>NC_140150.1:6944158-7570058 GCF_964035555.1 Netta rufina | reverse complement strand
CCTAACCCTAACCCTACCCTAACCCCTAACCCTAACCCTACCTACCCTAACCCTAACCCCTAACCCCCTAACCCTAACCCTAACCCTAACCCTAACCCTAACCCAACCCCCCCTAACCCTACCCTAACCCCACCCTACCCACCCCTACCCCTCAACCCAACCCTACCCTAACCCTAACCCACCCAACCCCACCCCCTAACCCTAACCCTCACCCTAACCCTAACCCCCCTACCCCTAACCCTAACCCTACCCTACCCAAACCCTAACCCTAACCCTAACCCTAACCCTACCCCTAACCCTAACCCCAACCCAACCCACCCCTAACCCCCAACCCCCACCCCACCCCCACCCCCACCACCCACCCCCACCCCACCCACCCAACCCCACCCCCAACCCACCCCACCCCAACCCCTACCCCAAACCCACCCTAACCCCTAACCCCCTAACCCTAACCCTACCCTAACCCTAACCCCTAACCCTACCCACCCTAACCCTAACCCCTAACCCACCCCTACCCCTAACCCAACCCTAACCCTAACCCTAACCCTAACCCCTAACCCTAACCCTAACCCTAACCCTAACCCTAACCCTAACCCTAACCCTAACCCTAACCCTAACCCTAACCCTACCCCTAACCCAAACCCCTAACCCTAACCCTAACCCTAACCCTAACCCTAACCCTAACCCTAACCCTAACCCAACCTCCCTAACCCTAACCCTAACCCTACCCCTAACCCTAACCCTAACCCTAACCCTAACCCTAACCCTAACCCTAACCCTAACCCTAACCCTAACCCTAACCCTAACCCTAACCCTAACCCTAACCCTAACCCTAACCCTAACCCTAACCCTAACCCCTAACCCTAACCCTAACCCTAACCCTAACCCTAACCCTAACCCTAACCCTAACCCTAACCCTAACCCTAACCCTAACCCTAACCCTAACCCTAACCCTAACCCTAACCCTAACCCTAACCCTAACCCTAACCCTAACCCTAACCCTAACCCTAACCTAACCCTAACCCTAACCCTAACCCTAACCCTAACCCTAACCCTAACCCTAACCCTAACCCTAACCCTAACCCACCCTAACCCTAACCCTAACCCTAACCCTAACCCTAACCCTAACCCTAACCCTAACCCTAACCCTAACCCTAACCCTAACCCTAACCCTAACCCTAACCCTAACCCTAACCCTAACCCTAACCCTAACCCTAACCCTAACCCTAACCCTAACCCTAACCCTAACCCTAACCCTAACCCTAACCCTAACCCTAACCCTAACCCTAACCCTAACCCTAACCCTAACCCTAACCCTAACCCTAACCCTAACCCTAACCCTAACCCTAACCCTAACCCTAACCCTAACCCTAACCCTAACCCTAACCCTAACCCTAACCCTAACCCTAACCCTAACCCTAACCCTAACCCTAACCCTAACCCTAACCCTAACCCTAACCCTAACCCTAACCCTAACCCTAACCCTAACCCTAACCCTAACCCTAACCCTAACCCTAACCCTAACCCTAACCCTAACCCTAACCCTAACCCTAACCCTAACCCTAACCCTAACCCTAACCCTAACCCTAACCCTAACCCTAACCCTAACCCTAACCCTAACCCTAACCCTAACCCTAACCCTAACCCTAACCCTAACCCTAACCCTAACCCTAACCCTAACCCTAACCCTAACCCTAACCCTAACCCTAACCCTAACCCTAACCCTAACCCTAACCCTAACCCTAACCCTAACCCTAACCCTAACCCTAACCCTAACCCTAACCCTAACCCTAACCCTAACCCTAACCCTAACCCTAACCCTAACCCTAACCCTAACCCTAACCCTAACCCTAACCCTAACCCTAACCCTAACCCTAACCCTAACCCTAACCCTAACCCTAACCCTAACCCTAACCCTAACCCTAACCCTAACCCTAACCCTAACCCTAACCCTAACCCTAACCCTAACCCTAACCCTAACCCTAACCCTAACCCTAACCCTAACCCTAACCCTAACCCTAACCCTAACCCTAACCCTAACCCTAACCCTAACCCTAACCCTAACCAACCCTAAACCCTAACCCTAACCCTAACCCTAACCCTAACCCTAACCCTAACCCTAACCCTAACCCTAACCCTAACCCTAACCAACCCTAAACCCTAACCCTAACCCTAACCCTAACCCTAACCCTAACCCTAACCCTAACCCTAACCCTAACCCTAACCCTAACCCTAACCCTAACCCTAACCCTAACCCTAACCCTAACCCTAACCCTAACCCTAACCCTAACCCTAACCCTAACGGATCTAACCCTAACCCTAACCCTAACCCTAACCCTAACCCTAACCCTAACCCTAACCCTAACCCTAACCCTAACCCTAACCTATGGCAAACCAACCCCATCGTTACCATGGCAACACAACCCCATGGTTGCCATGGCAACACTACCCCATGGTTACCATGGCAACAGAACCCCATAGTTGCCATGGCAACACTACCCCATGGTTACCATGGCAACAGAACCCCATAGTTGCCATGGCAACACTACCCCATGGTTACCATGGCAACCCAACCCCATGGTTACCATGGCAACACAACCGAATGGTTACCACAACAACACAACCGCATGGTTAACACGGCAACCCAACTGCATGGTTACCACGGCATCTCAACCCCATGGTTGCCATGGCAACTAAACCGCATAGTTGCAATGGCAACCCAACCCCATCGTTACCATGGCAACACAACCCCATGGTTGCCATGGCAACACCACCCCATTCTTACCATGGCAACAGAACCCCATAGTTGCCATGGCAACTAAACGCCATGGTTCCCATGGCAACACAACGCCGTGGTTGCCATGGCAACCAAACCCCATGGTTACCATGGCAACACAACCGCATGGTTACCATGGCAACGCTACCCCATGGTTACCATGGCAACACAACTGCATGGTTACCATGGAAACACTACCCCATGGTTGCCATTCCAAAAGAACCGCCTGATAACCACTGCAACCCAACCCCATACTTACCATGGCATCACAACCCCATGGTTGCCATGGCAACACTACCCCATGGTTACCATGGCAACAGAACCCCATGGTTACCATGGCAACAAAACCCCATGGTTACCATGGCAAGAGAACGCCATGGTTACCATAGCCACCAAACCCCGTGGTTGCCATGGCAACCCAACCCCATGGTTACCATGGCAACACAACCGCATGGTTACCATGGCAACACTACCCCATGGTTGCCATGGAAACACTACCCCATGGTTACCATGGCAACACAACCCCATAGTTGCCATGGCAACTAAACGCAATGGTTACCATGGCAACACAACCCCATGCTTGCCACGGCATCTCAAGCGCATGGTTGCCATGGCAACTAAAGCCCATAGTTGCCATAGCAACCCAACCCCATAGTTACCATGGCAACACAACCCCGTGGTTGCCAAGGCAACCCAAACCCATCGTTACCATGGACACACAACCCCATGTTTGCCATGGCAACACTACCCCAAGGTTACCATGGCAACAGTATCCCATAGTTGCCATGGTAACTAAACGCCATGGTTACCATGGCAACACAACCCCATGGTTCTCATGGCAACACAACCCCGTGGTTTCCATGGCAACCCAACCCCATGGTTACCATGGCAACACAACCCCATGGTTGCCATGGCAACCCAACCCCATGGTTACCATGGCAACACAACCGCATGGTTACCATGGCAACGCTACCCTATGGTTACCATGGAAACACAACCGCATGGTTACCATGGCAACACTACCCCATGGTTGCCATTCCAAAAGAACCGCCTGATAACCATTGCAACCCAACCCCATAGTTACCATCGCAACACAACCCCATGGTTGCCATGGAAACACTACCCCATGGTTACCATGGCAACACAACCCCATAGTTGCCATGGCAACTAAACGCCATGGTTACCATGGCAACACAACCCCATGGTTGCCATGGCAACACTACCAAATGGTTACCATGGCAACACAACCCCATGGTTACCACGGCATCTCAAGCGCATGGTTGCCATGGCAACTAAAGCCCATAGTTGCCATAGCAACCCAACCCCATAGTTACCATGGCAACACAACCCCGTGGTTGTCATGGCAACCCAACCCCATCGTTACCATGGCAACACAACCCCATGTTTGCCATGGCAACACTACCCCATGGTTACCATGGCAACAGTATCCCATAGTTGCCATGGTAACTAAACGCCATGGTTACCATGGCAACACAACCCCATGGTTCTCATGGCAGCACAACCCCGTGGTTTCCATGGCAACCAAACCCCATCGTTACCATGGCAACACAACCCCATGGTTGCCATGGCAACCCAACCCCATGGTTACCATGGCAACACAACCGCATGGTTACAATGGAAACGCTACCCCATGGTTACCATGGCAACACAACCGCATGGTTACCATGGCAACACTACCCCATGGTTGCCTTTCCAAAATAACCGCCTGATAACCATTGCAGCCCAACCCCATACTTACCATGGCAACACAACCCCATGGTTGCCATTGAAACACTACCCCATGGTTACCATGGCAACAGAACCCCATAGTTGTCATGGAAAATAAACGCCATGGTTACCATGGCAGCACAACCCCATGGTTACCATGGCAACCCAACCCCATGGTTACCATGGCAACACTACCCCATGGTTACCATGGCAACACAACCGCACGGTTACCACAACAACACAACCGCATGGTTACCACGGCAACCCAACTGCATGGTTACCACGGCATCTCAACCCCATGGTTGCCATGGCAACTAAACCCCATAGTTTCCATAGCAACCCAACCCCATAGTTACCATGGCAACACAACCCCATGGTTCCCATGGCAACACAACCCCGTGGTTGCCATGGCAACCCAAACCCATCGTTACCATGGCAAATAAACGCTATGGTTACCATGGCAACACAACCCCATGGTTCCCATGGCAACCCAACCCCGTGGTTGCCATGGCAACCCAACCCCATCGTTACCACGGCAACACAACCCCATGGTTGCCATGGCAACACAACCCCATGGTTACCATGGCAACACAACCCCATGGTTGCCATGGCAACACTACCCCATGGTTACCATGGCAACAGAACCCCATAGTTGCCATGGCAACTAAACGCCATGGTTACCGTGGCAACACAACCCCATGGTTGCCATGGCAACCCAACCCCATGGTTACCATGGCAACACTACCCCATGGTTACCATGGCAACACAACTGCATGGTTACCATGGCAACACTACACCATGGTTGCCATTCCAAAAGAACCGCCTGATAACCATTGCAACCCAACCCCATACTTACCATGGCAACACAACCCCATGGTTGCCATGGCAACACAACCCCATGGTTACCATGCAACAGAACCCCATAGTTGCCATGGCAACTAAACGCCATGGTTACCATGGCAACCCAACCCCTTGGTTACCATGGCAACCCAACCCCATGGTTACCATGGCAACAGATCCCCATGGTTACCATAGCAACCAAACCGCGTGGTTGCCATGGCAACCGAACCCCATCGTTACCATGGCAACACAACCCCATGGTTGCCATGGCAACACTACCCCATGGTTACCATGGCAACAGAACCCCATAGTTGCCATGGCAACACTACCCCATGGTTATCATGGCAAATCAATCCCATGGTTACCATGGCAACAGAACGCGATGGTTACCGTAGCAACCAAACCCCGTGGTTGCCATGGCAACCCAACCCCATGGTTACCATGGCAACACAACCGAATGGCTACCACAACAACACAACCGCATGGTTAACACGGCAACCCAACTGCATGGTTACCACGGCATCTCAACCCCATGGTTGCCATGGCAACTAAACCGCATACTTGCAATGGCAACCCAACCCCATCGTTACCATGGCAACACAACCCCATGGTTGCCATGGCAACACTACCCCATTGTTACCATGGCAACAGAACCCCATAGTTGCCATGGCAACTAAACGCCATGGTTCCCATGGCAACACAACGCCGTGGTTGCCATGGCAACCAAACCCCATGGTTACCATGGCAACACAACCGCATGGTTACCATGGCAACGCTACCCCATGGTTACCATGGCAACACAACCGCATGGTTACCATGGCAACACTACCCCATGGTTGCCATTCCAAAAGAACCACCTGATAACCATTGCAACCCAACCCCATACTTACCATGGCATCACAACCCCATGGTTGCCATGGCAACACTACCCCATGGTTACCATGGCAACAGAACCCCATGGTTACCATGGCAACCCAACCCCATGGTTACCATGGCAAGAGAACGCCATGGTTACCATAGCCACCAAACCCCGTGGTTGCCATGGCAACCCAACCCCATGGTTACCATGGCAACACAACCGCATGGTTACCATGGCAACACTACCCCATGGTTGCCATTCCAAAAAAACCGCCTGATAACCATTGCAATCCAACCCCATAGTTACCATCGCAACACAACCCCATGGTTGCCATGGAAACACTACCCCATGGTTACCATGGCAACACAACCCCATAGTTGCCATGGCAACTAAACGCCATGGTTACCATGGCAACACAACCCCATGGTTGCCATGGCAACACTACCCCATGGTTACCATGGCAACACAACCCCATGGTTACCGCGGCATCTCAAGCGCATTGTTGCCATGGCAACTAAAGCCCATAGTTGCCATAGCACCCCAAACCCCATTGTTACCATGGCAACACAACCCCGTTGTTGCCATGGCAACCCAACCCCATCGTTACCATGGCAACACAACCCCATGTTTGCCACGGCAACACTACCCCATGGTTACCATGGCAACAGTATCCCATAGTTGCCATGGTAACTGAACGCCATGGTTACCATGGCAACACAACCCCATGGTTCTCATGGCAACACAACCCCGTGGTTTCCATGGCAACCCAACCCCATCGTTACCATGGCAACACAACCCCATAGTTGCCATGGCAACTAAACGCCATGGTTACCATGGCAACACAACCCCATGGTTGCCATGGCAACACTACCCCATGGTTACCATGGCAACACAACCCCATGGTTACCACGGCAACACAACCCCACGGTTACCACGGCATCTCAAGCGCATGGTTGCCATGGCAACTAAAGCCCATAGTTGCCATAGCAACCCAACCCCATATTTACCATGGCAACACAACCCCGTGGTTGCCATGGCAACCCAACCCCATTGTTACCATGGCAACACAACCCCATGTTTCCCAAGGCAACACAACCCCGTGGTTGCCGTGGCAACCCAACTCCATTTTTACCTTGGTAACACAACCCCATGGTTGCTATGGCAACACTACCACATGGTTACCATGGCAACAGTATCCCATAGTTGCCATGGTAACTAAACGCCATGGTTACCATGGCAACACAACCCCATGGTTCTCATGGCAGCACAACCCCGTGGTTTCCATGGCAACCCAACCCCATCGTTACCATGGCAACACAACCCCATGGTTGCCATGGCAACCCAACCCCATGGTTACCATGGCAACACAACCGCATGGTTACAATGGAAACGCTACCCCATGGTTACCATGGCAACACAACCGCATGGTTACCATGGCAACACTACCCCATGGTTGCCATTCTAAAAGAACAGCCTGATAACCATTGCAGCCCAACCCCATACTTACCATGGCAACACAACCCCATGGTTGTCATTGAAACACTACCCCATGGTTACCATGGCAACAGAACCCCATAGTTGTCATGGAAAATAAACGCCATGGTTACCATGGCAGCACAACCCCATGGTTGCCATGGCAACCCAACCCCATGGTTACCATGTTAACACTACCCCATGGTTACCATGGCAACACAACTGCATGGTTACCACGGCATCTCAACCCCATGGTTGCCATGCCAACTAAACCCCATAGTTTCCATAGCAACCCAACCCCATAGTTACCATGGCAACACAACCCCATGGTTCCCATGTCAACACAACCCCGTGGTTGCCATGGCAACCCAAACCCATCGTTACCATGGCAAATAAACGCTATGGTTACCATGGCAACACAACCCCATGGTTCGCATGGCAACACAACCCCGTGGTTGCCATGGCAACCCAACCCCATCGTTACCACGGCAACACAACCCCATGGTTGCCATGGCAACACAACCCCATGGTTACCATGGCAACACAACCCCATGGTTGCCATGGCAACACTACCCCATGGTTACCATGGCAACAGAACCCCATAGTTGCCATGGCAACTAAACGCCATGGTTACCGTGGCAACACAACCCCATGGTTGCCATGGCAACCCAACCCCATGGTTACCATGGCAACACTACCCCATGGTTACCATGGCAACACAACTGCATGGTTACCATGGCAACACTACACCATGGTTGCCATTCCAAAAGAACCGCATGATAACCATTGCAACCCAACCCCATACTTACCATGGCAACACAACCCCATGGTTGCCATGGCAACACAACCCCATGGTTACCATAGCAACAGAACCCCATAGTTGCCATGGCAACTAAACGCCATGGTTACCATGGCAACCCAACCCCTTGGTTACCATGGCAACCCAACCGCATGGTTACCATGGCAACAGAACCCCATGGTTACCATAGCAACCAAACCCCGTGGTTGCCATGGCAACCCAACCCCATCGTTACCATGGCAACACAACCCCATGGTTGCCATGGCAACACTACCCCATGGTTACCATGGCAACAGAACCCCATAGTTGCCATGGCAACACTACCCCATGGTTATCATGGCAAATCAATCCCATGGTTACCATGGCAACAGAACGCGATGGTTACCGTAGCAACCAAACCCCGTGGTTGCCATGGCAACCCAACCCCATGGTTACCATGGCAACACAACCGAATGGTTACCACAACAACACAACCGCATGGTTAACACGGCAACCCAACTGCATGGTTACCACGGCATCTCAACCCCATGGTTGCCATGGCAACTAAACCGCATACTTGCAATGGCAACCCAACCCCATCGTTACCATGGCAACACAACCCCATGGTTGCCATGGCAACACTACCCCATTGTTACCATGGCAACAGAACCCCATAGTTGCCATGGCAACTAAACGCCATGGCTCCCATGGCAACACAACGCCGTGGTTGCCATGGCAACCAAACCCTATGGTTACCATGGCAACACAACCGCATGGTTACCATGGCAACGCTACCCCATGGTTACCATGGCAACACAACCGCATGGTTACCATGGCAACACTACCCCATGGTTGCCATTCCAAAAGAACCACCTGATAACCATTGCAACCCAACCCCATACTTACCATGGCATCACAACCCCATGGTTGCCATGGCAACACTACCCCATGGTTACCATGGCAACAGAACCCCATGGTTACCATGGCAACCCAACCCCATGGTTACCATGGCAAGAGAACGCCATGGTTACCATAGCCACCAAACCCCGTGGTTGCCATGGCAACCCAACCCCATGGTTACCATGGCAACACAACCGCATGGTTACCATGGCAACACTACCCCATGGTTGCCATTCCAAAAGAACCGCCTGATAACCATTGCAACCCAACCCCATAGTTACCATGGCAACACAACCCCATGGTTGCCATGGCAACACTACCCCATTGTTACCGTGGCAACAGAACCCCATGGTTACCGCGGCATCTCAAGCGCATTGTTGCCATGGCAACTAAAGCCCATAGTTGCCATAGCACCCCAAACCCCATTGTTACCATGGCAACACAACCCCGTGGTTGCCATGGCAACCCAACCCCATCGTTACCATGGCAACACAACCCCATGTTTGCCACGGCAACACTACCCCATGGTTGCCATTCCAAAAGAACCGCCTGATATCCATTGCAACCCAACCCCATAGTTACCATCGCAACACAACCCCATGGTTGCCATGGAAACACTACCCCATGGTTACCATGGCAACACAACCCCATAGTTGCCATGGCAACTAAACGCCATGGTTACCATGGCAACACAACCCCATGGTTGCCACGGCATCTCAAGCGCATGGTTGCCATGGCAACTAAACCCCATAGTTGCCATAGCAACCCAACCCCATAGTTACCATGGCAACACAACCCCGTGGTTGCCAAGGCAACCCAAACCCATCGTTACCATGGCAACACAACCCCATGTTTGCCATGGCAACACTACCCCAAGGTTACCATGGCAACAGTATCCCATAGTTTCCATGGTAACTAAACGCCATGGTTACCATGGCAACACAACCCCATGGTTCTCATGGCAACACAACCCCGTGGTTTCCATTGCAACGCAACCCCATGGTTACCATGGCAACACAACCCCATGGTTGCCATGGCAACCCAACCCCATGGTTACCATGGCAACACAACCGCATGGTTACCATGGCAACGCTACCCTATGGTTACCATGGCAACACAACCGCATGGTTACCATGGCAACACTACACCATGGTTGCCATTCCAAAAGAACCGCCTGATAACCATTGCAACCCAACCCCATACTTACCATGGCATCACAACCCCATGGTTGCCATGGCAACACTACCCCATGGTTACCATGGCAACAGAACCCCATGGTTACCATGGCAACCCAACCACATGGTTACCATGGCAACAGAACGCCATGGTTACCATAGCAACCAAACCCCGTGGTTGCCATGGCAACCCAACCCCATCGTTACCATGGCAACACAGCCGCATGGTTACCATGGCAACACTACCCCATGGTTGCCATTCCAAAAGAACCGCCTGATAACCATTGCAACCCAACCCCATAGTTACCATCGCAACACAACCCCATGGTTGCCATGGAAACACTACCCCATGGTTACCATGGCAACACAACACCATAGTTGCCATGGCAACTAAACGCCATGGTTACCATGGCAACACAACCCCATGGTTGCCATGGCAACACTACCAAATGGTTACCATGGCAACACAACCCCATGGTTACCACGGCATCTCAAGCGCATGGTTGCCATGGCACCTAAAGCCCATAGTTGCAATAGCAACCCAACCCAATAGTTACCATGGCAACACAACCCCATGGTTGCCATGGCAACACTACCCCATGGTTACCATGGCAACAGAACCCCATAGTTGCCATGGCAACACTACCCCATGGTTATCATTGCAAATCAATCCCATGGTTACCATGGCAACAGAACGAGATGGTTACCGTAGCAACCAAACCCCGTGGTTGCCATGGCAACCCAACCCCATGGTTACCATGGCAACACAACCGAATGGTTACCACAACAACACAACCGCATGGTTAACACGGCAACCCAACTGCATGGTTACCACGGAATCTCAACCCCATGGTTGCCATGGCAACTAAACCGCATACTTGCAATGGCAACCCAACCCCATCGTTACAATGGCAACACAACCCCATGGTTGCCATGGCAACACTACCCCATTGTTACCATGGCAACAGAACCCCATAGTTGCCATGGCAACTAAACGCCATGGTTCCCATGGCAACACAACCCCATGGTTGCCATGGCAACCAAACCCTATGGTTACCATGGCAACACAACCGCATGGTTACCATGGCAACGCTACCCCATGGTTACCATGGCAACACAACCGCATGGTTACCATGGCAACACTACCCCATGGTTGCCATTCCAAAAGAACCACCTGATAACCATTGCAACCCAACCCCATACTTACCATGGCATCACAACCCCATGGTTGCCATGGCAACACTACCCCATGGTTACCATGGCAACAGAACCCCATGGTTACCATGGCAACCCAACCCCATGGTTACCATGGCAAGAGAACGCCATGGTTACCATAGCCACCAAACCCCGTGGTTGCCATGGCAACCCAACCCCATGGTTACCATGGCAACACAACCCCATAGTTGCCATGGCAACTAAACGCCATGGTTACCATGGCAACACAACCCCATGGTTGCCACGGCATCTCAAGCGCATGGTTGCCATGGCAACTAAAGCCCATAGTTGCCATAGCAACCCAACCCCATAGTTACCATGGCAACACAACCCCGTGGTTGCCAAGGCAACCCAAACCCATCGTTACCATGGCAACACAACCCCATGTTTGCCATGGCAACACTACCCCAAGGTTACCATGGCAACAGTATCCCATAGTTGCCATGGTAACTAAACGCCATGGTTACCATGGCAACACAACCCCATGGTTCTCATGGCAACACAACCCCGTGGTTTCCATTGCAACGCAACCCCATGGTTACCATGGCAACACAACCCCATGGTTGCCATGGCAACCCAACCCCATGGTTACCATGGCAACACAACCGCATGGTTACCATGGCAACGCTACCCTATGGTTACCATGGCAACACAACCGCATGGTTACCATGGCAACACTACACCATGGTTGCCATTCCAAAAGAACCGCCTGATAACCATTGCAACCCAACCCCATACTTACCATGGCATCACAACCCCATGGTTGCCATGGCAACACTACCCCATGGTTACCATGGCAACAGAACCCCATGGTTACCATGGCAACCCAACCACATGGTTACCATGGCAAGAGAACGCCATGGTTACCATAGCAACCAAACCCCGTGGTTGCCATGGCAACCCAACCCCATCGTTACCATGGCAACACAACCGCATGGTTACCATGGCAACACTACCCCATGGTTGCCATTCCAAAAGAACCGCCTGATAACCATTGCAACCCAACCCCATAGTTACCATCGCAACACAACCCCATGGTTGCCATGGAAACACTACCCCATGGTTACCATGGCAACACAACACCATAGTTGCCATGGCAACTAAACGCCATGGTTACCATGGCAAGAGAACCCCATGGTTGCCATGGCAACACTACCAAATGGTTACCATGGCAACACAACCCCATGGTTACCACGGCATCTCAAGCGCATGGTTGCCATGGCAACTAAAGCCCATAGTTGCCATAGCAACCCAACCCCATAGTTACCATGGCAACACAACCCCGTGGTTGCCATGGCAACCCAACCCCATCGTTACCATGGCAACAAAACCCCATGGTTGCCATGGCAACCCAACCCCATGGTTACCATGGCAACACAACCGCATGGTTACAATGGAAACGCTACCCCATGGTTACCATGGCAACACAACCGCATGGTTACCATGGCAACACTACCCCATGGTTGCCATTCCAAAAGAACCGCCTGATAACCATTGAAGCCCAACCCCATACTTACCATGGCAACACAACCCCATGGTTGCCATTGAAACACTACCCCATGGTTACCATGGCAACAGAACCCCATAGCTACCATGGAAAATAAACGCCATGGTTACCATGGCAGCACAACCCCATGGTTGCCATGGCAACCCAACCCCATGGTTACCATGGCAACACTACCCCATGGTTACCATGGCAACACAACCGCATGGTTACCACAACAACACAACCGCATGGTTACCACGGCAACCCAACTGCATGGTTACCACGGCATCTCAACCCCATGGTTGCCATGGCAACTAAACCCCATAGTTTCCATAGCAACCCAACCCCATAGTTACCATGGCAACACAACCCCATGGTTGCCATGGCAACCCAACCCCATGGTTGCCATGGCAACCCAAACCCATCGTTACCATGGCAAATAAACGCTATGGTTACCATGGCAACACAACCCCATGGTTCCCATGGCAACCCAACCCCGTGGTTGCCATGGCAACCCAACCCCATCGTTACCACGGCAACACAACCCCATGGTTGCCATGGCAACACAACCCCATGGTTACCATGGCAACACAACCCCATGGTTGCTTTGGCAACACTACCCCATGTTTACCATGGCAACAGAACCCCATAGTTGCCATGGCAACTAAACGCCATGGTTACCGTGGCAACACAACCCCATGGTTGCCATGGCAACCCAACCCCATGGTTACCATGGCAAAACTACCCCATGGTTACCATGGCAACACAACTGCATGGTTACCATGGCAACACTACACCATGGTTGCCATTCCAAAAGAACCGCCTGATAACCATTGCAACCCAACCCCATACTTACCATGGCAACACAACCCCATGGTTGCCATGGCAACACAACCCCATGGTTACCATGGCAACAGAACCCCATAGTTGCCATGGCAACTAAACGCCATGGTTACCATGGCAACCCAACCCCTTGGTTACCATGGCAACCCAACCCCATGGTTACCATGGCAACAGATCCCCATGGTTACCATAGCAACCAAACCGCGTGGTTGCCATGGCAACCCAACCCCATCGTTACCATGGCAACACAACCCCATGGTTGCCATGGCAACACGACCCCATGGTTACCATGGCAACAGAACCCCATAGTTGCCATCGCAACACTACCCCATGGTTATCATGGCAAATCAATCCCATGGTTACCATGGCAACAGAACGCGATGGTTACCGTAGCAACCAAACCGCGTGGTTGCCATGGCAACCCAACCCCATGGTTACCATGGCAACACAACCGAATGGTTACCACAACAACACAACCGCATGGTTAACACGGCAACCCAACTGCATGGTTACCACGGCATCTCAACCCCATGGTTGCCATGGCAACTAAACCGCATACTTGCAATGGCAACCCAACCCCATCGTTACCATGGCAACACAACCCCATGGTTGCCATGGCAACACTACCCCATTGTTACCATGGCAACAGAACCCCATAGTTGCCATGGCAACAAAACGCCATGGTTCCCATGGCAACACAACGCCGTGGTTGCCATGGCAACCAAACCCCATGGTTACCATGGCAACACAACCGCATGGTTACCATGGCAACGCTACCCCATGGTTACCATGGCAACACAACCGCATGGTTACCATGGCAACACTACCCCATGGTTGCCATTCCAAAAGAACCACCTGATAACCATTGCAACCCAACCCCATACTTACCATGGCATCACAACCCCATGGTTGCCATGGCAACACTACCCCATGGTTACCATGGCAACAGAACCCCATGGTTACCATGGCAACCCAACCCAATGGTTACCATGGCAAGAGAACGCCATGGTTACCATAGCCACCAAACCCCGTGGTTGCCATGGCAACCCAACCCCATGGTTACCATGGCAACACAACCGCATGGTTACCATGGCAACACTACCCCATGGTTGCCATTCCAAAAGAACCGCCTGATAACCATTGCAATCCAACCCCATAGTTACCATCGCAACACAACCCCATGGTTGCCATGGAAACACTACCCCATGGTTACCATGGCAACACAACCCCATAGTTGCCATGGCAACTAAACGCCATGGTTACCATGGCAACACAACCCCATGGTTGCCATGGCAACACTACCCCATGGTTACCATGGCAACACAACCCCATGGTTACCGCGGCATCTCAAGCGCATTGTTGCCATGGCAACTAAAGCCCATAGTTGCCATAGCACCCCAAACCCCATTGTTACCATGGCAACACAACCCCGTGGTTGCCATGGCAACCCAACCCCATCGTTACCATGGCAACACAACCCCATGTTTGCCACGGCAACACTACCCCATGGTTTCCATTCCAAAAGAACCGCCTGATAACCATTGCAACCCAACCCCATAGTTACCATCGCAACACAACCCCATGGTTGCCATGGAAACACTACCCCATGGTTACCATGGCAACACAACCCCATAGTTGCCATGGCAACTAAACGCCATGGTTACCGTGGCAACACAACCCCATGGTTGCCACGGCATCTCAAGCGCATGGTTGCCATGGCAACTAAAGCCCATAGTTGCCATAGCAACCCAACCCCATAGTTACCATGGCAACACAACCCCGTGGTTGCCAAGGCAACCCAAACCCATCGTTACCATGGCAACACAACCCCATGTTTGCCATGGCAACACTACCCCAAGGTTACCATGGCAACAGTATCCCATAGTTGCCATGGTAACTAAACGCCATGGTTACCATGGCAACACAACCCCATGGTTCTCATGGCAACACAACCCCGTGGTTTCCATTGCAACCCAACCCCATGGTTACCATGGCAACACAACCCCATGGTTGCCATGGCAACCCAACCCCATGGTTACCATGGCAACACAACCGCATGGTTACCATGGCAACGCTACCCTATGGTTACCATGGCAACACAACCGCATGGTTACCATGGCAACACTACACCATGGTTGCCATTCCAAAAGAACCGCCTGATAACCATTGCAACCCAACCCCATACTTACCATGGCATCACAACCCCATGGTTGCCATGGCAACACTACCCCATGGTTACCATGGCAACAGAACCCCATGGTTACCATGGCAACCCAACCACATGGTTACCATGGCAAGAGAACGCCATGGTTACCATAGCAACCAAACCCCGTGGTTGCCATGGCAACCCAACCCCATCGTTACCATGGCAACACAACCGCATGGTTACCATGGCAACACTACCCCATGGTTGCCATTCCAAAAGAACCGCCTGATAACCATTGCAACCCAACCCCATAGTTACCATCGCAACACAACCCCATGGTTGCCATGGAAACACTACCCCATGGTTACCATGGCAACACAACCCCATAGTTGCCATGGCAACTAAACGCCATGGTTACCATGGCAACACAACCCCATGGTTGCCATGGCAACACTACCAAATGGTTACCATGGCAACACAACCCCATGGTTACCACGGCATCTCAAGCGCATGGTTGCCATGGCACCTAAAGCCCATAGTTGCCATAGCAACCCAACCCCATCGTTACCATGGCAACACAACCCCGTGGTTGCCATGGCAACCCAACCCCATCGTTACCATGGCAACACAACCCCATGGTTGCCATGGCAACCCAACCCCATGGTTACCATGGCAACACAACCGCATGGTTACAATGGAAACGCTACCCCATGGTTACCATGGCAACACAACCGCATGGTTACCATGGCAACACTACCCCATGGTTGCCATTCCAAAAGAACCGCCTGATAACCATTGAAGCCCAACCCCATACTTACCATGGCAACACAACCCCATGGTTGCCATTGAAACACTACCCCATGGTTACCATGGCAACAGAACCCCATAGTTACCATGGAAAATAAACGCCATGGTTACCATGGCAGCACAACCCCATGGTTGCCATGGCAACCCAACCCCATGGTTACCATGGCAACACTACCCCATGGTTACCATGGCAACACAACCGCATGGTTACCACAACAACACAACCGCATGGTTACCACGGCAACCCAACTGCATGGTTACCACGGCATCTCAACCCCATGGTTGCCATGGCAACTAAACCCCATAGTTTCCATAGCAACCCAACCCCATAGTTACCATGGCAACACAACCCCATGGTTGCCATGGCAACCCAACCCCATGGTTGCCATGGCAACCCAAACCCATCGTTACCATGGCAAATAAACGCTATGGTTACCATGGCAACACAACCCCATGGTTCCCATGGCAACCCAACCCCGTGGTTGCCATGGCAACCCAACCCCATCGTTACCACGGCAACACAACCCCATGGTTGCCATGGCAACACAACCCCATGGTTACCATGGCAACACAACCCCATGGTTGCCATGGCAACACTACCCCATGTTTACCATGGCAACAGAACCCCATAGTTGCCATGGCAACTAAACGCCATGGTTACCGTGGCAACACAACCCCATGGTTGCCATGGCAACCCAACCCCATGGTTACCATGGCAACACTACCCCATGGTTACCATGGCAACACAACTGCATGGTTACCATGGCAACACTACCCCATGGTTGCCATTCCAAAAGAACAGCCTGATAACCATTGCAACCCAACCCCATACTTACCATGGCAACACAACCCCATGGTTGCCATGGCAACACAACCCCATGGTTACCATGGCAACAGAACCCCATAGTTGCCATGGCAACTAAACGCCATGGTTACCATGGCAACCCAACCCCTTGGTTACCATGGCAACCCAACCCCATGGTTACCATGGCAACAGATCCCCATGGTTACCATAGCAACCAAACCGCGTGGTTGCCATGGCAACCCAACCCCATCGTTACCATGGCAACACAACCCCATGGTTGCCATGGCAACACTACCCCATGGTTACCATGGCAACAGAACCCCATAGTTGCCATGGCAACACTACCCCATGGTTATCATGGCAAATCAATCCCATGGTTACCATGGCAACAGAACGCGATGGTTACCGTAGCAACCAAACCCCGTGGTTGCCATGGCAACCCAACCCCATGGTTACCATGGAAACACAACCGAATGGTTACCACAACAACACAACCGCATGGTTAACACGGCAACCCAACTGCATGGTTACCACGGCATCTCAACCCCATGGTTGCCATGGCAACTAAACCGCATACTTGCAATGGCAACCCAACCCCATCGTTACATTGGCAACACAACCCCATGGTTGCCATGGCAACACTACCCCATTGTTACCATGGCAACAGAACCCCATAGTTGCCATGGCAACTAAACGCCATGGTTCCCATGGCAACACAACGCCGTGGTTGCCATGGCAACCAAACCCCATGGTTACCATGGCAACACAACCGCATGGTTACCATGGCAACGCTACCCCATGGTTACCATGGCAACACAACCGCATGGTTACCATGGCAACACTACCCCATGGTTGCCATTCCAAAAGAACCACCTGATAACCATTGCAACCCAACCCCATACTTACCATGGCATCACAACCCCATGGTTGCCATGGCAACACTACCCCATGGTTACCATGGCAACAGAACCCCATGGTTACCATGGCAACCCAACCCCATGGTTACCATGGCAAGAGAACGCCATGGTTACCATAGCCACCAAACCCCGTGGTTGCCATGGCAACCCAACCCCATGGTTACCATGGCAACACAACCGCATGGTTACCATGGCAACACTACCCCATGGTTGCCATTCCAAAAGAACCGCCTGATAACCATTGCAATCCAACCCCATAGTTACCATCGCAACACAACCCCATGGTTGCCATGGAAACACTACCCCATGGTTACCATGGCAACACAACCCCATAGTTGCCATGGCAACTAAACGCCATGGTTACCATGGCAACACAACCCCATGGTTGCCATGGCAACACTACCCCATGGTTACCATGGCAACACAACCCCATGGTTACCGCGGCATCTCAAGCGCATTGTTGCCATGGCAACTAAAGCCCATAGTTGCCATAGCACCCCAAACCCCATTGTTACCATGGCAACACAACCCCGTGGTTGCCATGGCAACCCAACCCCATCGTTACCATGGCAACACAACCCCATGTTTGCCACGGCAACACTACCCCATGGTTACCATGGCAACAGTATCCCATAGTTTCCATGGTAACTAAACGCCATGGTTACCATGGCAACACAACCCCATGGTTCTCATGGCAACACAACCCCGTGGTTGCCATGGCAACCCAACCCCATCGTTACCATGGCAACACAACCCCATGGTTGCCATGGCAACCCAACCCCATGGTTACCATGGCAACACAACCGCATGGTTACCATGGCAACGCTACCCCATGGTTACCATGGCAACACAACCGCATGGTTACCATGGCAACACTACCCCATGGTTGCCATTCCAAAAGAACCGCCTGATAACCATTGCAACCCAACCCCATACTTACCATGGCATCACAACCCCATGGTTGCCATGGCAACACTACCCCATGGTTACCATGGCAACAGAACCCCATGGTTACCATGGCAACCCAACCCCATGGTTACCATGGCAAGAGAACGCCATGCTTACCATAGCAACCAAACCCCGTGGTTGACATGGCAACCCAACCCCATGGTTACCATGGCAACACAACCGCATGGTTACCATGGCAACACTACCCCATGGTTGCCATTCCAAAAGAACCGCCTGATAACCATTGCAACCCAACCCCATAGTTACCATCGCAACACAACCCCATGGTTGCCATGGAAACACTACCCCATGGTTACAATGGCAACACAACCCCATAGTTGCCATGGCAACTAAACGCCATGGTTACCATGGCAACACAACCCCATGGTTGCCATGGCAACACTACCCCATGGTTATCATGGCAAATCAATCCCATGGTTACCATGGCAACAGAACGCGATGGTTACCGTAGCAACCAAACCCCGTGGTTGCCATGGCAACCCAACCCCATGGTTACCATGGCAACACAACCGAATGGTTACCACAACAACACAACCGCATGGTTAACACGGCAACCCAACTGCATGGTTACCACGGCATCTCAACCCCATGGTTGCCATGGCAACTAAACCGCATACTTGCAATGGCAACCCAACCCCATCGTTACCATGGCAACACAACCCCATGGTTGCCATGGCAACACTACCCCATTGTTACCATGGCAACAGAACCCCATAGTTGCCATGGCAACTAAACGCCATGGTTCCCATGGCAACACAACGCCGTGGTTGCCATGGCAACCAAACCCCATGGTTACCATGGCAACACAACCGCATGGTTACCATGGCAACGCTACCCCATGGTTACCATGGCAACACAACCGCATGGTTACCATGGCAACACTACCCCATGGTTGCCATTCCAAAAGAACCACCTGATAACCATTGCAACCCAACCCCATACTTACCATGGCATCACAACCCCATGGTTGCCATGGCAACACTACCCCATGGTTACCATGGCAACAGAACCCCATGGTTACCATGGCAACCCAACCCCATGGTTACCATGGCAAGAGAACGCCATGGTTACCATAGCCACCAAACCCCGTGGTTGCCATGGCAACCCAACCCCATGGTTACCATGGCAACACAACCGCATGGTTACCATGGCAACACTACCCCATGGTTGCCATTCCAAAAGAACCGCCTGATAACCATTGCAATCAAACCCCATAGTTACCATCGCAACACAACCCCATGGTTGCCATGGAAACACTACCCCATGGTTACCATGGCAACACAACCCCATAGTTGCCATGGCAACTAAACGCCATGGTTACCATGGCAACACAACCCCATGGTTGCCATGGAAACACTACCCCATGGTTACCATGGCAACACAACCCCATGGTTACCGCGGGATCTCAAGCGCATTGTTGCCATGGCAACTAAAGCCCATAGTTGCCATAGCACCCCAAACCCCATTGTTACCATGGCAACACAACCCCGTGGTTGCCATGGCAACCCAACCCCATCGTTACCATGGCAACACAACCCCATGGTTGCCATGGCAACACAACCCCATGGTTACCATGGCAACACAACCGCATGGTTACCATGGCAACGCTACCCCATGGTTACCATGGCAACACAACCGCATGGTTACCATGGCAACACTACCCCATGGTTCCCATTCCAAAAGAACCGCCTGATAACCATTGCAACCCAACCCCATAGTTACCATCGCAACACAACTCCATGGTTGCCATGGCAACACTACCCCATGGTTACCATGGCAACAGAACCCCATGGTTACCATGGCAACCCAACCACATGGTTACCATGGCAAGAGAACGCCATGGTTACCATAGCAACCAAACCCCGTGGTTGCCATGGCAACCCAACCCCATGGTTACCATGGCAACACAACCGCATGGTTACCATGGCAACACTACCCCATGGTTGCCATTCCAAAAGAACCGCCTGATAACCATTGCAACCCAACCCCATAGTTACCATCGCAACACAACCCCATGGTTGCCATGGAAACACTACCCCATGGTTACAATGGCAACACAACCCCATAGTTGCCATGGCAACTAAACGCCATGGGTACCATGGCAACACAACCCCATGGTTGCCATGGCAACACTACCCCATGGTTACCATGGCAACACAACCCCATGGTTACCACGGCATCTCAAGCGCATGGTTGCCATGGCAACTAAAGCCCATAGTTGCCATAGCAACCCAACCCCATAGTTACCATGGCAACACAACCCCGTGGTTGCCATGGCAACCCAACCCCATTGTTACCATGGCAACACAACCCCATGGTTCCCATGGCAACACAACCCCGTGGTTGCCGTGGCAACCCAACTCCATTTTTACCTTGGTAACACAACCCCATGGTTGCTATGGCAACACTACCACATGGTTACCATGGCAACAGTATCCCATAGTTGCCATGGTAACTAAACGCCATGGTTACCATGGCAACACAACCCCATGGTTCTCATGGCAGCACAACCCCGTGATTTCCATGGCAACCCAACCCCATCGTTACCATGGCAACACAACCCCATGGTTGCCATGGCAACCCAACCCCATGGTTACCATGGCAACACAACCGCATGGTTACAATGGCAACACAACTGCATGGTTACCATGGCAACACTACACCATGGTTGCCATTCCAAAAGATCCGCCTGATAACCATTGCAACCCAACCCCATACTTACCATGGCAACACAACCCCATGGTTGCCATGGCAACACAACCCCATGGTTACCATAGCAACAGAACCCCATAGTTGCCATGGCAACTAAACGCCATGGTTACCATGGCAACCCAACCCCTTGGTTACCATGGCATCCCAACCCCATGGTTACCATGGCAACAGAACCCCATGGTTACCATAGCACCCAAACCCCATGGTTGCCATGGCAACCCAACCCCATCGTTACCATGGCAACACAACCCCATGGCTGCCATGGAAAACAAACGCCATGGTTACCATGGCAGCACAACCCCATGGTTGCCATGGCAACCCAAACCCATGGTTACCATGGCAACACTACCCCATGGTTACCATGGCAACACAACCGCATGGTTACCACAACAACACAACCGAATGGTTACCACGGCAACCCAACTGCATGGTTACCACGGCATCTCAACCCCATGGTTGCCATGGCAACTAAACCCCATAGTTTCCATAGCAACCCAACCCCATAGTTACCATGGCAACAAAATCCCATGGTTGCCATGGCAACCCAACCCCATGGTTGCCATGGCAACCCAACCCCATAGTTACCATGGCAACGCTACCCCATGGTTACCATGGCAACACAACCGCATGGTTACCATGGCAACACTACCCCATGGTTGCCATTCTAAAAGAACCGCCTGATAACCATTGCAGCCCAACCCCATACTTACCATGGCAACACAACCCCATGGTTGCCATTGAAACACTACCCCATGGTTACCATGGCAACAGAACCCCATAGTTGTCATGGAAAATAAACGCCATGGTTACCATGGCAGCACAACCCCATGGTTGCCATGGCAACCCAACCCCATGGTTACCATGGCAACACAACCGCATGGTTACCATGGCAACGCTACCCCATGGTTACCATGGCAACACAACCGCATGGTTACCATGGCAACACTACCCCATGGTTGCCATTCCAAAAGAACCGCCTGATAACCATTGCAACCCAACCCCATACTTACCATGGCATCACAACCCCATGGTTGCCATGGCAACACTACCCCATGGTTACCATGGCAACAGAACCCCATGGTTACCATGGCAACCCAACCCCATGGTTACCATGGCAAGAGAACGCCATGCTTACCATAGCAACCAAACCCCGTGGTTGACATGGCAACCCAACCCCATGGTTACCATGGCAACACAACCGCATGGTTACCATGGCAACACTACCCCATGGTTGCCATTCCAAAAGAACCGCCTGATAACCATTGCAACCCAACCCCATAGTTACCATCGCAACACAACCCCATGGTTGCCATGGAAACACTACCCCATGGTTACAATGGCAACACAACCCCATAGTTGCCATGGCAACTAAACGCCATGGTTACCATGGCAACACAACCCCATGGTTGCCATGGCAACACTACCCCATGGTTATCATGGCAAATCAATCCCATGGTTACCATGGCAACAGAACGCGATGGTTACCGTAGCAACCAAACCCCGTGGTTGCCATGGCAACCCAACCCCATGGTTACCATGGCAACACAACCGAATGGTTACCACAACAACACAACCGCATGGTTAACACGGCAACCCAACTGCATGGTTACCACGGCATCTCAACCCCATGGTTGCCATGGCAACTAAACCGCATACTTGCAATGGCAACCCAACCCCATCGTTACCATGGCAACACAACCCCATGGTTGCCATGGCAACACTACCCCATTGTTACCATGGCAACAGAACCCCATAGTTGCCATGGCAACTAAACGCCATGGTTCCCATGGCAACACAACGCCGTGGTTGCCATGGCAACCAAACCCCATGGTTACCATGGCAACACAACCGCATGGTTACCATGGCAACGCTACCCCATGGTTACCATGGCAACACAACCGCATGGTTACCATGGCAACACTACCCCATGGTTGCCATTCCAAAAGAACCACCTGATAACCATTGCAACCCAACCCCATACTTACCATGGCATCACAACCCCATGGTTGCCATGGCAACACTACCCCATGGTTACCATGGCAACAGAACCCCATGGTTACCATGGCAACCCAACCCCATGGTTACCATGGCAAGAGAACGCCATGGTTACCATAGCCACCAAACCCCGTGGTTGCCATGGCAACCCAACCCCATGGTTACCATGGCAACACAACCGCATGGTTACCATGACAACACTACCCCATGGTTGCCATTCCAAAAGAACCGCCTGATAACCATTGCAATCCAACCCCATAGTTACCATCGCAACACAACCCCACGGTTGCCATGGAAACACTACCCCATGGTTACCATGGCAACACAACCCCATAGTTGCCATGGCAACTAAACGCCATGGTTACCATGGCAACACAACCCCATGGTTACCATGGCAACACAACCCCATGGTTACCGCGGCATCTCAAGCGCATTGTTGCCATGGCAACTAAAGCCCATAGTTGCCATAGCACCCCAAACCCCATTGTTACCATGGCAACACAACCCCGTGGTTGCCATGGCAACCCAAACCCATCGTTACCATGGCAACACAACCCCATGTTTGCCACGGCAACACTACCCCATGGTTACCAAGGCAACAGTATCCCATAGTTTCCATGGTAACTAAACGCCATGGTTACCATGGCAACACAACCCCATGGTTCTCATGGCAACACAACCCCGTGGTTTCCATGGCAACCCAACCCCATCGTTACCATGGCAACACAACCCCATGGTTGCCATGGCAACACAACCCCATGGTTACCATGGCAACACAACCGCATGGTTACCATGGGAACGCTACCCCATGGTTACCATGGCAACACAACCGCATGGTTACCATGGCAACACTACCCCATGGTTCCATTCCAAAAGAACCGCCTGATAACCATTGCAACCCAACCCCATAGTTACCATCGCAACACAACTCCATGGTTGCCATGGCAACACTACCCCATGGTTACCATGGCAACAGAACCCCATGGTTACCATGGCAACCCAACCCCATGGTTACCATGGCAACACAACCGTATGGTTACCATGGCAACACTACCCCATGGTTGCCATTCCAAAAGAACCGCCTGATAACCATTGCAACCCAACCCCATAGTTACCATCGCAACACAACCCCATGGTTGCCATGGAAACACTACCCCATGGTTACAATGGCAACACAACCCCATAGTTGCCATTGCAACTAAACGCCATGGGTACCATGGCAACACAACCCCATGGTTGCCATGGCAACACTACCCCATGGTTACCATGGCAACACAACCCCATGGTTACCACGGCATCTCAAGCGCATGGTTGCCATGGCAACTAAAGCCCATAGTTGCCATAGCAACCCAACCCCATAGTTACCATGGCAACACAACCCCGTGGTTGCCATGGCAACCCAACCCCATTGTTACCATGGCAACACAACCCCATGGTTCCCATGGCAACACAACCCCGTGGTTGCCGTGGCAACCCAACTCCATTTTTACCTTGGTAACACAACCCCATGGTTGCTATGGCAACACTACCACATGGTTACCATGGCAACAGTATCCCATAGTTGCCATGGTAACTAAACGCCATGGTTACCATGGCAACACAACCCCATGGTTCTCATGGCAGCACAACCCCGTGATTTCCATGGCAACCCAACCCCATCGTTACCATGGCAACACAACCCCATGGTTGCCATGGCAACCCAACCCCATGGTTACCATGGCAACACAACCGCATGGTTACAATGGCAACACAACTGCATGGTTACCATGGCAACACTACACCATGGTTGCCATTCCAAAAGATCCGCCTGATAACCATTGCAACCCAACCCCATACTTACCATGGCAACACAACCCCATGGTTGCCATGGCAACACAACCCCATGGTTACCATAGCAACAGAACCCCATAGTTGCCATGGCAACTAAAAGCCATGGTTACCATGGCAACCCAACCCCTTGGTTACCATGGCATCCCAACCCCATGGTTACCATGGCAACAGAACCCCATGGTTACCATAGCACCCAAACCCCATGGTTGCCATGGCAACCCAACCCCATCGTTACCATGGCAACACAACCCCATGGCTGCCATGGAAAACAAACGCCATGGTTACCATGGCAGCACAACCCCATGGTTGCCATGGCAACCCAAACCCATGGTTACCATGGCAACACAACCGCATGGTTACCATGGCAACACTACCCCATGGTTGCCATTCTAAAAGAACCGCCTGATAACCATTGCAGCCCAACCCCATACTTACCATGGCAACACAACCCCATGGTTGCCATTGAAACACTACCCCATGGTTACCATGGCAACAGAACCCCATAGTTGTCATGGAAAATAAACGCCATGGTTACCATGGCAGCACAACCCCATGGTTGCCATGGCAACCCAACCCCATGGTTACCATGTTAACACTACCCCATGGTTACCATGGCAACACAACCGCATGGTTACCACAACAACACAACCGCATGGTTACCACGGCAACCCAACTGCATGGTTACCACGGCATCTCAACCCCATGGTTGCCATGCCAACTAAACCCCATAGTTTCCATAGCAACCCAACCCCATAGTTACCATGGCAACACAACCCCATGGTTCCCATGGCAACACAACCCCGTGGTTGCCATGGCAACCCAATCCCATCGTTACCATGGCAAATAAACGCTATGGTTACCATGGCAACACAACCCCATGGTTCGCATGGCAACACAACCCCGTGGTTGCCATGGCAACCCAACCCCATCGTTACCACGGCAACACAACCCCATGGTTCCCATGGCAACACAACCCCATGGTTACCATGGCAACACAACCCCATGGTTGCCATGGCAACACTACCCCATGGTTACCATGGCAACAGAACCCCATAGTTGCCATGGCAACTAAACGCCATGGTTACCGTGGCAACACAACCCCATGGTTGCCATGGCAACCCAACCCCATGGTTACCATGGCAACACTACCCCATGGTTACCATAGCAACACAACTGCATGGTTACCATGGCAACACTACACCATGGTTGCCATTCCAAAAGAACCGCCTGATAACCATTGCAACCCAACCCCATACTTACCATGGCAACACAACCCCATGGTTGCCATGGCAACACAACCCCATGGTTACCATAGCAACAGAACCCCATAGTTGTCATGGCAACTAAACGCCATGGTTACCATGGCAACCCAACCCCTTGGTTACCATGGCAACCCAACCCCATGGTTACCATGGCAACAGAACCCCATGGTTACCATAGCAACCAAACCCCGTGGTTGCCATGGCAACCCAACCCCATCGTTACCATGGCAACACAACCCCATGGTTGCCATGGAAAACAAACGCCATGGTTACCATGGCAGCACAACCCCATGGTTACCATGGCAACCCAACCCCATGGTTACCATGGCAACACTACCCCATGGTTACCATGGCAACACAACCGCATGGTTACCACAACAACACAACCGAATGGTTACCACGGCAACCCAACTGCATGGTTACCACGGCATCTCAACCCCATGGTTGCCATGGCAACTAAACCCCATAGTTTCCATAGCAACCCAACCCCATAGTTACCATGGCAACACAACCCCATGGTTCCCATGGCAACACAACCCCGTGGTTGCCATGGCAACCCAAACCCATCGTTACCATGCCAAATAAACGCCATGGTAACCATGGCAACACAACCCCATGGTTCCCATGGCAACACAACCCCGTGGTTGCCATGGAAACCCAACCCCATCGTTACCACGGCAACACAACCCCATGGTTGCCATGGCAACACTACCCCATCGTTACCATGGCAACACAACCCCATGGTTGCCATGGCAACACTACCCCATGGTTACCATGGCAACAGAACCCCATAGTTGCCATGGCAACTAAACGCCATGGTTACCATGGCAACACAACCCCATGGTTGCCATGGCAACCAAACCCCATAGTTTCCATAGCAACCCAACCCCATAGTTACCATGGCAACACAACCCCATGGTTACCATGGCAACACAACCGCATGGTTACCATGGCAACACTACCCCATGGTTACCATAGCAACTAAACCCCATAGTTTCCATAGTAACCAAACCCCATAGTTACCATGGCAACACAACCCCATGGTTGCCATGGCAACACTACCGCATGGTTACCATAGCAACAGAACCCCATAGTTACTATGGCAACTAAACGCCATGGTTCCCATGTCAACACAACGCCGTGGTTGCCATGGCAACCCAACCCCATGGTTACCATGGCAACACAACCGCATGGTTACCATGGCAACGCTACCCCATGGTTACCATGGCAACACAACCGCATGGTTACCATGGCAACACTACCCCATGGTTGCCATTCCAAAAGAACCGCCTGATAATCATTGCAACCCAACCCCATACTTACCATGGCAACACGACCCCATGGTTGCCATGGCAACACTACCCCATGGCTCCCATGGCAGCAGAACCTCATGGTTACCATGGCAACCCAACCGCATGGTTACCATGGCAACAGAACGCCATGGTTACCATAGCAACTAAACCCCGTGGTTGCCATGGCAACCCAACCCCATGGTTACCATGGCAACCCAACCCCATAGTTACCATGGCAACACAACCCCATAGTTGCCATGGCAACACTACCCCATGGTTACCATGGCAACAGAACCCCATCGTTGCCATGGCAACTAAACGCCATGGTTACCATGGCAACACAACCCCATGGTTGCCATGGAAACCCAACCCCATGGTTACCATGGCAACACAAACGCATCGTTACCACGGCATCTCAACCGCATGGTTGCCATGGCAACTAAACCCCATAGTTGCCATAGCAACCCAACCACATCGTTACCATGGCAACACAACCCCGTCGTTACCATGGCAACCCAACCCCATCGTTACCATGGCAACACAACCCCATGGTTGCCATGGAAAACAAACGCCATGGTTACCATGGCAGCACAACCCCATGGTTGCCATGGCAACCCAAACCCATGGTTACCATGGCAACACTACCCCATGGTTACCATGGCAACACAACCGCATGGTTACCACAACAACACAACCGAATGGTTACCACGGCAACCCAACTTCATGGTTACCACGGCATCTCAACCCCATGGTTGCCATGGCAACTAAACCCCATAGTTTCCATAGCAACCCAACCCCATAGTTACCATGGCAACACAACCCCATGGTTCCCATGGCAACACAACCCCGTGGTTGCCATGGCAACCCAAACCCACCGTTACCATGCCAAATAAACGCCATGGTTACCATGGCAACACAACCCCATGGTTCCCATGGCAACACAACCCCGTGGTTGCCATGGCAACCCAACCCCATCGTTACCACGGCAACACAACCCCATGGTTGCCATGGCAACACTACCCCATGGTTACCATGGCAACACAACCCCATGGTTGCCATGGCAACACAACGGCATGGTTACACCAACAACACAACCGCATGGTTACCACGGCAACCCAACTGCATGGTTACCACGGCATCTCGACCCCATGGTTGCCATGGCAACCAAACCCCATAGTTTCCATAGCAACCCAACCCCATAGTTACCATGGCAACACAACCCCATGGTTACCATGGCAACACAACCGCATGGTTACCATGGCAACACTACCCCATGGTTACCATGGCAACTAAACCCCATAGTTTCCATAGTAACCAAATCCCATAGTTACCATGGCAACACAACCCCATGGTTGCCATGGCAACACTACCGCACGGTTACCATAGCAACAGAACCCCATAGTTACTATGGCAACTAAACGCCATGGTTTCCATGGCAACACAACGCCGTGGTTGCCATGGCAACCCAACCCCATGGTTACCATGGCAACACAACCGCATGGTTACCATGGCAAGAGAACGCCATAGTTACCATAGCAACCAAACCCCGTGGTTGACATGGCAACCCAACCCCATGGTTACCATGGCAACACAACGGCATGGTTACCATGGCAACACTACCCCATGGTTGCCATTCCAAAAGAACCGCCTGATAACCATTGCAACCCAACCCCATAGTTACCATCGCAACACAACCCCATGGTTGCCATGGAAACACTACCCCATGGTTACAATGGCAACACAACCCCATAGTTGCCATGGCAACTAAACGCCATGGTTACCATGGCAACACAACCCCATGGTTGCCATGGCAACACTACCCCATGGTTATCATGGCAAATCAATCCCATGGTTACCATGGCAACAGAACGCGATGGTTACCGTAGCAACCAAACCCCGTGGTTGCCATGGCAACCCAACCCCATGGTTACCATGGCAACACAACCGAATGGTTACCACAACAACACAACCGCATGGTTAACACGGCAACCCAACTGCATGGTTACCACGGCATCTCAACCCCATGGTTGCCATGGCAACTAAACCGCATACTTGCAATGGCAACCCAACCCCATCGTTACCATGGCAACACAACCCCATGGTTGCCATGGCAACACTACCCCATTGTTACCATGGCAACAGAACCCCATAGTTGCCATGGCAACTAAACGCCATGGTTCCCATGGCAACACAACGCCGTGGTTACCATGGCAACGCTACCCCATGGTTACCATGGCAACACAACCGCATGGTTACCATGGCAACACTACCCCATGGTTGCCATTCCAAAAGAACCACCTGATAACCATTGCAACCCAACCCCATACTTACCATGGCATCACAACCCCATGGTTGCCATGGCAACACTACCCCATGGTTACCATGGCAACAGAACCCCATGGTTACCATGGCAACCCAACCCCATGGTTACCATGGCAAGAGAACGCCATGGTTACCATAGCCACCAAACCCCGTGGTTGCCATGGCAACCCAACCCCATGGTTACCATGGCAACACAACCGCATGGTTACCATGGCAACACTACCCCATGGTTGCCATTCCAAAAGAACCGCCTGATAACCATTGCAATCCAACCCCATAGTTACCATCGCAACACAACCCCATGGTTGCCATGGAAACACTACCCCATGGTTACCATGGCAACACAACCCCATAGTTGCCATGGCAACTAAACGCCATGGTTACCATGGCAACACAACCCCATGGTTGCCATGGCAACACTACCCCATGGTTACCATGGCAACACAACCCCATGGTTACCGCGGCATCTCAAGCGCATTGTTGCCATGGCAACTATAGCCCATAGTTGCCATAGCACCCCAAACCCCATTGTTACCATGGCAACACAACCCCGTGGTTGCCATGGCAACCCAAACCCATCGTTACCATGGCAACACAACCCCATGGTTGCCACGGCAACACTACCCCATGGTTACCATGGCAACAGTATCCCATAGTTTCCATGGTAACTAAACGCCATGGTTACCATGGCAACACAACCCCATGGTTCTCATGGCAACACAACCCCGTGGTTTCCATGGCAACCCAACCCCATCGTTACCATGGCAACACAACCCCATGGTTGCCATGGCAACACAACCCCATGGTTACCATGGCAACACAACCGCATGGTTACCATGGCAACGCTACCCCATGGTTACCATGGCAACACAACCGCATGGTTACCATGGCAACACTACCCCATGGTTGCCATTCCAAAAGAACCGCCTGATAACCATTGCAACCCAACCCCATAGTTACCATCGCAACACAACCCCATGGTTGCCATGGCAACACTACCCCATGGTTACCATGGCAACAGAACCCCATGGTTACCATGGCAACCCAACCCCATGGTTACCATGGCAAGAGAACGCCATGGTTACCATAGCCACCAAACCCCGTGGTTGCCATGGCAACCCAACCCCATGGTTACCATGGCAACACAACCGCATGGTTACCATGGCAACACTACCCCATGGTTGCCATTCCAAAAGAACCGCCTGATAACCATTGCAACCCAACCCCATAGTTACCATCGCAACACAACCCCATGGTTGCCATGGAAACACTACCCCATGGTTACAATGGCAACACAACCCCATAGTTGCCATGGCAACTAAACGCCATGGGTACCATGGCAACACAACCCCATGGTTGCCATGGCAACACTACCCCATGGTTACCATGGCAACACAACCCCATGGTTACCACGGCATCTCAAGCGCATGGTTGCCATGGCAACTAAAGCCCATAGTTGCCATAGCAACCCAACCCCATAGTTACCATGGCAACACAACCCCGTGGTTGCCATGGCAACCCAACCCCATTGTTACCATGGCAACACAACCCCATGGTTCCCATGGCAACACAACCCCGTGGTTGCCGTGGCAACCCAACTCCATTTTTACCTTGGTAACACAACCCCATGGTTGCTATGGCAACACTACCACATGGTTACCATGGCAACAGTATCCCATAGTTGCCATGGTAACTAAACGCCATGGTTACCATGGCAACACAACCCCATGGTTCTCATGGCAGCACAACCCCGTGATTTCCATGGCAACCCAACCCCATCGTTACCATGGCAACACAACCCCATGGTTGCCATGGCAACCCAACCCCATGGTTACCATGGCAACACAACCGCATGGTTACAATGGCAACACAACTGCATGGTTACCATGGCAACACTACACCATGGTTGCCATTCCAAAAGATCCGCCTGATAACCATTGCAACCCAACCCCATACTTACCATGGCAACACAACCCCATGGTTGCCATGGCAACACAACCCCATGGTTACCATAGCAACAGAACCCCATAGTTGCCATGGCAACTAAACGCCATGGTTACCATGGCAACCCAACCCCTTGGTTACCATGGCATCCCAACCCCATGGTTACCATGGCAACAGAACCCCATGGTTACCATAGCACCCAAACCCCATGGTTGCCATGGCAACCCAACCCCATCGTTACCATGGCAACACAACCCCATGGCTGCCATGGAAAACAAACGCCATGGTTACCATGGCAGCACAACCCCATGGTTGCCATGGCAACCCAAACCCATGGTTACCATGGCAACACTACCCCATGGTTACCATGGCAACACAACCGCATGGTTACCACAACAACACAACCGAATGGTTACCACGGCAACCCAACTGCATGGTTACCACGGCATCTCAACCCCATGGTTGCCATGGCAACTAAACCCCATAGTTTCCATAGCAACCCAACCCCATAGTTACCATGGCAACACAATCCCATGGTTGCCATGGCAACCCAACCCCATGGTTGCCATGGCAACCCAACCCCATAGTTACCATGGCAACGCTACCCCATGGTTACCATGGCAACACAACCGCATGGTTACCATGGCAACACTACCCCATGGTTGCCATTCTAAAAGAACCGATTGATAACCATTGCAGCCCAACCCCATACTTACCATGGCAACACAACCCCATGGTTGCCATTGAAACACTACCCCATGGTTACCATGGCAACAGAACCCCATAGTTGTCATGGAAAATAAACGCCATGGTTACCATGGCAGCACAACCCCATGGTTGCCATGGCAACCCAACCCCATGGTTACCATGTTAACACTACCCCATGGTTACCATGGCAACACAACCGCATGGTTACCGCAACAACACAACCGCATGGTTACCACGGCAACCCAACTGCATGGTTACCACGGCATCTCAACCCCATGGTTGCCATGCCAACTAAACCCCATAGTTTCCATAGCAACCCAACCCCATAGTTACCATGGCAACACAACCCCATGGTTCCCATGGCAACACAACCCCGTGGTTGCCATGGCAACCCAAACCCATCGTTACCATGGCAAATAAACGCTATGGTTACCATGGCAACACAACCCCATGGTTCGCATGGCAACACAACCCCGTGGTTGCCATGGCAACCCAACCCCATCGTTACCACGGCAACACAACCCCATGGTTGCCATGGCAACACAACCCCATGGTTACCATGGCAACACAACCCCATGGTTGCCATGGCAACACTACCCCATGGTTACCATGGCAACAGAACCCCATAGTTGCCATGGCAACTAAACGCCATGGTTACCGTGGCAACACAACCCCATGGTTGCCATGGCAACCCAACCCCATGGTTACCATGGCAACACTACCCCATGGTTACCATAGCAACACAACTGCATGGTTACCATGGCAACACTACACCATGGTTGCCATTCCAAAAGAACCGCCTGATAACCATTGCAACCCAACCCCATACTTACCATGGCAACACAACCCCATGGTTGCCATGGCAACACAACCCCATGGTTACCATAGCAACAGAACCCCATGGTTACCATAGCAACCAAACCCCGTGGTTGCCATGGCAACCCAACCCCATCGTTACCATGGCAACACAACCCCATGGTTGCCATGGAAAACAAACGCCATGGTTACCATGGCAGCACAACCCCATGGTTACCATGGCAACCCAAACCCATGGTTACCATGGCAACACTACCCCATGGTTACCATGGCAACACAACCGCATGGTTACCACAACAACACAACCGAATGGTTACCACGGCAACCCAACTGCATGGTTACCACGGCATCTCAACCCCATGGTTGCCATGGCAACTAAACCCCATAGTTTCCATAGCAACCCAACCCCATAGTTACCATGGCAACACAACCCCATGGTTCCCATGGCAACACAACCCCGTGGTTGCCATGGCAAACCAAACCCATCGTTACCATGCCAAATAAACGCCATGGTTACCATGGCAACACAACCCCATGGTTCCCATGGCAACACAACCCCGTGGTTGCCATGGAAACCCAACCCCATCGTTACCACGGCAACACAACCCCATGGTTGCCATGGCAACACTACCCCATGGTTACCATGGCAACACAACCCCATGGTTGCCATGGCAACACTACCCCATGGTTACCATGGCAACAGAACCCCATAGTTGCCATGGCAACTAAACGCCATGGTTACCATGGCAACCCAACCCCTTGGTTACCATGGCAACCCAACCCCATGGTTACCATGGCAACAGAACCCCATGGTTACCATAGCAAACAAACCCCGTGGTTGCCATGGCAACCCAACCCCATCGTTACCATGGCAACACAACCCCATGGTTGCCATGGAAAACAAACGCCATGGTTACCATGGCAGCACAACCCCATGGTTACCATGGCAACCCAAACCCATGGTTACCATGGCAACACTACCCCATGGTTACCATGGCAACACAACCGCATGGTTACCACAACAACACAACCGAATGGTTACCACGGCAACCCAACTGCATGGTTACCACGGCATCTCAACCCCATGGTTGCCATGGCAACTAAACCCCATAGTTTCCATAGCAACCCAACCCCATAGTTACCATGGCAACACAACCCCATGGTTCCCACGGCAGCACAACCCCGTGGTTGCCATGGCAACCCAAACCCATCGTTACCATGCCAAATAAACGCCATGGTTACCATGGCAACACAACCCCATGGTTCCCATGGCAACACAACCCCGTGGTTGCCATGGAAACCCAACCCCATCGTTACCACGGCAACACAACCCCATGGTTGCCATGGCAACACTACCCCATGGTTACCATGGCAACACAACCCCATGGTTGCCATGGCAACACTACCCCATGGTTACCATGGCAACAGAACCCCATAGTTGCCATGGCAACTAAACGCCATGGTTACCATGGCAACACAACCCCATGGTTGCCATGGCAACCAAACCCCATAGTTTCCATAGCAACCCAACCCCATAGTTACCATGGCAACACAACCCCATGGTTACCATGGCAACACAACCGCATGGTTACCATGGCAACACTACCCCATGGTTACCATAGCAACTAAACCCCATAGTTTCCATAGTAACCAAACCCCATAGTTACCATGGCAACACAACCCCATGGTTGCCATGGCAACACTACCGCATGGTTACCATAGCAACAGAACCCCATAGTTACTATGGCAACTAAACGCCATGGTTTCCATGGCAACACAACCCCATGGTTGCCATGGCAACCCAACCCCATGGTTACCATGGCAACACAACCGCATGGTTACCATGGCAACGCTACCCCATGGTTACCATGGCAACACAACCGCATGGTTACCATGGCAACACTACCCCATTGTTGCCATTCCAAAAGAACCGCCTGATAACCATTGCAACCCAACCCCATACTTACCATGGCAACACGACCCCATGGTTGCCATGGCAACACTACCCCATGGCTACCATGGCAACACAACCGCATGGTTACCACAACAACACAACCGAATGGTTACCATGGCAACAGAACGCCATGGTTACCATAGCAACCAAACCCCGTGGTTGCCATGGCAACCCAACCCCATGGTTACCATGGCAACACAACCGCATGGTTACCATGGCAACACTACCCCATGATTGCCATTCCAAAAGAACCGCCTGATAACCATTGTAACCCAACCCCATAGATACCATGGCAACACAACCCCATGGTTGCCATGGCAACACTACCCCATGGTTACCATGGCAACAGAACCCCATAGTTGCCATGGCAACTAAACGCCATGGTTACCATGGCAACACAACCCCATGGTTGCCATGGAAACCCAACCCCATGGTTACCATGGCAACACAAACGCATCGTTACCACGGCATCTCAACCGCATGGTTGCCATGGCAACTAAACCCCATAGTTGCCATAGCAACCCAACCACATCGTTACCATGGCAACACAACCCCGTCGTTGCCATGGCAACCCAACCCCATCGTTACCATGGCAACACAACCCCATGGTTACCATGGCAACAGAACGCCATGGTTACCATAGCAACCAAACCCCGTGGATGCCATGGCAACCCAACCCCATGGTTACCATGGCAACACAACGGCATGGTTACAACAACACAACCGCATGGTTACCACGGCAACCCAACTGCATGGTTACCACGGCATCTCGACCCCATGGTTGCCATGGCAACTAAACCCCATAGTTGCCATAGCAACCCAACCCCATAGTTACCATGGCAACACAACCGCATGGTTCCCATGGCAACACAACCCCGTGGTTGCCATGGCAACCCAACCCCATCGCTACCATGGCAACACAACCCCATGGTTGCCATGGCCACACTACCCCATGGTTACCATGGCAACAGTATCCCATAGTTGCCATGGCAACTAAACGCCATGGTTACCATGGCAACACACCCCATGGCTGCCATGGCAACACTACCCCATGGTTACCATGGCAACAGAACCCCATAGTTGCCATGGCAACTAAACGCCATGGTTACCATGGCAACACAACCCCATGGTTGCCATGGCAACACAACGGCATGGTTACACCAACAACACAACCGCATGGTTACCACGGCAACCCAACTGCATGGTTACCACGGCATTTCGACCCCATGGTTGCCATGGCAACCAAACCCCATAGTTTCCATAGCAACCCAACCCCATAGTTACCATGGCAACACAACCCCATGGTTACCATGGCAACACAACCGCATGGTTACCATGGCAACACTACCCCATGGTTACCATGGCAACTAACCCCATAGTTTCCATAGTAACCAAACCCCATAGTTACCATGGCAACACAACCCCATGGTTGCCATGGCAACACTACCGCACGGTTACCATAGCAACAGAACCCCATAGTTACTATGGCAACTAAACGCCATGGTTTCCATGGCAACACAACGCCGTGGTTGCCATGGCAACCCAACCCCATGGTTACCATGGCAACACAACCGCATGGTTACCATGGCAACGCTACCCCATGGTTACCATGGCAACACAACCGCATGGTTACCATGGCAACACTACCCCATTGTTGCCATTCCAAAAGAACCGCCTGATAACCATTGCAACCCAACCCCATACTTACCATGGCAACACGACCCCATGGTTGCCATGGCAACACTACCCCATGACTACCATGGCAGCAGAACCTCATGGTTACCATGGCAACCCAACCGCATGGTTACCATGGCAACAGAACGCCATGGTTACCATAGCAACCAAACCCCGTGGTTGCCATGGCAACCCAACCCCATGGTTACCATGGCAACACAACCGCATGGTTACCATGGCAACACTACCCCATGATTGCCATTCCAAAAGAACCGCCTGATAACCATTGTAACCCAACCCCATAGATACCATGGCAACACAACCCCATGGTTGCCATGGCAACACTACCCCATGGTTACCATGGCAACACAACACCATAGTTGCCATGGCAACTAAACGCCATGGTTACCATGGCAACACAACCCCATGGTTGCCATGGAAACCCAACCCCATGGTTACCATGGCAACACAAACGCATCGTTACCACGGCATCTCAACCGCATGGTTGCCATGGCAACTAAACCCCATAGTTGCCATAGCAACCCAACCACATCGTTACCATGGCAACACAACCCCGTCGTTGCCATGGCAACCCAACCCCATCGTTACCATGGCAACACAACCCCATGGTTACCATGGCAACAGAACGCCATGGTTACCATAGCAACCAAACCCCGTGGATGCCATGGCAACCCAACCCCATGGTTACCATGGCAACACAACGGCATGGTTACAACAACACAACCGCATGGTTACCACGGCAACCCAACTGCATGGTTACCACGGCATCTCGACCCCATGGTTGCCATGGCAACTAAACCCCATAGTTGCCATAGCAACCCAACCCCATAGTTACCATGGCAACACAACCGCATGGTTCCCATGGCAACACAACCCCGTGGTTGCCATGGCAACCCAACCCCATCGCTACCATGGCAACACAACCCCATGGTTGCCATGGCCACACTACCCCATGGTTACCATGGCAACAGTATCCCATAGTTGCCATGGCAACTAAACGCCATGGATTCCATGGCAACACACCCCATGGCTGCCATGGCAACACTACCCCATGGTTACCATGGCAACAGAACCCCATAGTTGCCATGACAACTAAACGCCATGGTTACCATGGCAACACAACCCCATGGTTCCCATGGCAACACAACCCCGTGGTTGCCATGGCAACCCAACCCCATCGTTACAATGGCAACACAACCCCATGGTTGCCATGGCAACCCAACCCCATGGTTACCATGGCAACACAACCGCATGGTTAAAATAGCAACGCTACCCCATTGTTACCATGGCAACCCAACCCCATGGTTACCATGGCAACACTACCCCATGGTTGCCATTCCAAAAGAACCGCCTGATAACCATTGCAACCCAACCCCAGAGTTACCATGGCAACACAACCCCATAGTTGCCATGGCAACTAAACGCCATGGTTACCATGGCAACCCAACCCCATGGTTACCATGGCAACAGAACGCCATGGTTACCATAGCAACCAAACCCCGTGGATGCCATGGCAACCCAACCCCATGGTTACCATGGAAACACAACCGCATGGTTACCACAACAACACAACCGCATGGTTACCACGGCAACCCAACTGCATGGTTACCACGGCATCTCGACCCCATGGTTGCCATGGCAACTAAACCCCATAGTTGCCATAGCAACCCAACCCCATAGTTACCATGGCAACACAACCGCATGGTTCCCATGGCAACACAACCCCTTGTTTGCCATGGCAACCCAACCCCATCGCTACCATGGCAACACAACCCCATGGTTGCCATGGCCACACTACCCCATGGTTACCATGGCAACAGTATCCCATAGTTACCATGGCAACACAACCCCATGGTTGCCATGGAAACCCAACCCCATGGTTACAATGGCAACACAAACGCATCGTTACCACGGCATCTCAACCGCATGGTTGCCATGGCAACTAAACCCCATAGTTGCCATGGCAACCCAACCACATAGTTACCATGGCAACACAACCCCGTCGTTGCCATGGCAACCCAACCCCATCGTTACCATGGCAACACAACCCCATGTTTGCCATGGCAACATTACCCCATGGTTACGATGGCAGCAGTATCCCATAGTTGCCATGGCAACTAAACGCCATGGTTACCATGGCAACACAACCCCATGGTTCCCATGGCAACACAACCCCGTTGTTGCCATGGCAACCCAACCCCATCGTTACAATGGCAACACAACCCCATGGTTGCCATGGCAACCCAACCCCATGGTTACCATGGCAACACAACCGCATGGTTACCATGGCAACGCTACCCCATGGTTACCATGGCAACACAACCGCATGGTTACCATGGCAACACTACCCCATGGTTGCCATTCCAAAAGAACCGCCTGATAATCATTGCAACCCAACCCCATACTTACCATGGCAACACGACCCCATGGTTGCCATGGCAACACTACCCCATGGCTACCATGGCAGCAGAACCTCATGGTTACCATGGCAACCCAACCGCATGGTTGCCATGGCAACAGAACGCCATGGTTACCATAGCAACCAAACCCCGTGGTTGCCATGGCAACCCAACCCCATGGTTACCATGGCAACACAACCGCATGGTTACCATGGCAACACTACCCCATGATTGCCATTCCAAAAGAACCGCCTGATAACCATTGTAACCCAACCCCATAGTTACCATGGCAACACAACCCCATGGTTGCCATGGCAACACTACCCCATGGTTACCATGGCAACAGAACCCCATAGTTGCCATGGCAACTAAACGCCATGGTTACCATGGCAACACAACCCCATGGTTGCCATGGAAACCCAACCCCATGGTTACCATGGCAACACAAACGCATCGTTACCACGGCATCTCAACCGCATGGTTGCCATGGCAACTAAACCCCATAGTTGCCATAGCAACCCAACCACATCGTTACCATGGCAACACAACCCCGTCGTTACCATGGCAACCCAACCCCATCGTTACCATGGCAACACAACCCCATGGTTGCCATGGAAAACAAACGCCATGGTTACTATTGCAGCACAACCCCATGGTTGCTATGGCAACCCAAACCCATGGTTACCATGGCAACACTACCCCATGGTTACCATGGCAACACAACCGCATGGTTACCACAACAACACAACCGAATGGTTACCACGGCAACCCAACTTCATGGTTACCACGGCATCTCAACCCCATGGTTGCGATGGCAACTAAACCCCATAGTTTCCATAGCAACCCAACCCCATAGTTACCATGGCAACACAACCCCATGGTTCCCATGGCAACACAACCCCGTGGTTGCCATGGCAACCCAAACCCATCGTTACCATGGCAAATAAACGCCATGGTTACCATGGCAACACAACCCCATGGTTGCCATGGCAACACTACCGCACGGTTACCATAGCAACAGAACCCCATAGTTACTATGGCAACCAAACGCCATGGTTCCCATGGCAACACAACGCCGTGGTTGCCATGGCAACCCAACCCCATGGTTACCATGGCAACACAACCGCATGGTTACCATGGCAACGCTACCCCATGGTTACCATGGCAACACAACCGCATGGTTACCATGGCAACACTACCCCATGGTTGCCATTCCAAAAGAACCGCCTGATAATCATTGCAACCCAACCCCATACTTACCATGGCAACACGACCCCATGGTTGCCATGGCAACACTACCCCATGGCTACCATGGCAGCAGAACCTCATGGTTACCATGGCAACCCAACCGCATGGTTACCATGGCAACAGAACGCCATGGTTACCATAGCAACCAAACCCCGTGGTTGCCATGGCAACCCAACCCAATGGTTACCATGGCAACACAACCGCATGGTTACCATGGCAACACTACCCCATGATTGCCATTCCAAAAGAATAGCCTGATAACCATTGTAACCCAACCCCATAGTTACCATGGCAACACAACCCCATGGTTGCCATGGCAACCCAACCCCATGGTTACCATGGCAACACAACCGCATGGTTACCATGGCAACGCTACCCCATGGTTACCATGGCAACACAACCGCATGGTTACCATGGAAACCCAACCCCATGGTTACCATGGCAACACAAACGCATCGTTACCACGGCATCTCAACCGCATGGTTGCCATGGCAACTAAACCCCATAGTTGCCATAGCAACCCAACCACATCGTTACCATGGCAACACAACCCCGTGGTTGCCATGGCAACCCAACCCCATCGCTACCATGGCAACACAACCCCATGGTTGCCATGGCCACACTACCCCATGGTTACCATGGCAACAGTATCCCATAGTTGCCATGGCAACTAAACGCCATGGTTACCATGGCAACACACCCCATGGCTGCCATGGCAACACTACCCCATGGTTACCATGGCAACAGAACCCCATAGTTGCCATGGCAACTAAACGCCATGGTTACCATGGCAACACAACCCCATGGTTCCCATGGCAACACAACCCCGTGGTTGCCATGGCAACCCAACCCCATCGTTACAATGGCAACACAACCCCATGGTTGCCATGGCAACCCAACCCCATGGTTACCATGGCAACACAACCGCATGGTTACAATAGCAACGCTACCCCATTGTTACCATGGCAACCCAACCCCATGGTTACCATGGCAACACTACCCCATGGTTGCCATTCCAAAAGAACCGCCTGATAACCATTGCAACCCAACCCCATAGTTACCATGGCAACACAACCCCATGGTTGCCATGGAAACACTACCCCATGGTTACAATGGCAACACAACCCCATAGTTGCCATGGCAACTAAACGCCATGGTTACCATGGCAACACAACCCCATGGTTGCCATGGCAACACTACCCCATGGTTATCATGGCAAATCAATCCCATGGTTACCATGGCAACAGAACGCGATGGTTACCGTAGCAACCAAACCCCGTGGTTGCCATGGCAACCCAACCCCATGGTTACCATGGCAACACAACCGAATGGTTACCACAACAACACAACCGCATGGTTAACACGGCAACCCAACTGCATGGTTACCACGGCATCTCAACCCCATGTTTGCCATGGCAACTAAACCGCATACTTGCAATGGCAACCCAACCCCATCGTTACCATGGCAACACAACCCCATGGTTGCCATGGCAACACTACCCCATTGTTACCATGGCAACAGAACCCCATAGTTGCCATGGCAACTAAACGCCATGGTTCCCATGGCAACACAACGCCGTGGTTACCATGGCAACGCTACCCCATGGTTACCATGGCAACACAACCGCATGGTTACCATGGCAACACTACCCCATGGTTGCCATTCCAAAAGAACCACCTGATAACCATTGCAACCCAACCCCATACTTACCATGGCATCACAACCCCATGGTTGCCATGGCAACACTACCCCATGGTTACCATGGCAACAGAACCCCATGGTTACCATGGCAACCCAACCCCATGGTTACCATGGCAAGAGAACGCCATGGTTACCATAGCCACCAAACCCCGTGGTTGCCATGGCAACCCAACCCCATGGTTACCATGGCAACACAACCGCATGGTTACCATGGCAACACTACCCCATGGTTGCCATTCCAAAAGAACCGCCTGATAACCATTGCAATCCAACCCCATAGTTACCATCGCAACACAACCCCATGGTTGCCATGGAAACACTACCCCATGGTTACCATGGCAACACAACCCCATAGTTGCCATGGCAACTAAACGCCATGGTTACCATGGCAACACAACCCCATGGTTGCCATGGCAACACTACCCCATGGTTACCATGGCAACACAACCCCATGGTTACCGCGGCATCTCAAGCGCATTGTTGCCATGGCAACTATAGCCCATAGTTGCCATAGCACCCCAAACCCCATTGTTACCATGGCAACACAACCCCGTGGTTGCCATGGCAACCCAAACCCATCGTTACCATGGCAACACAACCCCATGTTTGCCACGGCAACACTACCCCATGGTTACCATGGAAACAGTATCCCATAGTTTCCATGGTAACTAAACGCCATGGTTACCATGGCAACACAACCCCATGGTTCTCATGGCAACACAACCCCGTGGTTTCCATGGCAACCCAACCCCATCGTTACCATGGCAACACAACCCCATGGTTGCCATGGCAACCCAACCCCATGGTTGCCATGGCAACACAACCGCATGGTTACCATGGCAACGCTACCCCATGGTTACCATGGCAACACAACCGCATGGTTACCATGGCAACACTACCCCATGGTTGCCATTCCAAAAGAACCGCCTGATAACCATTGCAACCCAACCCCATACTTACCATGGCATCACAACCCGATGGTTGCCATGGCAACACTACCCCATGGTTACCATGGCAACAGAACCCCATGGTTACCATGGCAACCCAACCCCATGGTTACCATGGCAACAGAACGCCATGGTTACCATAGCAACCAAACCCCGTGGTTGCCATGGCAACCCAACCCCATGGTTACCATGGCAACACAACCGCATGGTTACCATGGCAACACTACCCCATGGTTGCCATTCCAAAAGAACCGCCTGATAACCATTGCAACCCAACCCCATAGTTACCATCGCAACACAACCCCATGGTTGCCATGGAAACACTACCCCATGGTTACAATGGCAACACAACCCCATAGTTGCCATGGCAACTAAACGCCATGGTTACCATGGCAACACAACCCCATGGTTGCCATGGCAACACTACCCCATGGTTACCATGGCAACACAACCCCATGGTTACCACGGCATCTCAAGCGCATGGTTGCCATGGCAACTAAAGCCCATAGTTGCCATAGCAACCCAACCCCATAGTTACCATGGCAACACAACCCCGTGGTTGCCATGGCAACCCAACCCCATTGTTACCATGGCAACACAACCCCATGGTTCCCATGGCAACACAACCCCGTGGTTGCCGTGGCAACCCAACTCCATTTTTACCTTGGTAACACAACCCCATGGTTGCTATGGCAACACTACCACATGGTTACCATGGCAACAGTATCCCATAGTTGCCATGGTAACTAAACGCCATGGTTACCATGGCAACACAACCCCATGGTTCTCATGGCAGCACAACCCCGTGATTTCCATGGCAACCCAACCCCATCGTTACCATGGCAACACAACCCCATGGTTGCCATGGCAACACAACCCCATGGTTACCATGGCAACACAACCGCATGGTTACAATGGCAACACAACTGCATGGTTACCATGGCAACACTACACCATGGTTGCCATTCCAAAAGATCTGCCTGATAACCATTGCAACCCAACCCCATACTTACCATGGCAACACAACCCCATGGTTGCCATGGCAACACAACCCCATGGTTACCATAGCAACAGAACCCCATAGTTGCCATGGCAACTAAACGCCATGGTTACCATGGCAACCCAACCCCTTGGTTACCATGGCAACCCAACCCCATGGTTACCATGGCAACAGAACCCCATGGTTACCATAGCAACCAAACCCCGTGGTTGCCATGGCAACCCAACCCCATCGTTACCATGGCAACACAACCCCATGGCTGCCATGGAAAACAAACGCCATGGTTACCATGGCAGCACAACCCCATGGTTGCCATGGCAACCCAAACCCATGGTTACCATGGCAACACTACCCCATGGTTACCATGGCAACACAACCGCATGGTTACCACAACAACACAACCGAATGGTTACCACGGCAACCCAACTGCATGGTTACCACGGCATCTCAACCCCATGGTTGCCATGGCAACACAACCCCATGGTTGCCATGGCAACCCAACCCCATGGTTACCATGGCAACACAACCGCATGGTTACAATGGCAACACAACTGCATGGTTACCATGGCAACACTACACCATGGTTGCCATTCCAAAAGATCTGCCTGATAACCATTGCAACCCAACCCCATACTTACCATGGCAACACAACCCCATGGTTGCCATGGCAACACAACCCCATGGTTACCATAGCAACAGAACCCCATAGTTGCCATGGCAACTAAACGCCATGGTTACCATGGCAACCCAACCCCTTGGTTACCATGGCAACCAAACCCCATGGTTACCATGGCAACAGAACCCCATGGTTACCATAGCAACCAAACCCCGTGGTTGCCATGGCAACCCAACCCCATCGTTACCATGGCAACACAACCCCATGGCTGCCATGGAAAACAAACGCCATGGTTACCATGGCAGCACAACCCCATGGTTGCCATGGCAACCCAAACCCATGGTTACCATGGCAACACTACCCCATGGTTACCATGGCAACACAACCGCATGGTTACCACAACAACACAACCGAATGGTTACCACGGCAACCCAACTGCATGGTTACCACGGCATCTCAACCCCATGGTTGCCATGGCAACTAAACCCCATAGTTTCCATAGCAACCCAACCCCATAGTTACCATGGCAACACAACCCCATGGTTGCCATGGCAACCCAACCCCATGGTTGCCATGGCAACCCAACCCCATAGTTACCATGGCAACGCTACCCCATGGTTACCATGGCAACACTACGCCATGGTTACCATGGCAACAGAACCCCATTGTTGCCATGGCAACTAAACGCCATGGTTACCATGGCAACACAACCCCATGGTTGCCATGGAAACCCAACCCCATGGTTACCATGGCAACACAAACGCATCGTTACCACGGCATCTCAACCGCATGGTTGCCATGGCAACTAAACCCCATAGTTGCCATAGCAACCCAACCACATCGTTACCATGGCAACACAACCCCGTCGTTGCCATGGCAACCCAACCCCATAGTTACCATGGCAACACAACCCCATGGTTGCCATGGCAACCCAACCCCATTGTTACCATGGCAACACAACCCCATGGTTCCCATGGCAACACAACCCCGTGGTTGCCGTGGCAACCCAACCCCATTTTTACCTTGGTAACACAACCCCATGGTTGCTATGGCAACACTACCACATGGTTACCATGGCAACAGTATCCCATAGTTGCCATGGTAACTAAACGCCATGGTTACCATGGCAACACAACCCCATGGTTCTCATGGCAGCACAACCCCGTGGTTTCCATGGCAACCCAACCCCATTGTTACCATGGCAACACAACCCCATGGTTGCCATGGCAACCCAACCCCATGGTTACCATGGCAACACAACCGCATGGTTACAATGGAAACGCTACCCCATGGTTACCATGGCAACACAACCGCATGGTTACCATGGCAACACTACCCCATGGTTGCCATTCTAAAAGAACCGCCTGATAACCATTGCAGCCCAACCCCATACTTACCATGGCAACACAACCCTATGGTTGCCATTGAAACACTACCCCATGGTTACCATGGCAACACAACCGCATGGTTACCACAACAACACAACCGCATGGTTACCAAGGCAACCCAACTGCATGGTTACCACGGCATCTCAACCCCATGGTTGCCATGCGAACTAAACCCCATAGTTTCCACAGCAACCCAACCCCATAGTTACCATGGCAACACAACCCCATGGTTCCCATGGCAACACAACCCCGTGGTTGCCATGGCAACCCAAACCCATCGTTACCATGGCAAATAAACGCTATGGTTACCATGGCAACACAACCCCATGGTTCGCATGGCAACACAACCCCGTGGTTGCCATGGCAACCCAAACCCATCGTTACCATGGCAAATAAACGCTATGGTTACCATGGCAACACAACCCCATGGTTCGCATGGCAACACAACCCCGTGGTTGCCATGGCAACCCAACCCCATTGTTACCACGGCAACACAACCCCATGGTTGCCATGGCAACACAACCCCATGGTTACCATGGCAACACAACCCCATGGTTGCCATGGCAACACTACCCCATGGTTACCATGGCAACAGAACCCCATAGTTGCCATGGCAACTAAACGCCATGGTTACCGTGGCAACACAACCCCATGGTTGCCATGGCAACCCAACCCCATGGTTACCATGGCAACACTACCCCATGGTTACCATGGCAACACAACTGCATGGTTACCATGGCAATACTACACCATGGTTGCCATTCCAAAAGAACCGCCTGATAACCATTGCAACCCAACCCCACACTTACCATGGCAACACAACCCCATGGTTGCCATGGCAACACAACCCCATGGTTACCATAGCAACAGAACCCCATAGTTGCCATGGCAACTAAACGCCATGGTTACCATGGCAACCCAACCCCTTGGTTACCATGGCAACCCAACCCCATGGTTACCATGGCAACAGAACCCCATGGTTACCATAGCAACCAAACCCCGTGGTTGCCATGGCAACCCAACCCCATCGTTACCATGGCAACACAACCCCATGGTTGCCATGGAAAACAAACGCCATGGTTACCATGGCAGCACAACCCCATGGTTACCATGGCAAGCCAAACCCATGGTTACCATGGCAACACTACCCCATGGTTACCATGGCAACACAACCGCATGGTTACCACAACAACACAACCGAATGGTTACCACGGCAACCCAACTGCATGGTTACCACGGCATCTCAACCCCATGGTTGCCATGGCAACTAAACCCCATAGTTTCCATAGCAACCCAACCCCATAGTTACCATGGCAACACAACCCCATGGTTCCCATGGCAACACAACCCCGTGGTTGCCATGGCAACCCAAACCCATCGTTACCATGCCAAATAAACGCCATGGTTACCATGGCAACACAACCCCATGGTTCCCATGGCAACACAACCCCGTGGTTGCCATGGCAACCCAACCCCATCGTTACCACGGCAACACAACCCCATGGTTGCCATGGCAACACTACCGCACGGTTACCATAGCAACAGAACCCCATAGTTACTATGGCAACTAAACGCCATGGTTCCCATGGCAACACAACGCCGTGGTTGCCATGGCAACCCAACCCCATGGTTACCATGGCAACACAACCGCATGGTTACCATGGCAACGCTACCCCATGGTTACCATGGCAACACAACCGCATGGTTACCATGGCAACACTACCCCATGGTTGCCATTCCAAAAGAACCGCCTGATAATCATTGCAACCCAACCCCATACTTACCATGGCAACACGACCCCATGGTTGCCATGGCAACACTACCCCATGGCTACCATGGCAGCAGAACCTCATGGTTACCATGGCAACCCAACCGCATGGTTACCATGGCAACAGAACGCCATGGTTACCATAGCAACCAAACCCCGTGGTTGCCATGGCAACCCAACCCCATGGTTACCATGGCAACACAACCGCATGGTTACCATGGCAACACTACCCCATGATTGCCATTCCAAAAGAACCGCCTGATAACCATTGTAACCCAACCCCATAGTTACCATGGCAACACAACCCCATGGTTGCCATGGCAACACTACCCCATGGTTACCATGGCAACAGAACCCCATAGTTGCCATGGCAACTAAACGCCATGGTTACCATGGCAACACAACCCCATGGTTGCCATGGAAACCCAACCCCATGGTTACCATGGCAACACAAACGCATCGTTACCACGGCATCTCAACCGCATGGTTGCCATGGCAACTAAACCCCATAGTTGCCATAGCAACCCAACCACATCGTTACCATGGCAACACAACCCCGTCGTTGCCATGGCAACCCAACCCCATCGTTACCATGGCAACACAACCCCATGTTTGCCATGGCAACACTACCCCATGGTTACCATGGCAGCAGTATCCCATAGTTGCCATGGAAACTAAACGCCATGGTTACCATGGCAACACAACCCCATGGTTCCCATGGCAACACAACCCCGTGGTTGCCATGGCAACCCAACCCCATCGTTACAATGGCAACACAACCCCATGGTTGCCATGGCAACCCAACCCCATGGTTACCATGGCAACACAACCGCATGGTTACAATACCAACGCTACCCCATTGTTACCATGGCAACCCAACCCCATGGTTACCATGGCAACACTACCCCATGGTTGCCATTCCAAAAGAACCGCCTGATAACCATTGCAACCCAACCCCAGAGTTACCATGGCAACACAACCCCATAGTTGCCATGGCAACTAAACGCCATGGTTACCATGGCAACCCAACCCCATGGTTACCATGGCAACAGAACGCCATGGTTACCATAGCAACCAAACCCCGTGGATGCCATGGCAACCCAACCCCATGGTTACCATGGCAACACAACGGCATGGTTACAACAACACCACAACCGCATGGTTACCACGGCAACCCAACTGCATGGTTACCACGGCATCTCGACCCCATGGTTGCCATGGCAACTAAACCCCATAGTTGCCATAGCAACCCAACCCCATAGTTACCATGGCAACACAACCGCATGGTTCCCATGGCAACACAACCCCGTGGTTGCCATGGCAACCCAACCCCATCGCTACCATGGCAACACAACCCCATGGTTGCCATGGCCACACTACCCCATGGTTACCATGGCAACAGTATCCCATAGTTGCCATGGCAACTAAACGCCATGGTTACCATGGCAACACACCCCATGGCTGCCATGGCAACACTACCCCATGGTTACCATGGCAACGGAACCCCATAGTTGCCATGGCAACTAAACGCCATGGTTACCATGGCAACACAACCCCATGGTTGCCATGGAAACCCAACCCCATGGTTACAATGGCAACACAAACGCATCGTTACCACGGCATCTCAACCGCATGGTTGCCATGGCAACTAAAGCCCATAGTTGCCATGGCAACCCAACCACATAGTTACCATGGCAACACAACCCCGTGGTTGCCATGGCAACCCAACCCCATCGTTACCATGGCAACACAACCCCATGTTTGCCATGGCAACATTACCCCATGGTTACGATGGCAGCAGTATCCCATAGTTGCCATGGCAACTAAACGCCATGGTTACCATGGCAACACAACCCCATGGTTCCCATGGCAACACAACCCCGTTGTTGCCATGGCAACCCAACCCCATCGTTACAATGGCAACACAACCCCATGGTTGCCATGGCAACCCAACCCCATGGTTACCATGGCAACACAACCGCATGGTTACCATGGCAACGCTACCCCATGGTTACCATGGCAACACAACCGCATGGTTACCATGGCAACACTACCCCATGGTTGCCATTCCAAAAGAACCGCCTGATAATCATTGCAACCCAACCCCATACTTACCATGGCAACACGACCCCATGGTTGCCATGGCAACACTACCCCATGGCTACCATGGCAGCAGAACCTCATGGTTACCATGGCAACCCAACCGCATGGTTACCATGGCAACAGAACGCCATGGTTACCATAGCAATCAAACCCCGTGGTTGCCATGGCAACCCAACCCCATGGTTACCATGGCAACACAACCGCATGGTTACCATGGCAACACTACCCCATGATTGCCATTCCAAAAGAACCGCCTGATAACCATTGTAACCCAACCCCATAGTTACCATGGCAACACAACCCCATGGTTGCCATGGCAACACTACCCCATGGTTACCATGGCAACAGAACCCCATAGTTGCCATGGCAACTAAACGCCATGGTTACCATGGCAACACAACCCCATGGTTGCCATGGAAACCCAACCCCATGGTTACCATGGCAACACAAACGCATCTTTACCACGGCATCTCAACCGCATGGTTGCCATGGCAACTAAACCCCATAGTTGCCATAGCAACCCAACCACATCGTTACCATGGCAACACAACCCCGTCGTTGCCATGGCAACCCAACCCCATCGTTACCATGGCAACACAACCCCATGTTTGCCATGGCAACACTACCCCATGGTTACCATGGCAGCAGTATCCCATAGTTGCCATGGCAACTAAACGCCATGGTTACCATGGCAACACAACCCCATGGTTCCCATGGCAACACAACCCCGTGGTTGCCATGGCAATCCAACCCCATCGTTACAATGGCAACACAACCCCATGGTTGCCATGGCAACCCAACCCCATGGTTACCATGGCAACACAACCGCATGGTTAAAATAGCAACGCTACCCCATTGTTACCATGGCAACCCAACCCCATGGTTACCATGGCAACACTACCCCATGGTTGCCATTCCAAAAGAACCGCCTGATAACCATTGCAACCCAACCCCAGAGTTACCATGGCAACACAACCCCATAGTTGCCATGGCAACTAAACGCCATGGTTACCATGGCAACCCAACCCCATGGTTACCATGGCAACAGAACGCCATGGTTACCATAGCAACCAAACCCCGTGGATGCCATGGCAACCCAACCCCATGGTTACCATGGCAACACAACGGCATGGTTACAACAACAACACAACCGCATGGTTACCACGGCAACCCAACTGCATGGTTACCACGGCATCTCGACCCCATGGTTGCCATGGCAACTAAACCCCATAGTTGCCATAGCAACCCAACCCCATAGTTACCATGGCAACACAACCGCATGGTTCCCATGGCAACACAACCCCGTGGTTGCCATGGCAACATTACCCGATGGTTACGATGGCAGCAGTATCCCATAGTTGCCATGGCAACTAAACGCCATGGTTACCATGGCAACACAACCCCATGGTTCCCATGGCAACACAACCCCGTTGCTGCCATGGCAACCCAACCCCATCGTTACAATGGCAACACAACCCCATGGTTGCCATGGCAACCCAACCCCATGGTTACCATGGCAACACAACCGCATGGTTACAATGGCAACGCTACCCCATTGTTACCATGGCAACCCAACCCCATGGTTACCATGGCAACACTACCCCATGGTTGCCATTCCAAAAGAACCGCCTGATAACCATTGCAACCCAACCCCATAGTCACCATGGCAACACAACCCCATGGTTGCCATGGCAACACTACCCCATGGTTACCATGGCAACACAACCCCATAGTTGCCATGGCAACTAAACGCCATGGTTACCATGGCAACCCAACCCCATGGTTACCATGGCAACAGAACGCCATGGTTACCATAGCAACCAAACCCCGTGGTTGCCATGGCAACCCAACCCCATGGTTACCATGGCAACACAACGGCATGGTTACCACAACAACACAACCGCATGGTTACCACGGCAACCCAACTGCATGGTTACCACGGCATCTCGACGTCATGGTTGCCATGGCAACTAAACCCCATAGTTGCCATAGCAACCCAACCCCATAGTTACCATGGCAACACAACCCCATGGTTCCCATGGCAACACTACCCCATGGTTACCATGGCAATAGTATCCCATAGTTGCCATGGCAACTAAACGCCATGGTTACCATGGCAACACAACCCCATGGTTGCCATGGAAACCCAACCCCATGGTTACCATGGCAACACAAACGCATTGTTACCACGGCATCTCAACCGCATGGTTGCCATGGCAACTAAACCCCATAGTTGCCATAGCAACCCAACCACGTAGTTACCATGGCAACACAACCCCGTCGTTGCCATGGCAACCCAACCCCATCGTTACCATGGCAACACAACCCCATGTTTGCCATGGCAACACTACCCCATGGTTACCATGGCAGCAGTATCCCACAGTTGCCATGGCAACTAAACGCCATGGTTACCATGGCAACACAACCCCATGGTTCCCATGGCAACACAACCCCGTGGTTGCCATGGCAACACAACCCCATCGTTACAATGGCAACACAACCCCATGGTTGCCATGGCAACACAACCCCATGGTTACCATGGCAACACAACCGCATGGTTACAATGGCAACGCTACCCCATTGTTACCATGGCAACCCAACCCCATGGTTGCCATGGCAACACTACCCCATGGTTACCATGGCAACAGAACCCCATAGTTGCCATGGCAACTAAACGCCATGGTTACCATGGCAACCCAACCCCATGGTTACCATGGCAACAGAACGCCATGGTTACCATAGCAACCAAACCCCGTGGTTGCCATGGCAACCCAGCCCCATGGTTACCATGGCAACACAACGGCATGGTTACCACAACAACACAACCGCATGGTTACCACGGCAACCCAACTGCATGGTTACCACGGCATCTCGACGTCATGGTTGCCATGGCAACTAAACCCCATAGTTGCCATAGCAACCCAACCCCATAGTTACCATGGCAACACAACCCCATGGTTCCCATGGCAACACAACCCCGTGGTTGCCATGGCAACCCAACCCCATCGTTACCATGGCAACACAACCCCATGGTTACCATGGCAACAGTATCCCATAGTTGCCATGGTAACACAACGCCATGGTTACCATGGCAACACAACCCCATGGTTGCCATGGCAACACTACCCCATGGTTACCATGGCAACAGAACCCCATAGTTGCCATGGCAACTAAACGCCATGGTTACCATGGCAACACAACCCCATGGTTGCCATGGAAACCCAACCCCATGGTTACCATGGCAACACAAATGCATCGTTACCACGGCATCTCAACCGCATGGTTGCCATGGCAACTAAACCCCATAGTTGCCATAGCAACCCAACCACATAGTTACCATGGCAACACAACCCCGTCGTTGGCATGGCAACCCAACCCCATCGTTACCATGGCAACACAACCCCATGTTTGCCATGGCAACACTACCCCATGGTTACCATGGCAGCAGTATCCCATGGTTGCCATGGCAACTAAACGCCATGGTTACCATGGCAACTCAACCCCATGGTTCCCATGGCAACACAACCCCATGGTTGCCATGGCAACACAACGGCATGGTTACAACAGCAACACAACCGCATGGTTACCACGGCAACCCAACTGCATGGTTACCACGGCATCTCGACCCCATGGTTGCCATGGCAACCAAACCCCATAGTTTCCATAGCAACCCAACCCCATAGTTACCATGGCAACACAACCCTATGGTTACCATGGCAACACAACCGCATGGTTACCATGGCAACACTACCCCATGGTTACCATGGCAACTAAACCCCATAGTTTCCATAGTAACCAAACCCCATAGTTACCATGGCAACACAACCCCATGGTTGCCATGGCAACACTACCGCACGGTTACCATAGCAACAGAACCCCATAGTTACTATGGCAACTAAACGCCATGGTTCCCATGGCAACACAACGCCGTGGTTGCCATGGCAACCCAACCCCATGGTTACCATGGCAACACAACCGCATGGTTACCATGGCAACGCTACCCCATGGTTACCATGGCAACACAACCGCATGGTTACCATGGCAACACTACCCCATGGTTGCCATTCCAAAAGAACCGCCTGATAATCATTGCAACCCAACCCCATACTTACCATGGCAACACGACCCCATGGTTGCCATGGCAACACTACCCCATGGCTACCATGGCAGCAGAACCTCATGGTTACCATGGCAACCCAACCGCATGGTTACCATGGCAACAGAACGCCATGGTTACCATAGCAACCAAACCCCGTGGTTGCCATGGCAACCCAACCCCATGGTTACCATGGCAACACAACCGCATGGTTACCATGGCAACACTACCCCATGATTGCCATTCCAAAAGAACCGCCTGATAACCATTGTAACCCAACCCCATAGTTACCATGGCAACACAACCCCATGGTTGCCATGGCAACACTACCCCATGGTTACCATGGCAACAGAACCCCATAGTTGCCATGGCAACTAAACGCCATGGTTACCATGGCAACACAACCCCATGGTTGCCATGGAAACCCAACCCCATGGTTACCATGGCAACACAAACGCATCGTTACCACGGCATCTCAACCGCATGGTTGCCATGGCAACTAAACCCCATAGTTGCCATAGCAACCCAACCACATCGTTACCATGGCAACACAACCCCGTCGTTGCCATGGCAACCCAACCCCATCGTTACCATGGCAACACAACCCCATGTTTGCCATGGCAACACTACCCCATGGTTACCATGGCAGCAGTATCCCATAGTTGCCATGGAAACTAAACGCCATGGTTACCATGGCAACACAACCCCATGGTTCCCATGGCAACACAACCCCGTGGTTGCCATGGCAACCCAACCCCATCGTTACAATGGCAACACAACCCCATGGTTGCCATGGCAACCCAACCCCATGGTTACCATGGCAACACAACCGCATGGTTACAATAGCAACGCTACCCCATTGTTACCATGGCAACCCAACCCCATGGTTACCATGGCAACACTACCCCATGGTTGCCATTCCAAAAGAACCGCCTGATAACCATTGCAACCCAACCCCAGAGTTACCATGGCAACACAACCCCATAGTTGCCATGGCAACTAAACGCCATGGTTACCATGGCAACCCAACCCCATGGTTACCATGGCAACAGAACGCCATGGTTACCATAGCAACCAAACCCCGTGGATGCCATGGCAACCCAACCCCATGGTTACCATGGCAACACAACGGCATGGTTACAACAACAACACAACCGCATGGTTACCACGGCAACCCAACTGCATGGTTACCACGGCATCTCGACCCCATGGTTGCCATGGCAACTAAACCCCATAGTTGCCATAGCAACCCAACCCCATAGTTACCATGCCAACACAACCGCATGGTTCCCATGGCAACACAACCCCGTGGTTGCCATGGCAACCCAACCCCATCGCTACCATGGCAACACAACCCCATGGTTGCCATGGCCACACTACCCCATGGTTACCATGGCAACAGTATCCCATAGTTGCCATGGCAACTAAACGCCATGGTTACCATGGCAACACACCCCATGGCTGCCATGGCAACACTACCCCATGGTTACCATGGCAACAGAACCCCATAGTTGCCATGGCAACTAAACGCCATGGTTACCATGGCAACCCAACCCCATGGTTACTATGGCAACACAACGGCATGGTTACAACAACAACACAACCGCATGGTTACCACGGCAACCCAACTGCATGGTTACCACGGCATCTCGACCCCATGGTTGCCATGGCAACTAAACCCCATAGTTGCCATAGCAACCCAACCCCATGGTTACAATGGCAACACAAACGCATCGTTACCACGGCATCTCAACCGCATGGTTGCCATGGCAACTAAACCCCATAGTTGCCATGGCAACCCAACCACATAGTTACCATGGCAACACAACCCCGTCGTTGCCATGGCAACCCAACCCCATCGTTACCATGGCAACACAACCCCATGTTTGCCATGGCAACTTTACCCCATGGTTACGATGGCAGCAGTATCCCATAGTTGCCATGGCAACTAAACGCCATGGTTACCATGGCAACACAACCCCATGGTTCCCATGGCAACACAACCCCGTTGTTGCCATGGCAACCCAACCCCATCGTTACAATGGCAACACAACCCCATGGTTGCCATGGCAACCCAACCCCATGGTTACCATGGCAACACAACCGCATGGTTACCATGGCAACGCTACCCCATGGTTACCATGGCAACACAACCGCATGGTTACCATGGCAACACTACCCCATGGTTGCCATTCCAAAAGAACCGCCTGATAATCATTGCAACCCAACCCCATACTTACCATGGCAACACGACCCCATGGTTGCCATGGCAACACTACCCCATGGCTACCATGGCAGCAGAACCTCATGGTTACCATGGCAACCCAACCGCATGGTTGCCATGGCAACCCAACCCCATGGTTACCATAGCAACCAAACCCCGTGGTTGCCATGGCAACCCAACCCCATGGTTACCATGGCAACACAACCGCATGGTTACCATGGCAACACTACCCCATGATTGCCATTCCAAAAGAACCGCCTGATAACCATTGTAACCCAACCCCATAGTTACCATGGCAACACAACCCCATGGTTGCCATGGCAACACTACCCCATGGTTACCATGGCAACAGAACCCCATAGTTGCCATGGCAACTAAACGCCATGGTTACCATGGCAACACAACCCCATGGTTGCCATGGAAACCCAACCCCATGGTTACCATGGCAACACAAACGCATCTTTACCACGGCATCTCAACCGCATGGTTGCCATGGCAACTAAACCCCATAGTTGCCATAGCAACCCAACCACATCGTTACCATGGCAACACAACCCCGTCGTTGCCATGGCAACCCAACCCCATCGTTACCATGGCAACACAACCCCATGTTTGCCATGGCAACACTACCCCATGGTTACCATGGCAGCAGTATCCCATAGTTGCCATGGCAACTAAACGCCATGGCTACCATGGCAACACAACCCCATGGTTCCCATGGCAACACAACCCCGTGGTTGCCATGGCAACCCAACCCCATCGTTACAATGGCAACACAACCCCATGGTTGCCATGGCAACCCAACCCCATGGTTACCATGGCAACACAACCGCATGGTTAAAATAGCAACGCTACCCCATTGTTACCATGGCAACCCAACCCCATGGTTACCATGGCAACACTACCCCATGGTTGCCATTCCAAAAGAACCGCCTGATAACCATTGCAACCCAACCCCAGAGTTACCATGGCAACACAACCCCATAGTTGCCATGGCAACTAAACGCCATGGTTACCATGGCAACCCAACCCCATGGTTACCATGGCAACAGAACGCCATGGTTACCATAGCAACCAAACCCCGTGGATGCCATGGCAACCCAACCCCATGGTTACCATGGCAACACAACGGCATGGTTACAACAACAACACAACCGCATGGTTACCACGGCAACCCAACTGCATGGTTACCACGGCATCTCGACCCCATGGTTGCCATGGCAACTAAACCCCATAGTTGCCATAGCAACCCAACCCCATAGTTACCATGGCAACACAACCGCATGGTTCCCATGGCAACACAACCCCGTGGTTGCCATGGCAACATTACCCGATGGTTACGATGGCAGCAGTATCCCATAGTTGCCATGGCAACTAAACGCCATGGTTACCATGGCAACACAACCCCATGGTTCCCATGGCAACACAACCCCGTTGCTGCCATGGCAACCCAACCCCATCGTTACAATGGCAACACAACCCCATGGTTGCCATGGCAACCCAACCCCATGGTTACCATGGCAACACAACCGCATGGTTACAATGGCAACGCTACCCCATTGTTACCATTGCAACCCAACCCCATGGTTACCATGGCAACACTACCCCATGGTTGCCATTCCAAAAGAACCGCCTGATAACCATTGCAACCCAACCCCATAGTCACCATGGCAACACAACCCCATGGTTGCCATGGCAACACTACCCCATGGTTACCATGGCAACAGAACCCCATAGTTGCCATGGCAACTAAACGCCATGGTTACCATGGCAACCCAACCCCATGGTTACCATGGCAACAGAACGCCATGGTTACCATAGCAACCAAACTCCGTGGTTGCCATGGCAACCCAACCCCATGGTTACCATGGCAACACAACGGCATGGTTACCACAACAACACAACCGCATGGTTACCACGGCAACCCAACTGCATGGTTACCACGGCATCTCGACGTCATGGTTGCCATGGCAACTAAACCCCATAGTTGCCATAGCAACCCAACCCCATAGTTACCATGGCAACACAACCCCATGGTTCCCATGGCAACACTACCCCATGGTTACCATGGCAATAGTATCCCATAGTTGCCATGGCAACTAAACGCCATGGTTACCATGGCAACACAACCCCATGGTTGCCATGGAAACCCAACCCCATGGTTACCATGGCAACACAAACGCATCGTTACCACGGCATCTCAACCGCATGGTTGCCATGGCAACTAAACCCCATAGTTGCCATAGCAACCCAACCACGTAGTTACCATGGCAACACAACCCCGTCGTTGCCATGGCAACCCAACCCCATCGTTACCATGGCAACACAACCCCATGTTTGCCATGGCAACACTACCCCATGGTTACCATGGCAGCAGTATCCCACAGTTGCCATGGCAACTAAACGCCATGGTTACCATGGCAACACAACCCCATGGTTCCCATGGCAACACAACCCCCTGGTTGCCATGGCAACACAACCCCATCGTTACAATGGCAACACAACCCCATGGTTGCCATGGCAACACAACCCCATGGTTACCATGGCAACACAACCGCATGGTTACAATGGCAACGCTACCCCATTGTTACCATGGCAACCCAACCCCATGGTTGCCATGGCAACACTACCCCATGGTTACCATGGCAACAGAACCCCATAGTTGCCATGGCAACTAAACGCCATGGTTACCATGGCAACCCAACCCCATGGTTACCATGGCAACAGAACGCCATGGTTACCATAGCAACCAAACCCCGTGGTTGCCATGGCAACCCAGCCCCATGGTTACCATGGCAACACAACGGCATGGTTACCACAACAACACAACCGCATGGTTACCACGGCAACCCAACTGCATGGTTACCACGGCATCTCGACGTCATGGTTGCCATGGCAACTAAACCCCATAGTTGCCATAGCAACCCAACCCCATAGTTACCATGGCAACACAACCCCATGGTTCCCATGGCAACACAACCCCGTGGTTGCCATGGCAACCCAACCCCATCGTTACCATGGCAACACAACCCCATGGTTACCATGGCAACAGTATCCCATAGTTGCCATGGTAACACAACGCCATGGTTACCATGGCAACACAACCCCATGGCTGCCATGGCAACACAACCCCATGGTTACCATGGCAACAGAACCCCATAGTTGCCATGGCAACTAAACGCCATGGTTACCATGGCAACACAACCCCATGGTTGCCATGGAAACCCAACCCCATGGTTACCATGGCAACACAAATGCATCGTTACCACGGCATCTCAACCGCATGGTTGCCATGGCAACTAAACCCCATAGTTGCCATAGCAACCCAACCACATAGTTACCATGGCAACACAACCCCGTCGTTGGCATGGCAACCCAACCCCATCGTTACCATGGCAACACAACCCCATGTTTGCCATGGCAACACTACCCCATGGTTACCATGGCAGCAGTATCCCATGGTTGCCATGGCAACTAAACGCCATGGTTACCATGGCAACTCAACCCCATGGTTCCCATGGCAACACAACCCCATGGTTGCCATGGCAACACAACGGCATGGTTACAACAGCAACACAACCGCATGGTTACCACGGCAACCCAACTGCATGGTTACCACGGCATCTCGACCCCATGGTTGCCATGGCAACCAAACCCCATAGTTTCCATAGCAACCCAACCCCATAGTTACCATGGCAACACAACCCCATGGTTACCATGGCAACACAACCGCATGGTTACCATGGCAACACTACCCCATGGTTACCATGGCAACTAAACCCCATAGTTTCCATAGTAACCAAACCCCATAGTTACCATGGCAACACAACCCCATGGTTGCCATGGCAACACTACCGCACGGTTACCATAGCAACAGAACCCCATAGTTACTATGGCAACTAAACGCCATGGTTCCCATGGCAACACAACGCCGTGGTTGCCATGGCAACCCAACCCCATGGTTACCATGGCAACACAACCGCATGGTTACCATGGCAACGCTACCCCATGGTTACCATGGCAACACAACCGCATGGTTACCATGGCAACACTACCCCATGGTTGCCATTCCAAAAGAACCGCCTGATAATCATTGCAACCCAACCCCATACTTACCATGGCAACACAACCCCATGGTTGCCATGGCAACACTACCCCATGGCTACCATGGCAGCAGAACCTCATGGTTAAAATGGCAACCCAACCGCATGGTTACCATGGCAACAGAACGCCATGGTTACCATAGCAACCAAAACCCGTGGTTGCCATGGCAACCCAACCCCATGGTTACCATGGCAACACAACCGCATGGTTACCACAACAACACAACCGAATGGTTACCACGGCAACCCAACTGCATGGTTACCACGGCATCTCAACCCCATGGTTGCCATGGCAACTAAACCCCATAGTTTCCATAGCAACCCAACCCCATAGTTACCATGGCAACACAACCCCATGGTTCCCATGGCAACACAACCCCGTGGTTGCCATGGCAACACTACCCCATGGTTGCCATTCCAAAAGAACCGCCTGATAACCATTGCAACCCAACCCCATAGTTACCATGGCAACACAACCCCATGGTTCCCATGGCAACACTACCCCATGGTTACCATGGCAACAGAACCCCATAGTTGCCATGGCAACTAAACGCCATGGTTGCCATGGCAACCCAACCCCATGGTTACCATGGCAACAGAACGCCATGGTTACCATAGCAACCAAACCCCGTGGTTGCCATGGCAACCCAACCCCATGGTTACCATGGCAACACAACCGCATGGTTACCATGGCAACACTACCCCATGATTGCCATTCCAAAAGAACCGCCTGATAACCATTGCAACCCAACCCCATAGTTACCATGGCAACACAACCCCATGGTTGCCATGGCAACACTACCCCATGGTTACCATGGCAACAGAACCCCATGCTAACTATAGCAACCAAACCCCACGGTTACCATGGCAACACAACCCCATGGTTGCCATTCCAAAAGAACCGCCTGATAACCATTGCAACCCAACCCCATACTTACCATGGCAACACAACCCCATGGTTACCATGGCAACGGTACCCCATGGTTACCATGGCAATAGAACCCCATAGTTGCCATGGCAACACTACCCCATGGTTACCATGGCAACACAACCCCATGGTTACCATGGCAACACAACCGCATGGTTACCAGAACAACACAACCGCATGGTTACCACGGCAACCCAACTGCATGGTTTCCACGGCATCTCAACCCCATGGTTGCCATGGCAACTAAACCCCATAGTTACCATGGCAACCCAACCCCATCGTTACCATGGCAACACAACCCCATGGTTGCCATGGCAACTAGACGCCATGGTTACCATGGCAACAGAACCCCATTGTTGCCATGGCAACTAAACGCCATGGTTCCCATGGCAACACAACGCCGTGGTTGCCATGGCAACCCAACCCCATGGTTACCATGGCAACACAACCGCATGGTTACCATCGCAACGCTACCCCGTGGTTGCCATGGCAACCCAACCCCATCGTTACCATGGAAACACAACCCCATGGTTGCCATGGCAACACTACCCCATGGTTACCATGGCAACAGTATCCCATAGTTGCCATGGCAACACAACGCCATGGTTACCATGGCAACACAACCCCATGGCTGCCATGGCAACACTACCCCATGGTTACCATGGCAACAGAACCCCATAGTTGCCATGGCAACTAAACGCCATGGTTACCATGGCAACACAACCCCATGGTTGCCATGGAAACCCAACCCCATGGTTACCATGGCAACACAAATGAATCGTTACCACGGCATCTCAACCGCATGGTTGCCATGGCAACTAAACCCCATAGTTGCCATAGCAACCCAACCACACAGTTACCATGGCAACACAACCCCGTCGTTGGCATGGCAACCCAACCACATCATTACCATGGCAACACAACCCCATGTTTGCCATGGCAACACTACCCCATGGTTACCATGGCAGCAGTATCCCATGGTTGCCATGGCAATTAACGCCATGGTTACCATGGCAACACAACCCCATGGTTCCCATGGCAACACAACCCCGTGGTTTCCATGGCAACCCAACCCCATCGTTACCATGGCAACACAACCCCATGGTTGCCATGGCAACCCAACCCCATGGTTACCATGGCAACACAACCGCATGGTTACAATGGAAACGCTACCCCATGGTTACCATGGTAACCCCACCCCATGGTTACCATGGCAACACTACCCCATGGTTGCCATTCCAAAAGAACCGCCTGATAACCATTGCAACCCAACCCCATAGTTGCCATGGCAACACAACCCCATGGTTCCCATGGCAACACTACCCCATGGTTACCATGGCAACAGAACCCCATAGTTGCCATGGCAACTAAACGCCATGGTTGCCATGGCAACCCAACCCCATGGTTACCATGGCAACAGAACGCCATGGTTACCATAGCAACCAAACCCCGTGGTTGCCATGGCAACCCAACCCCATGGTTACCATGGCAACACAACCGCATGGTTACCATGGCAACACTACCCCATGATTGCCATTCCAAAAGAACCGCCTGATAACCATTGCAACCCAACCCCATAGTTACCATGGCAACACAACCCCATGGTTGCCATGGCAACACTACCCCATGGTTACCATGGCAACAGAACCCCATGCTAACTATAGCAACCAAACCCCACGGTTACCATGGCAACACAACCCCATTGTTGCCATTCCAAAAGAACCGCCTGATAAACATTGCAACCCAACCCCATACTTACCATGGCAACACAACCCCATGGTTACCATGGCAACGGTACCCCATGGTTACCATGGCAACAGAACCCCATAGTTGCCATGGCAACACTACCCCATGGTTACCATGGCAACACAACCCCATGGTTACCATGGACACAGAACCCCATGGTTACCATAGCAACCAAACCCCGTGGTTGCCATGGCAACCCAACCCCATGGTTACCATGGCAACACAACCGCATGGTTACCAGAACAACACAACCGCATGGTTACCACGGCAACCCAACTGCATGGTTTCCACGGCATCTCAACCCCATGGTTGCCATGGCAACTAAACCCCATAGTTACCATGGCAACCCAACCCCACAGTTACCATGGCAACACAACCCCATGGTTCCCATGGCAACAAAACCCCGTGGTTGCCATGGCAACCCAAACCCATCGTTAGCATGGCAACTAAACGCCATGGTTCCCATGGCAACACAACGCCGTGGTTGCCATGGCAACCCAACCCCATGGTTACCATGGCAACACAACCGCATGGTTACCATCGCAACGCTACCCCGTGGTTGCCATGGCAACCCAACCGCATCGTTACCATGGCAACACAACCCCATGGTTGCCATGGCAACACTACCCCATGGTTACCATGGCAACAGTATCCCATAGTTGCCATGGCAACACAACGCCATGGTTACCATGGCAACACAACCCCATAGCTGCCATGGCAACACTACCCCATGGTTACCATGGCAACAGAACCCCATAGTTGCCATGGCAACTAAACGCCATGGTTACCATGGCAACACAACCCCATGGTTACCATGGAAACCCAACCCCATGGTTACCATGGCAACACAAATGAATCGTTACCACGGCATCTGAACCGCATGGTTGCCATGGCAACTAAACCCCATAGTTGCCATAGCAACCCAACCACACAGTTACCATGGCAACACAACCCCGTCGTTGGCATGGCAACCCAACCCCATCATTACCATGGCAACACAACCCCATGTTTGCCATGACAACACTACCCCATGGTTACCATGGCAGCAGTATCCCATGGTTGCCATGGCAACACAACCCCGTGGTTTCCATGGCAACCCAACCCCATCGTTACCATGGCAACACAACCCCATGGTTACCATGGCAACCCAACCCCATGGTTACCATGGCAACACAACCGCATGGTTACAATGGCAACGCTACCCCATGGTTACCATGGTAACCCCACCCCATGGTTACCATGGCAACACTACCCCATGGTTGCCATTCCAAAAGAACCGCCTGATAACCATTGCAACCCAACCCCATAGTTGCCATGGCAACACAACCCCATGGTTGCCATGGCAACACTACCCCATGGTTACCATGGCAACAGAACCCCATAGTTGCCATGGCAACTAAACGCCATGGTTGCCATGGCAACCCAACCCCATGGCTACCATGGCAACAGAACGCCATGGTTACCATAGCAACCAAACCCCGTGGTTGCCATGGCAACCCAACCCCATGGTTACCATGGCAACACAACCGCATGGTTACCATGGAAACACTACCCCATGATTGCCATTCCAAAAGAACTGCCTGATAACCATTGCAACCCAACCCCATAGTTACCATGGCAACACAACCCCATGGTTGCCATGGCAACACTACCCCATGGTTACAATGGCAACAGAACCCCATGCTAACCATAGCAACCAAACCCCACGGTTACCATGGCAACACAACCGCATGGTTACCATGGAAACACTACCCCATGGTTGCCATTCCAAAAGAACCGCCTGATAACCATTGCAACCCAACCCCATGGTTACCATGGCAACAGATCCCCATAGTTGCCATGGCAACACTACCCCATGGTTACCATGGCAACCCAACCCCATCGTTACCATGGCAACACTACCCCATGGTTACCATGGCAACAGAACCCCATAGTTGCCATGGCAACTAAACGCCATGGTTCCCATGGCAACACAACGCCGTGGTTACCATGGCAACCCAACCCCATGGTTACCATGGCAACACAACCGCATGGTTACCATCGCAACGCTACCCCGTGGTTACAATGGCAACCCAACCGCATGGTTACCATGGCAACACTACCCCATGGTTACCATGGCAGCAGTATCCCATGGTTGCCATGGCAACTAAACGCCATGGTTACCATGGCAACACAACCCCATGGTTCCCATGGCAACACAACCCCGTGGTTTCCATGGCAACCCAACCCCATCGTTACCATGGCAACACAACCCCATGGTTGCCATGGCAACCCAACCCCATGGTTACCATGGCAACACAACCGCATGGTTACAATGGAAACGCTACCCCATGGTTACCATGGTAACCCCACCCCATGGTTACCATGGCAACACTACCCCATGGTTGCCATTCCAAAAGAACCGCCTGATAACCATTGCAACCCAACCCCATAGTTGCCATGGCAACACAACCCCATGGTTCCCATGGCAACACTACCCCATGGTTACCATGGCAACAGAACCCCATAGTTGCCATGGCAACTAAACGCCATGGTTGCCATGGCAACCCAACCCCATGGTTACCATGGCAACAGAACGCCATGGTTACCATAGCAACCAAACCCCGTGGTTGCCATGGCAACCCAACCCCATGGTTACCATGGCAACACAACCGCATGGTTACCATGGCAACACTACCCCATGATTGCCATTCCAAAAGAACCGCCTGATAACCATTGCAACCCAACCCCATAGTTACCATGGCAACACAACCCCATGGTTGCCATGGCAACACTACCCCATGGTTACCATGGCAACAGAACCCCATGCTAACTATAGCAACCAAACCCCACGGTTACCATGGCAACACAACCCCATTGTTGCCATTCCAAAAGAACCGCCTGATAAACATTGCAACCCAACCCCATACTTACCATGGCAACACAACCCCATGGTTACCATGGCAACGGTACCCCATGGTTACCATGGCAACAGAACCCCATAGTTGCCATGGCAACACTACCCCATGGTTACCATGGCAACACAACCCCATGGTTACCATGGACACAGAACCCCATGGTTACCATAGCAACCAAACCCCGTGGTTGCCATGGCAACCCAACCCCATGGTTACCATGGCAACACAACCGCATGGTTACCAGAACAACACAACCGCATGGTTACCACGGCAACCCAACTGCATGGTTTCCACGGCATCTCAACCCCATGGTTGCCATGGCAACTAAACCCCATAGTTACCATGGCAACCCAACCCCATAGTTACCATGGCAACACAACCCCATGGTTCCCATGGCAACAAAACCCCGTGGTTGCCATGGCAACCCAAACCCATCGTTAGCATGGCAACTAAACGCCATGGTTCCCATGGCAACACAACGCCGTGGTTGCCATGGCAACCCAACCCCATGGTTACCATGGCAACACAACCGCATGGTTACCATCGCAACGCTACCCCGTGGTTGCCATGGCAACCCAACCGCATCGTTACCATGGCAACACAACCCCATGGTTGCCATGGCAACACTACCCCATGGTTACCATGGCAACAGTATCCCATAGTTGCCATGGCAACACAACGCCATGGTTACCATGGCAACACAACCCCATAGCTGCCATGGCAACACTACCCCATGGTTACCATGGCAACAGAACCCCATAGTTGCCATGGCAACTAAACGCCATGGTTACCATGGCAACACAACCCCATGGTTGCCATGGAAACCCAACCCCATGGTTACCATGGCAACACAAATGAATCGTTACCACGGCATCTCAACCGCATGGTTGCCATGGCAACTAAACCCCATAGTTGCCATAGCAACCCAACCACACAGTTACCATGGCAACACAACCCCGTCGTTGGCATGGCAACCCAACCCCATCATTACCATGGCAACACAACCCCATGTTTGCCATGACAACACTACCCCATGGTTACCATGGCAGCAGTATCCCATGGTTGCCATGGCAACACAACCCCGTGGTTTCCATGGCAACCCAACCCCATCGTTACCATGGCAACACAACCCCATGGTTACCATGGCAACCCAACCCCATGGTTACCATGGCAACACAACCGCATGGTTACAATGGCAACGCTACCCCATGGTTACCATGGTAACCCCACCCCATGGTTACCATGGCAACACTACCCCATGGTTGCCATTCCAAAAGAACCGCCTGATAACCATTGCAACCCAACCCCATAGTTGCCATGGCAACACAACCCCATGGTTGCCATGGCAACACTACCCCATGGTTACCATGGCAACAGAACCCCATAGTTGCCATGGCAACTAAACGCCATGGTTGCCATGGCAACCCAACCCCATGGCTACCATGGCAACAGAACGCCATGGTTACCATAGCAACCAAACCCCGTGGTTGCCATGGCAACCCAACCCCATGGTTACCATGGCAACACAACCGCATGGTTACCATGGAAACACTACCCCATGATTGCCATTCCAAAAGAACTGCCTGATAACCATTGCAACCCAACCCCATAGTTACCATGGCAACACAACCCCATGGTTGCCATGGCAACACTACCCCATGGTTACAATGGCAACAGAACCCCATGCTAACCATAGCAACCAAACCCCACGGTTACCATGGCAACACAACCGCATGGTTACCATGGAAACACTACCCCATGGTTGCCATTCCAAAAGAACCGCCTGATAACCATTGCAACCCAACCCCATGGTTACCATGGCAACAGATCCCCATAGTTGCCATGGCAACACTACCCCATGGTTACCATGGCAACCCAACCCCATCGTTACCATGGCAACACTACCCCATGGTTACCATGGCAACAGAACCCCATAGTTGCCATGGCAACTAAACGCCATGGTTCCCATGGCAACACAACGCCGTGGTTACCATGGCAACCCAACCCCATGGTTACCATGGCAACACAACCGCATGGTTACCATCGCAACGCTACCCCGTGGTTACAATGGCAACCCAACCGCATGGTTACCATGGCAACACTACCCCATGGTTGCCATTCCAAAAGAACCGCCTGATAACCATTGCAACCCAACCCCATACTTACCATGGCAACACAACCCCATGATTGCCATGGCAACACTACCCCATGGTTACCATGGCAACAGAACACCATGGTTACCATGGCAACCCAACCGCATGGTTACCATGGCAACAGAACGCCATGGTTACCATAGCAACCAAACCCCGTGGTTGCCATGGCAACCCAACCCCATGGTTACCATGGTAACACAACCGCATGGTTACCATGGCAACACTACCCCATGATTGCCATTCCAAAAGATCCGCCTGATAACCATTGCAACCCAACCCCATAGTTACCATGGCAACACAACCCCATGGTTGCCATGGCAACACTACCCCATGGTTACCATGGCAACAGTATCCCATAGTTGCCATGGCAACTAAACTCCATGGTTACCATGGCAACACAACCCCATGGTTCTCATGGCAACACAACCCCGTGGTTTCCATGGCAACCAAACCCCATCGTTACCATGGCAACACAACCCCATGGTTGCCATGGCAACACAACCCCATGGTTACCACGGCAACAAAACCGCCTGGTTACAATGGAAACGCTACCCCATGGTTACCATGGCAACACAACCGCATGGTTACCATGGCGACACTACCCCATAGTTGCCATTCCAAAAGAACCGCCTGATAACCATTGCAACCCAACCCCATACTTACCATGGAAACACAACCCCATGGTTGCCATGGCAACACTACCCCATGGTTACCATGGCAACAGAACCCCATAGTTGCTATGGAAACTAAACGCCATGGTTACCATGGCAACACAACCCCATGGTTGCCATGGCAACCCAACGCCATGGTTACCATGGCAACACTACCCCATGGTTACCATGGCAACACAACTGCATGGTTACCATGGCAACACTACCCCATGGTTGCCATTCCAAAAGAACCGCCTGATAACCATTGCAACCCAACCCCATACTTACCATGGCAACACAACCCCATGGTTGCCATGGCAACACTACCCCATGGCTACCATGGCAGCAGAACCTCATGGTTACCATGGCAACCCAACCGCTTGGTTACCATGGCAACAGAACGCCATGGTTACCATAGCAACCAAACCCCGTGGTTGCCATGGCAACCCAACCCCATGGTTACCATGGCAACACAACCGCATGGTTACCATGGCAACACTACCCCATGATTGCCATTCCAAAAGAACCGCCTGATAACCATTGTAACCCAACCCCATAGTTACCATGGCAACACAACCCCATGGTTGCCATGGCAACACTACCCCATGGTTACCATGGCAACAGAACCCCATAGTTGCCATGGCAACTAAACGCCATGGTTACCATGGCAACACAACCCCATGGTTGCCATGGAAACCCAACCCCATGGTTACCATGGCAACACAAACGCATCGTTACCACGGCATCTCAACCGCATGGTTGCCATGGCAACTAAACCCCATAGTTGCCATAGCAACCGAACCACATCGTTACCATGGCAACACAACCCCGTCGTTGCCATGGCAACCCAACCCCATCGTTACCATGGCAACACAACCCCATGTTTGCCATGGCAACACTACCCCATGGTTACCATGGCAGCAGTATCCCATAGTTGCCATGGCAACTAAACGCCATGGTTACCATGGCAACACAACCCCATGGTTCCCATGGCAACACAACCCCGTGGTTGCCATGGCAACCCAACCCCATCGTTACAATGGCAACACAACCCCATGGTTGCCATGGCAACCCAACCCCATGGTTACCATGGCAACACAACCGCATGGTTACAATGGCAACGCTACCCCATGGTTACCATGGCAACCCAACCCCATGGTTACCATGGCAACACTACCCCATGGTTGCCATTCCACAAGAACCGCCTGATAACAATTGCAACCCAACCCCATAGTTACCATGGCAACACAACCCAATAGTTGCCATGGCAACTAAACGCCATGGTTACCATGGCAACCCAACCCCATGGTTACCATGGCAACAGAACGCCATGGTTACCATAGCAACCAAACCCCGTGGATGCCATGGCAACCCAACCCCATGGTTACCATGGCAACACAACGGCATGGTTACAACAACAACACAACCGCATGGTTACCACGGCAACCCAACTGCATGGTTACGACGGCATCTCGACCCCATGGTTGCCATGGTAACTAAACCCCATAGTTGCCATAGCAACCCAACCCCATAGTTACCATGGCAACACAACCGCATGGTTCCCATGGCAACACTACCCCATGGTTACCATGGCAACACTACCCCATGGTTACCATGGCAACAGTATCCCATAGTTGCCATGGCAACTAAACGCCATGGTTACCATGGCAACACACCCCATGGCTGCCATGGCAACACTACCCCATGGTTACCATGGCAACAGAACCCCATAGTTGCCATGGCAACTAAACGCCATGGTTACCATGGCAACACAACCCCATGGTTGCCATGGAAACCCAACCCCATGGTTACCATGGCAACACAAACGCATCGTTACCACGGCATCTCAACCGCATGGTTGCCATGGCAACTAAACCCCATAGTTGCCATGGCAAACCAACCACATAGTTACCATGGCAACACAACCCCGTCGTTGCCATGGCAACCCAACCCCATCGTTACCATGGCAACACAACCCCATGTTTGCCATGGCAACACTACCCCATGGTTACCATGGCAGCAGTATCCCATAGTTGCCATGGCAACTAAACGCCATGGTTACCATGGCAACACAACCCCATGGTTCCCATGGCAACACAACCCCGTGGTTGCCATGGCAACCCAACCCCATCGTTACAATGGCAACACAACCCCATGGTTGCCATGGCAACCCATCCCCATGGTTACCATGGCAACACAACCGCATGATTACAATGGCAACGCTACCCCATTGTTACCATGGCAACCCAACCCCATGGTTACCATGGCAACACTACCCCATGGTTGCCATTCCAAAAGAACCGCCTGATAACCATTGCAACCCAACCCCATAGTTACCATGGCAACACAACCCCATGGTTGCCATGGCAACACTACCCCATGGTTACCATGGCAACAGAACCCCATAGTCGCCATGGCAACTAAACGCCATGGTTACCATGGCAACCCAACCCCACGGTTACCATGGCAACAGAACGCCATGGTTACCATAGCAACCAAACCCCGTGGTTGCCATGGCAACCCAACCCCATGGTTACCATGGCAACACAACGGCATGGTTACCACAACAACACAACCGCATGGTTACCACGGCAACCCAACTGCATGGTTACCACGGCATCTCGACGTCATGGTTGCCATGGCAACTAAACCCCATAGTTGCCATAGCAACCCAACCCCATAGTTACCATGGCAACACAACCCCATGGTTCCCATGGCAACACAACCCCGTGGTTGCCATGGCAACCCAACCCCATCGTTACCATGGCAACACAACCCCATGGTTGCCATGGCAACACTACCCCATGGTTACCATGGCAACAGTATCCCATAGTTGCCATGGCAACTAAACCCCATGGTTACCATGGCAACACAACCCCATGGTTGCCATGGAAACCCAACCCCATGGTTACCATGGCAACACAAACGCATCGTTACCACGGCATCTCAACCGCATGGTTGCCATGGCAACTAAACCCCATAGTTGCCATAGCAACCCAACCACATAGTTACCATGGCAACACAACCCCGTCGTTGGCATGGCAACCCAACCCCATCGTTACCATGGCAACACAACCCCATGTTTGCCATGGCAACACTACCCCATGGTTACCATGGCAGCAGTATCCCATGGTTGCCATGGCAACTAAACGCCATGGTTACCATGGCAACACAACCCCATGGTTCCCATGTCAACACAACCCCGTGGTTGCCATGGCAACCCAACCCCATCGTTACCATGGCAACACAACCCCATGGTTGCCATGGCAACACAACCCCATGGTTACCATGGCAACACAACCCCATGGTTGCCATGGCAACACTACCCCATGGTTACCATGGCAACAGAACCCCATAGTTGCCATGGCAACTAAACGCCATGGTTGCCATGGCAACCCAACTCCATGGTTACCATGGCAACAGAACGCCATGGTTACCATAGCAACCAAACCCCGTGGTTGCCATGGCAACCCAACCCCATGGTTACCATGGCAACACAACCGCATGGTTACCATGGCAACACTACCCCATGATTGCCATTCCAAAAGAACCGCCTGATAACCATTGCAACCCAACCCCATAGTTACCATGGCAACACAACCCCATGGTTGCCATGGCAACACTACCCCATGGTTACCATGGCAACAGAACCCCATGCTAACCATAGCAACCAAACCCCACGGTTACCATGGCAACACAACCCCATGGTTACCATGGCAACGGTACCCCATGGTTACCATGGCAACAGAACCCCATAGTTGCCATGGCAACTAAACTCCATATTTACCATGGCAACACAAACCCATGGTTACCATGGCAACAGAACGCCATGGTTACCATAGCAACCCAACCCTGTGGTTGCCATGGCAACCCAACCCCATGGTTACCATGGAAACACAACCGCATGGTTACCACAACAACACAACCGCATGGTTACCACGGCAACCCAACTGCATGGTTTCCACGGCATCTCAACCCCATGGTTGCCATGGCAACTAAACCCCATAGTTTCCATGGCAACCCAACCCCATCGTTACCATGGCAACACTACCCCATGGTTACCATGGCAACAGAACCCCATAGTTGCCATGGCAACTAAACGCCATGGTTCCCATGGCAACACAACGCCGTGGTTGCCATGGCAACCCAACCCCATGGTTACCATGGCAACACAACCGCATGGTTACCATCGCAACGCTACCCCGTGGTTACAATGGCAACACAACCGCATGGTTACCATGGCAACACTACCCCACGGTTGCGATTCCAAAAGAACGGCCTGATAACCATTGCAACCCAACCCCATACTTACCATGGCAACACAACCCCATGATTGCCATGGCAACACTACCCCATGGTTACCATGGCAACAGAACACCATGGTTACCATGGCAACCCAACCGCATGGTTACCATGGCAACAGAACGCCATGGTTACCATAGCAACCAAACCCCGTGGTTGCCATGGCAACCCAACCCCATGGTTACCATGGTAACACAACCGCATGGTTACCATGGAAACACTACCCCATGATTGCCATTCCAAAAGAACCTCCTGATAACCATTGCAACCCAACCCCATAGTTACCATGGCAACACAACCCCATGGTTGCCATGGCAACACTACCCCATGGTTACCATGGCAACAGTATCCCATAGTTGCCATGGCAACTAAACTCCATGGTTACCATGGCAACACAACCCCATGGTTCTCATGGCAACACAACCCCGTGGTTTCCATTGCAACCAAACCCCATAGTTACCATGGCAACACTACCCCATGGTTACAATGGCAACAGAACCCCATAGTTGCCATGGCAACTAAACGCCATGGTTACCATGGCAACCCAACCCCATGGTTACCATGGCAACAGAACCCCATGGTTACCATAGCAACCAAACCGCGTGGTTGCCATGGCAACCCAACCCCATGGTTACCATGGCAACACAACCGCATGGTTGCCATGGCAACACTGCGCCATGGTTACCATGGCAACAGAACCCCATAGTTGCCATGGAAACTAAACGCCATGGTTACCATGGCAACACAACCCCATGGTTGCCATGGCAACCCAACCTCATGGTTACCATGGCAACACTACCCCATGGTTACCATGGCAACACAACTGCATGGTTACCATGGCAACACTACCCCATGGTTGCCATTCCAAAAGAACCGCATGATAACCATTGCAACCCAACCCCATACTTACCATGGCAACACAACCCCATGGTTGCCATGGCAACACTACCCCATGGTTACCATGGCAACAGAACCCCATGGTTACCATAGCAACCAAACCGCGTAGTTGCCATGGCAACCCAACCCCATCGTTACCATGGCAAGAGAACGCCATGGTTACCATAGCAACCAAACCCTGTGGTTGACATGGCAACCCAACCCCATGGTTACCATGGCAACACAACCGCATGGGTACCACGGCAACACTACCCCATGGTTGCCATTCCAAAAGAACCGCCTGATAACCATTGCAACCCAACACCATAGTTACCATCGCAACACAACCCCATGGTTGCCATGGCAACACTACCCCATGGTTACCATGGCAACAGAACCCCATAGTTGCCATGGCAACTAAACGCCATGGTTACCATGGCAACCCAACACCATGGTTACCATGGCAACAGAACCCCATGGTTACCATAGCAACCAAACCGCGTGGTTGCCATGGCAACCCAACCCCATGGTTACCATGGCAACACAACCGCATGGTTGCCATGGCAACACTGCCCCATGGTTACCATGGCAACAGAACCCCATAGTTGCCATGGAAACTAAACGCCATGGTTACAATGGCAACACAACCCCATGGTTCCCATGGCAACCCAACCCCATGGTTACCATGGCAACACTTCCCCATGGTTACCATGGCAACACAACTGCATGGTTACCATGGCAACACTACCCCATGGTTGCCATTCCAAAAGAACCGACTGATAACCATTGCAGCCCAACCCCATACTTACCATGGCAACACAACCCCATGGTTGCCATGGCAACACTACCCCATGGTTACCATGGCAACAGAACCCCATAGTTGCCATGGCAACCAAACGCCATGGTTACCATGGCAACACAACCCAATGGTTACCATGGCAACAGAACCCCATGGTTACCATAGCAACCAAACCGCGTGGTTTCCATGGCAACCCAACCCCATCGTTACCATGGCAACACAACCCCATGGTTGCCATTGCAACACTACCCCATGGTTACCATGGCAACAGAACCCCATATTTGCCATGGAAAATAAACGCCATGGTTACCATGGCAGCACAACCCCATCGTTACCATGGCAACCCAACCCCATGGTTACCATGGCAACACTACCCCATGGTTACCATGGCAACACAACCGCATGGTTACCACAACAACACAACCGCATGGTTAGCACGGCAACCCAACTGCATGGTTACCACGGCATCTCAACCCCATGGTTGCCATGGCAACTAAACCCCATAGTTTCCATAGCAACCCAACCCCATAGTTACCATGCCAACACAACCCCATGGTTCCCATGGCAACACAACCCCGTGGTTGCCATGGCAACCCAAACCCATCGTTACCATGGCAAATAAACGCCATGGTTACCATGGCAACACAACCGCATGGTTACCATGGCAACACAACCCCGTGGTTGCCATGGCAACCCAACCCCATCGTTACCACGGCAACACAACCCCATGGTTGCCATGGCAACACTACCCCATGGTTACCATGGCAACACAACCCCATGGTTGCCATGGCAACACAACCCCATGGTTGCCATGGAAAATAAACGCCATGGTTACCATGGCAGCACAACCCCATGGTTGCCATGGCAACCCAACCCCATGGTTACCATGGCAACAGAACCCCATGGTTACCATAGCAACCAAACCGCGTAGTTGCCATGGCAACCCAACCCCATCGTTACCATGGCAACACAACCCCATGGTTGCCATGGCAACACTACCCCATGGTTACCATGGCAACAGAACCCCATGGTTACCATGGCAACACAACCCCATGGTTACCATGGCAAGAGAACGCCATGGTTACCATAGCAACCAAACCCCGTGGTTGCCATGGCAACCCAACCCCATCGTTACCATGGCAACACAACCGCATGGTTACCATGGCAACACTACCCCATGGTGCCATTCCAAAAGAACCGCCTGATAACCATTGCAACCCAACCCCATAGTTACCATCGCAACACAACCCCATGGTTGCCATGGAAACACTACCCCATGGTTACCATGGCAACAGAACCCCATAGTTGCCATGGCAACTAAACGCCATGGTTACCATGCTAACACAACCCCATGGTTACCATGGCAACAGAACCCCATGGTTACCATAGCAACCAAACCGCGTGGTTGCCATGGCAACCTAACCCCATCGTTACCATGGCAACACAACCCCATGGTTGCCATTGCAACACTACCCCATGGTTACCATGGCAACAGAACCCCATAGTTGCCATGGAAAATAAACGCCATGGTTACCATGGCAGCACAACCCCATCGTTACCATGGCAACCCAACCCCATGGTTACCATGGCAACACTACCCCATGGTTACCATGGCAACACAACCGCATGGTTACCACAACAACACAACCGCATGGTTAGCACGGCAACCCAACTGCATGGTTACCACGGCATCTCAACCCCATGGTTGCCATGGCAACTAAACCCCATAGTTTCCATAGCAACCCAACCCCATAGTTACCATGCCAACACAACCCCATGGTTCCCATGGCAACACAACCCCGTGGTTGCCATGGCAACCCAAACCCATCGTTACCATGGCAAATAAACGCCATGGTTACCATGGCAACACAACCGCATGGTTACCATGGCAACACAACCCCGTGGTTGCCATGGCAACCCAACCCCATCGTTACCACGGCAACACAACCTCATGGTTGCCATGGCAACACTACCCCATGGTTACCATGGCAACACAACCCCATGGTTGCCATGGCAACACAACCCCATGGTTGCCATGGAAAATAAACGCCATGGTTACCATGGCAGCAGAACCCCATGGTTGCCATGGCAACCCAACCCCATGGTTACCATGGCAACACTACCCCATTGTTACCATGGCAACACAACCGCATGGTTACCATGGCAACACAACCGAATGGTTACCACGGCAACCAAACTGCATGGTTACCACGGCATCTCAACCCCATGGTTGCCATGGCAACTAAACCCCATAGTTTCCATAGCAACGCAACCCCATAGTTACCATGGCAACACAACCCCATTGTTCCCATGGCAACACAACCCCGTGGTTGCCATGGCAACCCAAACCCATCGTTACCATGGCAAATAAACGCGATGGTTACCATGGCAACACAACGCCATGGTTCCCATGGCAACACAACCCCGTGGTTGCCATGGCAACACTACCCCATGGTTACCATGGCAACAAAACCCCATGGTTACCATGGCAACACAACCCCATGGTTGCCATGGCAACCCAACCCCATGGTTACCATTGCAACACTACCCCATGGTTACCATATCAACACAACTGCATGGTTACCATGGCAACACAACCGCATGGTTACCATGGCAACACAACCCCATGGTTGCCATGGAAACCCAACCCCATGGTTACCATGGCAACACAAACGCATCGTTACCACGGCATCTCAACCGCATGGTTGCCATGGCAACTAAACCCCATAGTTGCCATACCAAACCAACCACATAGTTACCATGGCAACACTACCCCGTCGTTGCCATGGCAACCCAACCCCATCGTTACCATGGCAACACAACCCCATGGTTGCCATGGCAACACTACCCCATGGTTACCATGGCAGCAGTATCCCATAGTTGCCATGGCAACTAAACGCCATGGTTACCATGGCAACACAACCCCATGGTTCCCATGGCAACACAACCCCGTGGTTGCCATGGCAACCCAACCCCATCGTTACCATGGCAACACAACCCCATGGTTGCCATGGCAACCCAACCCCATGGTTACCATGGCAACACAACCGCATGGTTACAATGGCAACGCTACCCCATGGTTACCATGGCAACACAACCGCATGGTTACCATGGCAACACTACCCCATGGTTGCCATTCCAAAAGAACCGCCTGATAACCATTACAACCCAACCCCATAGTTACCATGGCAACACAATCGCATGGTTGCCATGGCAACACTACCCCATGGTTACCATGGCAACAGAACCCCATAGTTGCCATGGCAACTAAACGCCATGGTTACCATGGCAACACAACCCCATGGTTACCATGGCAACAGAACGCCATGGTTACCATAGCAACCAAACCCCGTGGTTGCCATGGCAACCCAACCCCATGGTTACCATGGCAACACAACGGCATGGTTACCACAACAACACAACCGCATGGTTACCACGGCATCTCGAACCCATGGTTGCCATGGCAACTAAACCCCATAGTTGCCATAGCAACCCAACCCCATAGTTACCCTGGCAACACAACCCCATGGTTCCCATGGCAACACAACCCCGTGGTTGCCATGGCAACCCAACCCCATCGTTACCATGGGAACACAACCCCATGGTTGCCATGGCAACACTACCCCATGGTTACCATGGCAACAGAACCCCATACTTGCCATGGCAACTAAACGCCATGGTTACCATGGCAACACAACCCCATGGTTGCCATGGCAACCCAACCCCATCGTTACCATGGCAACACTACACCATGGTTAACATGGCAACACAACCCCGTGGTTGCCATGGCAACCCATCCCCATTGTTACCACGGCAACACAACCCCATGGTTGCCATGGCAACCCTACCCCATGGTTACCATGGCAACACAACCCCATGGTTGCCATGGCAACACTACCCCATGGTTACCATGGCAACAGAACCCCATACTTGCCATGGCAACTTAGCGCCATGGTTACCATGGCAACACAACCCCATGGTTGCCATGGCAACACAATTCCATGGTTACGATGGCAACAGAACCCCATGCTAACCATAGCAACCAAACCCCATGGTTACCATGGCAACACAACCGCATGGTTACCATGGCAACACTACCCCATGGTTGCCATGGCAAATAAACCCCATAGTTTCCATAGTAAACCAACCCCATAGTTACCATGGCAACACAACCCCATGGTTGCCATGGCAACACTACCCCATGGTTACCATAGCAACAGAACCCCATAGTTGCTATGGCAACTAAACGCCATGGTTCCCATGGCAACACAACGCCGTGGTTGCCATGGCAACACAACCCCATGGTTACCATGGCAACACTACCCCATGGTTACCATGGCAACGCTACCCCATGGGTACCATGGCAACACAACGGCATGGTTACCATGGCAACGCTGCCCCATGGTTACGATGGCAACCAAACCCCATGGTTACCATGGCAACAGAACCCCATAGTTGCCATGGCAACGAAACGCCATGGTTACCATGGCAAAACAACCCCATGGTTACCATGGCAACAGAACGCCATGGTTACCATAGCAACCAAACCCCGTGGTTGCCATGGCAACCCAACCCCATGGTTACCATGGCAACACAACGGCATGGTTACCACAACAACACAACCGCATGGTTACGACGGCATCTCGACCCCATGGTTGCCATGGCAACTAAACCCCATAGTTGCCATAGCAACCCAACCCCATAGTTACCATGGCAACACAACCCCATGGTTCCCATGGCAACACAACCCCGTGGTTGCCATGGCAACCCAACCCCATCGTTACCATTGGAACACAACCCCATGGTTGCCATGGCAACACTACCCCATGGTTACCATGGCAACAGAACCCCATAGTTGCCATGGCAACTAAACGCCATGGTTACCATGGCAACACAACCCCATGGTTGCCATGGCAACCCAACCCCATCGTTACCATGGCAACACTACACCATGGTTCCCATGGCAACACAACCCCGTGGTTGCCATGGCAACCCATCCCCATTGTTACCACGGCAACACAACCCCATGGTGTCCATGGCAACCCTACCCCATGGTCACCATGGCAACACAACCCCATGGTTGCCATGGCAACACTACCCCATGGTTACCATGGCAACAGAACCCCATAGTTGCCATGGCAACTAAACGCCATGGTTACCATGGCAACACAACCCCATGGTTGCCATGGCAAATAAACCCCATAGTTTCCATAGTAACCCAACCCCATAGTTACCATGGCAACACAACCCCATTTTTGCCATTCCAAAAGAACCGCCTGATAACCATTGCAACCCAACCCCATGGTTACCATGGCAACACAACCCCATTGTTGCCATGGCAACACTATCCCATGGTTACCATGGCAACAGAACCCCATAGTTGCCATGGCAACTAAACGCCACGGTTACCATGGCAACACAACCCCATGGTTGCCATGGCAACACAACCCCATGGTTACCATGGCAACAGAACCCCATTGTTGCCATGGCAACACTACCCCATGGTTACCATAGCAACAGAACCCCATAGTTGCTATGGCAACTAAACGCCATGGTTCCCATGGCAACACAACGCCGTGGTTGCCATGGCAACCCAACCCCATGGTTACCATGGCAACACTACCCCATGGTTACCATGGCAACGCTACCCCATGGGTACCATGGCAACACAACCGCATGGTTACCATGGCAACGCTGCCCCATGGTTACGATGGCAACCAAACCCCATGGTTACCATGGCAACAGAACGCCATGGTTACCATAGCAACCAAACCCCGTGGTTGCCATGGCAACCCAACCCCATGGTTACCATGGCAACACAGCCGCATGGTTACCATGGCAACACTACCCCATGATTGCCATTCCAAAAGAACCGCCTGATAACCATTGCAACCCAACCCCATAGTTACCATGGCAACACAACCCCATGGTTGCCATGGCAACACTACACCATGGTTACCATGGCAACAGAACCCCATGCTAACCATAGCAACCAAACCCCACGGTTACCATGGCAACACAACCCCATGGTTGCCATTCCAAAAGAACCGCCTGATAACCATTGCAACCCAACCCCATAGTTACCATGGCAACACAACCCCATTTTTGCCATGGCAACACTACCCCATGGTTACCATGGAAACAGAACCCCATAGTTGCCATGGCAACACTACCCCATGGTTACCATGGTAACACAACCCCATGGTTACCATGGCAACAGAACGCCATGGTTACCATAGCAACCAAACCCCGTGGTTGCCATGGCAACCCAACCCCATGGTTACCATGGAAACACAACCGCATGTTTACCAAAACAACACAACCGCATGGTTACCACGGCAACCCAACTGCATGGTTTCCACGGCATCTCAACCCCATGGTTGCCATGGCAACTAAACCCCATAGTTACCATGGCAACCCAACCCCATCGTTACCATGGCAACACAACCCCATGGTTGCCATGGCAACTAAACGCCATGGTTACCATGGCAACACAACCCCATAGTTGCCATGGCAACTAAACGCCATGGTTCCCATGGCAACACAACGCCGTGGTTGCCATAGCAACCCAACCCCATCGTTACCATGGCAACACAACCGCATGGTTACCATGGCAACGCTACCCCATGGTTACCATGGCAACACTACCCCATGGTTGCCATTCCAAAAGAACCGCCTGATAACCATTGCAACCCAACCCCATACTTACCATGGCAACACAACCCCATGATTGCCATGGCAACACTACCCCATGGTTACGGGGGAAGTGTTACATGGCTTAGGTGGAAGAGGGTGGATGGGGGGGGAAGGTGCTTTTGTTTTTTTTTCCTTTGTTTTCTCACTTCTCTCGCTTGTTAGTTGTAGGCAATAAATCTTACTATCTCCTTATGCCGAGTCTGTTTTGCCCGTTACAATAATTATTGCGTGATTTTCTCGTCCTTATCTCAATCCTTGAGCCCTTTTCACATATTTTCTCCCCATTCCTCTTTGAGGAGGGGGAGTGAGAGAGCGGCTGTGGTGGAGCTCGGTTGCCCACTCGAGCGGAACCACGACAGTCTTTTTTGGCGCCCAACGTGGGGCTCGAGGAATTTGAGATAAGGATGATAGTTAGTAGAAGTAACGGGCAAAAATATGTGCAGGATGATTGTTAGGAATGTACAAGTTGTGAAGAATTTAAGAAAGCAGTAACTGTGATATGTTAGTGTGGTGAAGGGACGAGGGGTGGTGTGTGTGTGTAAAATGTCCACTTTGTCGGTGCTGTGATGATGTTATGTTTATTTTGGTGTGGTGAATTCTTTTTCTTTTTGATGTAAGTGAAGTTTGTGAAGGTTGTTGTGATAATTGTAAAGTAAGAGTATGTTGTGAGTAGTCTTAAATATGCTTTTAACAGAGGCGAGGGGTGGAATGTAGTGGGTTTACGTGGCAAGGTTTTGGTAGCAGGGAGCCATAGGGGTGGTTTCTGTGAGAAAGATCTAGAAGCTGCCCCATGTTTGGGAAGGGCCCCATTGTTTTCCAGATCCGAGCCAATAAGCGATGTTGTTTTTCGCCTCTGTGAGAGCATATTTAAGACAGGGAAAAAACGCTGCGCCACACAGCAGCCGGGAGAGTGAGAGGAGCGAGGAACAGCCTTGCGCCAAGGTCAGGGTAGAAGGAGGGGGAGAGGTGCTCCAGGCGCCGGAGCAGAAGTCCCCTGCGGCCTGTGGTGAGGACCATGGTGAAGCAGGATGTCCCCCTGCAGCCCATGGAGTACCACGGTGGAGCAGGGTTCCACGCTGCAGTCCGTGGAGGAGACCACGGTGGAGCAGGTGGCCCTGCACCGATGGAGGCTGCCGCCTGTGGAAGACCCCTGCCGGAGCAGATTCTGGGCCGGACCTGTAGCCCGTGGAGAGGAGCCCACGCAGGAGCAGGTGATCTGGCAGGAGCTGCTGCCCGTAGGGGAGCCAGGTTGGAGCAGTTTTCTCATGAGGGATAGACCCCGTGGTACGGACCCATATCTGGAGCAGTTCTGGAAGAGCTGCTGCCTGTGGGAAGCCCACGCCGGATCAGTTCATCAAGGACTGCATCCCGTGGGTGGGACCCCACAGCACAGGGGACGAGAGTGACCGAGAAGGAGCGGCAGAGAAGAAGTGCTGTAGACTGACCATAACCCCCATTCCCCATTCCCCTGCGCCGCTCGGGGGGAGGAGGTGGAAGAGGGTGGATGGGGGGGGAAGGTGCTTTTGTTTTTTTTTCCTTTGTTTTCTCACTTCTCTCGCTTGTTAGTTGTAGGCAATAAATCTTACTATCTCCTTATGCCGAGTCTGTTTTGCCCGTTACAATAATTATTGCGTGATTTTCTCGTCCTTACCTCAATCCTTGAGCCCTTTTCACATATTTTCTCCCCATTCCTCTTTGAGGAGGGGGAGTGAGAGAGCGGCTGTGGTGGAGCTCGGTTGCCCACTCGAGCGGAACCAAGACACCATGGCAACAGAACCCCATGGTTACCATAGCAACCAAACCGCGTAGTTGCCATGGCAACCCAACCCCATCGTTACCATGGCAACACAACCCCATGGTTGCCATGGCAACCCAACCCCATGGTTACCATGGCAACACTACCCCATGGTTACCATGGCAACACAACTGCATGGTTACCATGGCAACACTACCCCATGGTTGCCATTCCAAAAGAACAGCCTGATAACCATTGCAACCCAACCCCATACTTACCATGGCATCACAACCCCATGGTTGCCATGGCAACACTACCCCATGGTTACCATGGCAACAGAACCCCATAGTTGCCATGGCAACTAAACGCCATGGTTACCATGGCAACCCAACCCCATGGTTACCATGGCAACAGAACCCCATGGTTACCATAGCAACCAAACCGCGTGGTTGCCATGGCAACCCAACCCCATGGTTACCGTGGCAACACAACCGCATGGTTGCCATGGCAACACTGCCCCATGGTTACCATGTCAACAGAACCCCATAGTTGCCATGGAAACTAAACGCCATGGTTACCATGGCAACACAACCCCATGGTTGCCATGGCAACCCAACCCCATGGTTACCATGGCAACACAAACGCATGGTTACCATGGCAAAACAACTGCATGGTTACCATGGCAACACTACCCCATGGTTGCCATTCCAAAAGAACAGCCTGATAACCATTGCAACCCAACCCCATACTTACCATGGCATCACAACCCCATGGTTGCCATGGCAACACTACCCCATGGTTACCATGGCAACAGAACCCCATAGTTGCCATGGCAACTAAACGCCATGGTTACCATGGCAACACAACCCCATGGTTACCATGGCAACAGAACCCCATGGTTACCATAGCAACCAAACCGCGTGGTTGCCATGGCAACCCAACCCCATGGTTACCATGGCAACACAACCGCATGGTTGCCATGGCAACACTGCCCCATGGTTACCATGGCAACAGAACCCCATAGTTGCCATGGAAACTAAACGCCATGGTTACCATGGCAACACAACCCCATGGTTGCCATGGCAACCCAACCCCATGGTTACCATGGCAACACAACCCCATGGTTACCATGGCAACACAACCCCATGGTTGCCATGGCAAATAAACCCCATAGTTTCCATAGTAACCCAACCCCATAGTTACCATGGCAACACAACCCCATGGTTGCCATTCCAAAAGAACCGCCTGATAACCATTGCAACCCAACCCCATGGTTACCATGGCAACACAACCCCATTGTTGCCATGGCAACACTATCCCATGGTTACCATGGCAACAGAACCCCATAGTTGCCATGGCAACTAAACGCCACGGTTACCATGGCAACACAACCCCATGGTTGCCATGGCAACACAACCCCATGGTTACCATGGCAACAGAACCCCATTGTTGCCATGGCAACACTACCCCATGGTTACCATAGCAACAGAACCCCATAGTTGCTATGGCAACTAAACGCCATGGTTCCCATGGCAACACAACGCCGTGGTTGCCATGGCAACCCAACCCCATGGTTACCATGGCAACACTACCCCATGGTTACCATGGCAACGCTACCCCATGGGTACCATGGCAACACAACCGCATGGTTACCATGGCAACGCTGCCCCATGGTTACGATGGCAACCAAACCCCATGGTTACCATGGCAACAGAACGCCATGGTTACCATAGCAACCAAACCCCGTGGTTGCCATGGCAACCCAACCCCATGGTTACCATGGCAACACAACCGCATGGTTACCATGGCAACACTACCCCATGATTGCCATTCCAAAAGAACCGCCTGATAACCATTGCAACCCAACCCCATAGTTACCATGGCAACACAACCCCATGGTTGCCATGGCAACACTACACCATGGTTACCATGGCAACAGAACCCCATGCTAACCATAGCAACCAAACCCCACGGTTACCATGGCAACACAACCCCATGGTTGCCATTCCAAAAGAACCGCCTGATAACCATTGCAACCCAACCCCATAGTTACCATGGCAACACTACCCCATGTTTGCCATGGCAACACTACCCCATGGTTACCATGGAAACAGAACCCCATAGTTGCCATGGCAACACTACCCCATGGTTACCATGGCAAAACAACCCCATGGTTACCATGGCAACAGAACGCCATGGTTACCATACCAACCAAACCCCGTGGTTGCCATGGCAACCCAACCCCATGGTTACCATGGAAACACAACCGCATGGATACCACAACAACACAACCGCATGGTTACCACGGCAACCCAACTGCATGGTTTCCACGGCATCTCAACCCCATGGTTGCCATGGCAACTAAACCCCATAGCTACCATGGCAACCCAACCCCATCGTTACCATGGCAACACAACCCCATGGTTGCCATGGCAACTAAACGCCATGGTTACCATGGCAACACAACCCCATAGTTGCCATGGCAACTAAACTCCATGGTTCCCATGGCAACACAACGCCGTGGTTGCCATAGCAACCCAACCCCATCGTTACCATGGCAACACAACCGCATGGTTACCATGGCAACGCTACCCCATGGTTACCATGGCAACACTACCCCATGGTTGCCATTCCAAAAGAACCGCCTGATAACCATTGCAACCCAACCCCATACTTACCATGGCAACACAACCCCATGATTGCCATGGCAACACTACCCCATGGTTACCATGGCAACAGAACACCATGGTTACCATGGCAACCCAACCGCATGGTTACCATGGCAACAGAACGCCATGGTTACCATAGCAACCAAACCCCGTGGATGCCATGGCAACACAACCCCATGTTTACCATGGCAACACAACCGCATGGTTGCCATGGCAACACTACCCCATGACTACCATGGCAACAGTATCCCATAGTTGCCATGGCAACTAAACTCCATGGTTACCATGGCAACACAACCCCATGGTTCTCATGGCAACACAACCCCGTGGTTTCCATGGCAACCAAACCCCATCGTTACCATGGCAACACAACCCCATGGTTGCCATGGCAACCCAACCCCATGGTTACCATGGCAACACAACCGCATGGTTACAATGGAAACGCTACCCCATGGTTACCATGGCAACACAACTGCATGGTTACCATGGCAATACAACCCCATGGTTACCATGGCAACAGAACCCCATAGTTGCCATGGAAACTAAACCCCATGGTTACCATGGCAACACTACCCCATGGTTACCATGGCAACACAACTGCATGGTTACCATGGCATCACTACCCCATGGTTACCATGGCAACGCTACCCCATGGGTACCATGGCAACACAACCGCATGGTTACCATGGCAACGCTGCCCCATGGTTACGATGGCAACCAAACCCCATGGTTACCATGGCAACAGAACGCCATGGTTACCATAGCAACCAAACCCCGTGGTTGCCATGGCAACCCAACCCCATGGTTACCATGGCAACACAACCGCATGGTTACCATGGCAACACTACCCCATGATTGCCATTCCAAAAGAACCGCCTGATAACCATTGCAACCCAACCCCATAGTTACCATGGCAACACAACCCCATGGTTGCCATGGCAACACTACACCATGGTTACCATGGCAACAGAACCCCATGCTAACCATAGCAACCAAACCCCACGGTTACCATGGCAACACAACCCCATGGTTGCCATTCCAAAAGAACCGCCTGATAACCATTGCAACCCAACCCCATAGTTACCATGGCAACACAACCCCATGGTTGCCATGGCAACACTACCTCATGGTTACCATGGCAACAGAACCCCATAGTTGCCATGGCAACACTACCCCATGGTTACCATGGCAACACAACCCCATGGTTACCATGGCAACAGAACGCCATGGTTACCATAGCAACCAAACCCCGTGGTTGCCATGGCAACCCAACCCCATGGTTACCATGGAAACACAACCGCATGGTTACCACAACAACACAACCGCATGGTTACCACTGCAACCCAACTGCATGGTTTCCACGGCATCTCAACCCCATGGTTGCCATGGCAACTAAACCCCATAGTTACCATGGCAACCCAACCCCATCGTTACCATGGCAACACAACCCCATGGTTGCCATGGCAACTAAACGCCATGGTTACCATGGCAACAGAACCCCATAGTTGCCATGGCAACTAAACGCCATGGTTCCCATGGCAACACAACGCCGTGGTTGCCATAGCAACCCAACCCCATCGTTACCATGGCAACACAACCGCATGGTTACCATGGCAACGCTACCCCATGGTTACCATGGCAACACTACCCCATGGTTGGCATTCCAAAAGAACCGCCTGATAACCATTGCAACCCAACCCCATCGTTACCATGGCAACACAACCGCATGGTTACAATGGAAACGCTACCCCATGGTTACCATGGCAACACAACCGCATGGTTACCATGGCAACACTACCCCATGGTTACCATGGCAACAGAACCCCATAGTTGCCATGGAAAATAAACGCCATGGTTCCCATGGCAACACAACCCCATGGTTGCCATGGAAACCCAACCCCATGGTTACCATGGCAACACTACCCCATGGTTACCATGGCAACACAACTGCATGGTTACCATGGCAACACTACCCCATGGTTGCCATTCCAAAAGAACCGCCTGATAACCATTGCAACCCAACCCCATACTTACCATGGCAACACAACCCCATGGTTGCCATGGCAACACTACCCCATGGTTACCATGGCAACAGAACCCCATGGTTACCATAGCAACCAAACCGCGTAGTTGCCATGGCAACCCAACCCCATCGTTACCATGGCAACACAACCCCATGGTTGCCATGGCAACCCAACCCCATGGTTACCATGGCAACACTACCCCATGGTTACCATGGCAACACAACTGCATGGTTACCATGGCAACACTACCCCATGGTTGCCATTCCAAAAGAACAGCCTGATAACCATTGCAACCCAACCCCATACTTACCATGGCATCACAACCCCATGGTTGCCATGGCAACACTACCCCATGGTTACCATGGCAACAGAACCACATAGTTGCCATGGCAACTAAACGCCATGGTTACCATGGCAACCCAACCCCATGGTTACCATGGCAACAGAACGCCATGGTAACCATAGCAACCAAACCCCGTGGTTGCCATGGCAACCCAACCCCATGTTTACCATGGCAACACAACCGCATGGTTACCATGGCAACACTACCCCATGATTACAATTCCAAAAGAACCGCCTGATAACCATTGCAACCCAACCCCATAGTTACCATGGCAACACAACCCCATGGTTGCCATGGCAACACTACCCCATGATTACCATGGCAACAGTATCCCATAGTTGCCATGGCAACTAAACTCCATGGTTACCATGGCAACACAACCCCATGGTTCTCATGGCAACACAACCCCGTGGTTTCCATGGCAACCAAACCGCATCGTTACCATGGCAACACAACCCCATGGTTGCCATGGCAACCCAACCCCATGGTTACCATGGCAACACAACCGCATGGTTACAATGGAAACGCTACCCCATGGTTACCATGGCAAGACAACCGCATGGTTACCATGGCAACACTACCCCATGGTTACCATGGCAACAGAACCCCATAGTTGCCATGGAAACTAAACGCCATGGTTCCCATGGCAACACAACCCCATGGTTGCCATGGAAACCCAACCCCATGGTTGCCATGGCAACACCACCCCATGGTTACCATGGCAACGCTACCCCATGGGTCCCATGGCAACACAACCGCATGGTTACCATGGCAACGCTGCCCCATGGTTACGATGGCAACCAAACCCCATGGTTACCATGGCAACAGAACGCCATGGTTACCATAGCAACCAAACCCCGTGGTTGCCATGGCAACCCAACCCCATGGTTACCATGGCAACACAACCGCATGGTTACCATGGCAACACTACCCCATGATTGCCATTCCAAAAGAACCGCCTGATAACCATTGCAACCCAACCCCATAGTTACCATGGCAACACAACCCCATGGTTGCCATGGCAACACTTCACCATGGTTACCATGGCAACAGAACCCCATGCTAACCATAGCAACCAAACCCCACGGTTACCATGGCAACACAACCCCATGGTTGCCATTCCAAAAGAACCGCCTGATAACCATTGCAACCCAACCCCATAGTTACCATGGCAACACAACCCCATGTTTGCCATGGCAACACTACCCCATGGTTACCATGGCAACAGAACCCCATAGTTGCCATGGCAACACTACCCCATGGTTACCATGGCAACACAACCCCATGGTTACCATGGCAACAGAACGCCATGGTTACCATAGCAACCAAACCCCGTGGTTGCCATGGCAACCCAACCCCATGGTTACCATGGCAACACAACCGCATGGTTACCATGGCAACACTACCCCATGATTACAATTCCAAAAGAACCGCCTGATAACCATTGCAACCCAACCCCATAGTTACCATGGCAACACAACCCCATGGTTGCCATGGCAACACTACCCCATGATTACCATGGCAACAGTATCCCATAGTTGCCATGGCAACTAAACTCCATGGTTACCATGGCAACACAACCCCATGGTTCTCATGGCAACACAACCCCGTGGTTTCCATGGCAACCAAACCGCATCGTTACCATGGCAACACAACCCCATGGTTGCCATGGCAACCCAACCCCATCGTTACCATGGCAACACAACCGCATGGTTACAATGCAAACGCTACCCCATGGTTACCATGGCAACACAACCGCATGGTTACCATGGCAACACTACCCCATGGTTACCATGGCAACAGAACCCCATAGTTGCCATGGAAAATAAACGCCATGGTTCCCATGGCAACAGAACCCCATGGTTGCCATGGCAACCCAACCCCATGGTTACCATGGCAACACTACCACATGGTTACCATGGCAACACTACCCCATGGTTACCATGGCAACACAACTGCATGGTTACCATGGCAACACTACCCCATGGTTGCCATTCCAAAAGAACCGCCTGATAACCATTGCAACCCAACCCCATCGTTACCATGGCAACACAACCGCATGGTTACAATGGAAACGCTACCCCATGGTTACCATGGCAACACAACCGCATGGTTACCATGGCAACACTACCCCATGGTTACCATGGCAACAGAACCCCATAGTTGCCATGGAAAATAAACGCCATGGTTCCCATGGCAACACAACCCCATGGTTGCCATGGAAACCCAACCCCATGGTTACCATGGCAACACTACCCCATGGTTACCATGGCAACACAACCCCATGGTTGCCATGGCAACACTACCCCATGGTTACCATGGCAACAGAACCCCATGGTTACCATAGCAACCAAACCGCGTAGTTTCCATGGCAACCCAACCCCATCGTTACCATGGCAACACAACCCCATGGTTGCCATGGCAACCCAACCGCATGGTTACCATGGCAACACTACCCCATGGTTACCATGGCAACACAACTGCATGGTTACCATGGCAACACTACCCCATGGTTGCCATTCCAAAAGAACAGCCTGATAACCATTGCAACCCAACCCCATACTTACCATGGCATCACAACCCCATGGTTGCCATGGCAACACTACCCCATGGTTACCATGGCAACAGAACCCCATAGTTGCCATGGCAACTAAACGCCATGGTTACCATGGCAACCCAACCCCATGGTTACCATGGCAACAGAACCCCATGGTTACCATAGCAACCAAACCGCGTGGTTGCCATGGCAACCCAACCCCATGGTTACCATGGCAACACAACCGCATGGTTGCCATGGCAACACTGCCCCATGGTTACCATGGCAACAGAACCCCATAGTTGCCATGGAAACTAAACGCCATGGTTACCATGGCAACACAACACCATGGTTGCCATGGCAACCCAACCCCATGGTTACCATGGCAACACTACCCCATGGTTACCATGGCAACACTACCCCATGGTTACCATGGCAAAACAACTGCATGGTTACCATGGCAACACTACCCCATGGTTGCCATTCCAAAAGAACCGCCTGATAACCATTGCATCCCAACCCCATACTTACCATGGCAACACAACCCCATGATTGCCATGGCAACACTACCCCATGGTTACCATGGCAACAGAACCCCATAGTTACCATAGCAACCAAACCGCGTAGTTGCCATGAAAACCCAACCCCATCGTTACCATGGCAACACAACCCCATGGTTGCCATGGCAACACTACCCCATGGTTACCATGGCAACAGAACCCCATGGTTGCCATGGCAACCCAACCCCATGGTTACCATGGCAAGAGAACGCCATGGTTACCATAGCAACCAAACCCTGTGGTTGCCATGGCAACCCAACCCCATGGTTACCATGGCAACACAACCGCATGGTTACCATGGCAACACTACCCCATGGTTGCCATTCCAAAAGAACCGCCTGATAACCATTGCAACCCAACCCCATAGTTACCATCGCAAGACAACCCCATGGTTGCCATGGAAACACTACCCCATGGTTACCATGGCAACAGAACCCCATAGTTGCCATGGCAACTAAACGCCATGGTTACCATGCTAACACAACCCCATGGTTGCCATGGCAACACTACCCAATGGTTACCATGGCAACACAACCCCATGTTTGCCATGGCAACACTACCCCATGGTTACCATGGCAACAGTATCCCATAGTTGCCATGGTAACTAAACGCCATGGTTACCATGGCAACACAACCCCATGGTTCTCATGGCAACACAACCCCGTGGTTTCCATGGCAACCCAACCCCATCGTTACCATGGCAACACAACCCCATGGTTGCCATGGCAACCCAACCCCATGGTTACCATGGCAACAGAACCCCATGCTAACCATAGCAACCAAACCCCACGGTTACCATGGCAACACAACCCCATGGTTGCCATTCCAAAAGAACCGCCAGATAACCATTGCAACCCAACCCCATAGTTACCATGGCAACACAACCCCATGGTTGCCATGGCAACACTACCTCATGGTTACCATGGCAACAGAACCCCATAGTTGCCATGGCAACACTACCCCATGGTTACCATGGCAACACAACCCCATGGTTACCATGGCAACAGAACGCCATGGTTACCATAGCAACCAAACCCCGTGGTTGCCATGGCAACCCAACCCCATGGTTACCATGGAAACACAACCGCATGGTTACCACAACAACACAACCGCATGGTTACCACTGCAACCCAACTGCATGGTTTCCACGGCATCTCAACCCCATGGTTGCCATGGCAACTAAACCCCATAGTTACCATGGCAACCCAACCCCATCGTTACCATGGCAACACAACCCCATGGTTGCCATGGCAACTAAACGCCATGGTTACCATGGCAACAGAACCCCATAGTTGCCATGGCAACTAAACGCCATGGTTCCCATGGCAACACAACGCCGTGGTTGCCATAGCAACCCAACCCCATCGTTACCATGGCAACACAACGGCATGGTTACCATGGCAACGCTACCCCATGGTTACCATGGCAACACTACCCCATGGTTGCCATTCCAAAAGAACCGCCTGATAACCATTGCAACCCAACCCCATACTTACCATGGCAACACAACCCCATGATTGCCATGGCAACACTACCCCATGGTTACCATGGCAACAGAACACCATGGTTACCATAGCAACCAAACCCCGTGGTTGCCATGGCAACCCAACCCCATGTTTACCATGGCAACACAACCGCATGGTTACCATGGCAACACTACCCCATGATTACAATTCCAAAAGAACCGCCTGATAACCATTGCAACCCAACCCCATAGTTACCATGGCAACACAACCCCATGGTTGCCATGGCAACACTACCCCATGATTACCATGGCAACAGTATCCCATAGTTGCCATGGCAACTAAACTCCATGGTTACCATGGCAACACAACCCCATGGTTCTCATGGCAACACAACCCCGTGGTTTCCATGGCAACCAAACCGCATCGTTACCATGGCAACACAACCCCATGGTTGCCATGGCAACCCAACCCCATGGTTACCATGGCAACACAACCGCATGGTTACAATGGAAACGCTACCCCATGGTTACCATGGCAACACAACCGCATGGTTACCATGGCAACACTACCCCATGGTTACCATGGCAACAGAACCCCATAGTTGCCATGGAAACTAAACGCCATGGTTCCCATGGCAACACAACCCCATGGTTTCCATGGAAACCCAACCCCATGGTTACCATGGCAACACTACCCCATGGTTACCATGGCAACACAACTGCATGGTTACCATGGCAACACTACCCCATGGTTGCCATTCCAAAAGAACCGCCTGATAACCATTGCAACCCAACCCCATACTTACCATGGCAACACAACCCCATGGTTGCCATGGCAACACTACCCCATGGTTACCATGGCAACACAACTGCATGGTTACCATGGCAACACTACCCCATGGTTGCCATTCCAAAAGAACAGCCTGATAACCATTGCAACCCAACCCCATACTTACCATGGCATCACAACCCCATGGTTGCCATGGCAACACTACCCCATGGTTACCATGGCAACGCTACCCCATGGGTACCATGGCAACACAACCGCATGGTTACCATGGCAACGCTGCCCCATGGTTACGATGGCAACCAAACCCCATGGTTACCATGGCAACAGAACGCCATGGTTACCATAGCAACCAAACCCCGTGGTTGCCATGGCAACCCAACCCAATGGTTACCATGGCAACACAACCGCATGGTTACCATGGCAACACTACCCCATGATTGCCATTCCAAAAGAACCGCCTGATAACCATTGCAACCCAACCCCATAGTTACCATGGCAACACAACCCCATGGTTGCCATGGCAACACTACCCCATGGTTACCATGGCAACAGAACCCCATGCTAACCATAGCAACCAAACCCCACGGTTACCCTGGCAACACAACCCCATGGTTACCATGGCAACAGAACGCCATGGTTACCATAGCAACCAAACCCCGTGGTTGCCATGGCAACCCAACCCCATGGTTACCATGGCAACACAACCGCATGGTTACCATGGCAACACTACCCCATGATTACAATTCCAAAAGAACCGCCTGATAACCATTGCAACCCAACCCCATAGTTACCATGGCAACACAACCCCATGGTTGCCATGGCAACACTACCCCTTGATTACCATGGCAACAGTATCCCATAGTTGCCATGGCAACTAAACTCCATGGTTACCATGGCAACACAACCCCATGGTTCTCATGGCAACACAACCCCGTGGTTTCCATGGCAACCAAACCGCATCGTTACCATGGCAACACAACCCCATGGTTGCCATGGCAACCCAACCCCATCGTTACCATGGCAACACAACCGCATGGTTACAATGGAAACGCTACCCCATGGTTACCATGGCAACACAACCGCATGGTTACCATGGCAACACTACCCCATGGTTACCATGGCAACAGAACCCCATAGTTGCCATGGAAAATAAACGCCATGGTTCCCATGGCAACACAACCCCATGGTTGCCATGGAAACCCAACCCCATGGTTACCATGGCAACACTACCCCATGGTTACCATGGCAACACAACTGCATGGTTACCATGGCAACACAACCCCATGGTTGCTATTCCAAAAGAACCGCCTGATAACCATTGCAACACAACCCCATACTTACCATGGCAACACAACCCCATGGTTGCCATGGCAACACTACCCCATGGTTACCATGGCAACAGAACCCCATGGTTACCATAGCAACCAAACCGCATAGTTGCCATGGCAACCCAACCCCATCGTTACCATGGCAACACAACCCCTTTGGTTGCCATGGCAACCCAACCCCATGGTTACCATGGCAACACTACCCCATGGTTACCATGGCAACACAACTGCATGGTTACCATGGCAACACTACCCCATGGTTGCCATTCCAAAAGAACAGCCTGATAACCATTGCAACCCAACCCCATACTTACCATGGCATCACAACCCCATGGTTACCATGGCAACACTACCCCATGGTTACCATGGCAACAGAACCCCATAGTTGCCATGGCAACTAAACGCCATGGTTACCATGGCAACCCAACCCCATGGTTACCATGGCAACAGAACCCCATGGTTACCATAGCAACCAAACCGCGTGGTTGCCATGGCAACCCAACCCCATGGTTACCATGGCAACACAACCGCATGGTTGCCATGGCAACACTGCCCCATGGTTACCATGGCAACAGAACCCCATAGTTGCCATGGAAACTAAACGCCATGGTTACCATGGCAACACAACCCCATGGTTGCCATGGCAACCCAACCCCATGGTTACCATGGCAACACTACCCCATGGTTACCATGGCAACACAACCGCATGGTTACCATGGCAAAACAACTGCATGGTTACCATGGCAACACTACCCCATGGTTGCCATTCCAAAAGAACCGCCTGATAACCATTGCATCCCAACCCCATACTTACCATGGCAACACAACCCCATGATTGCCATGGCAACACTACCCCATGGTTACCCTGGCAACAGAACCCCATGGTTACCATAGCAACCAAACCGCGTAGTTGCCATGGCAACCCAACCCCATCGTTACCATGGCAACACAACCCCTTTGGTTGCCATGGCAACCCAACCCCATGGTTACCATGGCAACACTACCCCATGGTTACCATGGCAACACAACTGCATGGTTACCATGGCAACACTACCCCATGGTTGCCATTCCAAAAGAACAGCCTGATAACCATTGCAACCCAACCCCATACTTACCATGGCATCACAACCCCATGGTTACCATGGCAACACTACCCCATGGTTACCATGGCAACAGAACCCCATAGTTGCCATGGCAACTAAACGCCATGGTTACCATGGCAACCCAACCCCATGGTTACCATGGCAACAGAACCCCATGGTTACCATAGCAACCAAACCGCGTGGTTGCCATGGCAACCCAACCCCATGGTTACCATGGCAACACAACCGCATGGTTGCCATGGCAACACTGCCCCATGGTTACCATGGCAACAGAACCCCATAGTTGCCATGGAAACTAAACGCCATGGTTACCATGGCAACACAACCCCATGGTTGCCATGGCAACCCAACCCCATGGTTACCATGGCAACACTACCCCATGGTTACCATGGCAACACAACCGCATGGTTACCATGGCAAAACAACTGCATGGTTACCATGGCAACACTACCCCATGGTTGCCATTCCAAAAGAACCGCCTGATAACCATTGCATCCCAACCCCATACTTACCATGGCAACACAACCCCATGATTGCCATGGCAACACTACCCCATGGTTACCCTGGCAACAGAACCCCATAGTTACCATAGCAACCAAACCGCGTAGTTGCCATGGAAACCCAACCCCATCGTTACCATGGCAACACAACCCCATGGTTGCCATGGCAACACTACCCCATGGTTACCATGGCAACAGAACCCCATGGTTGCCATGGCAACCCAACCCCATGGTTACCATGGCAAGAGAACGCCATGGTTACCATAGCAACCAAACCCTGTGGTTGCCATGGCAACCCAACCCCATGGTTACCATGGCAACACAACCGCATGGTTACCATGGCAACACTACCCCATGGTTGCCATTCCAAAAGAACCGCCTGATAACCATTGCAACCCAACCCCATAGTTACCATCGCAAGACAACCCCATGGTTGCCATGGAAACACTACCCCATGGTTACCATGGCAACAGAACCCCATAGTTGCCATGGCAACTAAACGCCATGGTTACCATGCTAACACAACCCCATGGTTGCCATGGCAACACTACCCAATGGTTACCATGGCAACACAACCCCATGGTTACCACGGCATCTCAACCGTATGGTTGCCATGGCAACACAACCCCATGTTTGCCATGGCAACACTACCCCATGGTTACCATGGCAACAGTATCCCATAGTTGTCATGGTAACTAAACGCCATGGTTACCATGGCAACACAACCCCATGGTTCTCATGGCAACACAACCCCGTGGTTTCCATGGCAACCCAACCCCATCGTTACCATGGCAACACAACCCCATGGTTGCCATGGCAACCCAACCCCATGGTTACCATGGCAACACAACCGCATGGTTACAATGGAAACGCTACCCCATGGTTACCATGGCAACACAACCGCATGGTTACCATGGCAACACTACCCCATGTTTGCCATTCCAAAAGAACCGCCTGATAACCATTGCAGCCCAACCCCATACTTACCATGGCAACACAACCCCATGGTTGCCATGGCAACACTACCCCATGGTTACCATGGCAACAGAACCCCATAGTTGCCATGGCAACAAAACGCCATGCTTTCCATGGCAACCCAACCCCATGGTTACCATGGCAACAGAACCCCATGGTTACCATAGCAACCAAACCGCGTGGTTGCCATGGCAACCCAACCCCATCGTTACCATGGCAACACAACCCCATGGTTGCCATTGAAACACTACCCCATGGTTACCATGGCAACAGAACCCCATAGTTGCCATGGAAAATAAACGCCATGGTTACCATGGCAGCACAACCCCATGGTTGCCATGGCAACCCAACCCCATGGTTACCATGGCAACACTACCCCATGGTTACCATGGCAACACAACCGCATGGTTACCACAACAACACAACCGCATGGTTACCACGGCAACCCAACTGCATGGTTACCACGGCATCTCAACCCCATGGTTGCCATGGCAACTAAACCCCATAGTTTCCATAGCAACCCAACCCCATAGTTACCATGGCAACACAACCCCATGGTTCCCATGGAAACACAACCCCGTGGTTGCCATGGCAACCCAAACCCGTCGTTACCATGGCAAATAAATGCCATGGTTACCATGGCAACACAAACCCATGGTTCCCATGGCAACACAACCCCGTGGTTGCCATGGCAACCCAACCCCATCGTTACCACGGCAACACAACCCCATAGTTGCCATGGCAACACTACCCCATGGTTACCATGGCAACACAACCCCATGGTTGCCATGGCAACACTACCGCATGGTTACCATGGCAACAGAACCCCATAGTTGCCATGGCAACTAAACGCCATGGTTACCGTGGCAACACAACCCCATGGTTGCCATGGCAACCCAACCCCATGGTTACCATGGCAACAGAACCCCATAGTTCCCATGGCAACTAAACGCCATGGTTGCCATGGCAACCCAACCCCTTGGTTACCATGGCAACCCAACCCCATGGTTACCATGACAACAGAACCCCATGGTTACCATAGCAACCAAACCGCGTGGTTGCCATGGCAAACCAACCCCATCGTTACCATGGCAACACAACCCCATGGTTCCCATGGAAAATAAACGCCATGGTTACCATGGCAGCACAACCCCATGGTTGCCATGGCAACCCAACCCAATGGTTACCATGGCAACACTACCCCATGGTTACCATGGCAACACAACACCATGGTTGCCATGGCAACACAACCCCATGGTTACGATGGCAACAGAACCCCATGCTAACAATAGCAACCAAACCCCATGGTTACCATGGCAACACAACCGCATGGTTACCATGGCAACACTACCCCATGGTTACCATGGCAACTAAACCCCATAGTTTCCATAGTAACCAAACCCCATAGTTACCATGGCAACACAACCCCATGGTTGCCATGGCAACACTACCCCATGGTTACCATAGCAACAGAACCCCATAGTTACTATGGCAACTAAAAGCCATGGTTCCCATGGCAACACAACGCCGTGGTTGCCATGGCAACCCAACCCCATGGTTACCATGGCAACACAACCGCATGGTTACCATGGCAACACTACCCCATGGTTGCCAATCCAAAAGAACCGCCTGATAATCATTGTAACCCAACCCCATACTTACCATGGCAACACAACCCCATGGTTGCCATGGCAACACTACCCCATGGCTACCATGGCAGCAGAACCTCATGGTTACCATGGCAACCCAACCGCATGGTTACCATGGCAACATAACGCCATGGTTACCATAGCAACCAAACCCCGTGGTTGCCATGGCAACCCAACCCCATGGTTACGATGGCAACACAACCGCATGGTTACCATGGGAACACTACCCCATGATTGCCATTCCAAAAGAACCGCCTGATAACCATTGTAACCCAACCCCATAGTTACCATGGCAACACAACCCCATTGTTGCCATGGCAACACTACCGCATGGTTACCATGGCAACAGAACCCCATAGTTGCCATGGCAACTAAACGCCATGGTTACCATGGCAACACAACCCCATGGTTGCCATGGAAAACCAACCCCATGGTTACCATGGCAACACAAACGCATCGTTACCACGGCATCTCAACCGCATGGTTGCCATGGCAACTAAACCCCATAGTTGCCATAGCAACCCAACCATATAGTTACCATGGCAACACAACCCCGTCGTTGCCATGGCAACCCAACCCCATCGTTACCATGGCAACACAACCCCATGTTTGCCATGGCAACACTACCCCATGGTTACCATGGCAGCAGTATCCCATAGTTGCCATGGCAACTAAACGCCATGGTTACCATGGTAACACAACCCCATGGTTCCCATGGCAACACAACCCCGTGGTTGCCATGGCAACCCAACCCCATCGTTACCATGGCAACACAACCCCATGGTTGCCATGGCAACCCAACCCCATGGTTACCATGGCAACACAACCGCATGGTTACAATGGCAACGCTACCCCATGGTTGCCATTGCAAAAGAACCGCCTGATAACCATTGCAACCCAACCCCATAGTTACCATGGCAACACAAAACCCATGGTTGCCATGGCAACACTACCCCACGGTTACCATGGCAACAGAACCCCATAATTGCCATGGAAAATAAACGCCATGGTTACCATGGCAACACAACCCCATGGTTACCATGGCAACAGAACGCCATGGTTACCATAGCAACCAAACCCCGTGGTTGCCATGGCAACACAACCCCATGGTTACCATGGCAACACAACGGCATGGTTACCACAACAACACAACCGCATGGTTACCACGGCAACCCAACTGCATGGTTACCACGGCATCTCGACCATATGGTTACATGGCAACTAAACCCCATAGTTGCCATAGCAACCCAACCCCATAGTTACCATGGCAACACAACCCCATGGTTCCCATGGCAACACAACCCCGTGGTTGCCATGGCAACCCAACCCAATCGTTACCATGGCAACACAACCCCATGGTTGCCATGGCAACACTACCCCATGGTTACCATGGCAACAGTTTCCCATAGTTGCCATGGCAACTTAACGCCATGGTTACCATGGCAACACAACCCCATGGTTGCCATGGCAACCGAACCCCATCTTTACCATGGCAACACTACACCATGGTTCCCATGGCAACACAACCCCGTGGTTGCCATGGCAACCCATCCCCATCGTTACCACGGCAACACAACCCCATGGTTGCCATGGCAACCCTACCCCATGGTTACCATGGCAACACAACCCCATGGTTGCCGTGGCAACACTACCCCATGGTTACCATGGCAACAGAACCCCAGAGTTGCCATGGCAACTAAACGCCATGGTTACCATGGCAACACGACCCCATGGTTGCCATGGCAACACAATTCCATGGTTACGATGGCAACAGAACCCCATGCTAACCATAGCAACCAAACCCCATGGTTACCATGGCAACACAACCGCATGGTTACCATGGCAACACTACCCCATGGTTGCCATGGCAAATAAACCCCATAGTTTCCATAGTAACCCAACCCCATATTTACCATGGCAACACAACCCCATGGTTGCCATGGAAACACTACCCCATGGTTACCATGGCAACAGAACCCCATAGTTGCCATGGCAACTAAACGCCATGGTTACCATGGCAAACAACCCCATGGTTTCCATGGCAACAGAACGCCATGGTTACCATAGCAACCAAACCCCGTGGTTTCCATGGCAACCCAACCCCATGGTTACAATGGAAACACAACCGCATGGTTACCACAACAACACAACCGCATGGTTACCACGGCAACCCAACTGCATGGTTACCACGGCATCTCAACCCCATGGTTGCCATGGCAACTAAACCCCATAGTTACCATGGCAACCCAACCCCATCGTTACCATGGCAACACAACCCCATGGTTGCCATGGCAACTAAACGCCATGGTTACAATGGCAACAGAAACCCATAGTTGCCATGGCAACTAAACGCCATGGTTCCCATGGCAACACAACGCCGTGGTTGCCATGGCAACGCTACCCCATCGTTACCATGGCAACACAACCGCATGGTTACCATGGCAACGCTACCCCATGGTTGCCATTCCAAAAGAACCGCCTGATAACCATTGCAACCCAACCCCATACTTACCATGGCAACACAACCCCATGGTTGCCATGGCAACACTACCCCATGGTTACCATGGCAACAGAACACCATGGTTACCATGGCAACCCAACCGCATGGTTACCATGGCAACAGAACGCCATGGTTACCATAGCAACCAAACCCCGTGGTTCCCATGGCAACCCAACCCAATGGTTACGATGGCAACACAACCCCATGGTTACCATGGCAACAGTATCCCATAGATTCCATGGCAACTAAACTCCGTGGTTACCATGGCAACACAACCCCATGGTTGCCATGGAAAACCAACCCCATGGTTACCATGGCAACACAAACGCATCGTTACCACGGCATCTCAACCGCATGGTTGCCATGGCAACTAAACCCCATAGTTGCCATAGCAACCCAACCATATAGTTACCATGGCAACACAACCCCGTCGTTGCCATGGCAACCCAACCCCATCGTTACCATGGCAACACAACCCCATGTTTGCCATGGCAACACTACCCCATGGTTACCATGGCAGCAGTATCCCATAGTTGCCATGGCAACTAAACGCCATGGTTACCATGGTAACACAACCCCATGGTTCCCATGGCAACACAACCCCGTGGTTGCCATGGCAACCCAACCCCATCGTTACCATGGCAACACAACCCCATGGTTGCCATGGCAACCCAACCCCATGGTTACCATGGCAACACAACCGCATGGTTACAATGGCAACGCTACCCCATGGTTGCCATTGCAAAAGAACCGCCTGATAACCATTGCAACCCAACCCCATAGTTACCATGGCAACACAAAACCCATGGTTGCCATGGCAACACTACCCCACGGTTACCATGGCAACAGAACCCCATAATTGCCATGGAAAATAAACGCCATGGTTACCATGGCAACACAACCCCATGGTTACCATGGCAACAGAACGCCATGGTTACCATAGCAACCAAACCCCGTGGTTGCCATGGCAACACAACCCCATGGTTACCATGGCAACACAACGGCATGGTTACCACAACAACACAACCGCATGGTTACCACGGCAACCCAACTGCATGGTTACCACGGCATCTCGACCATATGGTTACATGGCAACTAAACCCCATAGTTGCCATAGCAACCCAACCCCATAGTTACCATGGCAACACAACCCCATGGTTCCCATGGCAACACAACCCCGTGGTTGCCATGGCAACCCAACCCAATCGTTACCATGGCAACACAACCCCATGGTTGCCATGGCAACACTACCCCATGGTTACCATGGCAACAGTTTCCCATAGTTGCCATGGCAACTTAACGCCATGGTTACCATGGCAACACAACCCCATGGTTGCCATGGCAACCGAACCCCATCTTTACCATGGCAACACTACACCATGGTTCCCATGGCAACACAACCCCGTGGTTGCCATGGCAACCCATCCCCATCGTTACCACGGCAACACAACCCCATGGTTGCCATGGCAACCCTACCCCATGGTTACCATGGCAACACAACCCCATGGTTGCCGTGGCAACACTACCCCATGGTTACCATGGCAACAGAACCCCAGAGTTGCCATGGCAACTAAACGCCATGGTTACCATGGCAACACGACCCCATGGTTGCCATGGCAACACAATTCCATGGTTACGATGGCAACAGAACCCCATGCTAACCATAGCAACCAAACCCCATGGTTACCATGGCAACACAACCGCATGGTTACCATGGCAACACTACCCCATGGTTGCCATGGCAAATAAACCCCATAGTTTCCATAGTAACCCAACCCCATATTTACCATGGCAACACAACCCCATGGTTGCCATGGAAACACTACCCCATGGTTACCATGGCAACAGAACCCCATAGTTGCCATGGCAACTAAACGCCATGGTTACCATGGCAAACAACCCCATGGTTTCCATGGCAACAGAACGCCATGGTTACCATAGCAACCAAACCCCGTGGTTTCCATGGCAACCCAACCCCATGGTTACAATGGAAACACAACCGCATGGTTACCACAACAACACAACCGCATGGTTACCACGGCAACCCAACTGCATGGTTACCACGGCATCTCAACCCCATGGTTGCCATGGCAACTAAACCCCATAGTTACCATGGCAACCCAACCCCATCGTTACCATGGCAACACAACCCCATGGTTGCCATGGCAACTAAACGCCATGGTTACAATGGCAACAGAAACCCATAGTTGCCATGGCAACTAAACGCCATGGTTCCCATGGCAACACAACGCCGTGGTTGCCATGGCAACGCTACCCCATCGTTACCATGGCAACACAACCGCATGGTTACCATGGCAACGCTACCCCATGGTTGCCATTCCAAAAGAACCGCCTGATAACCATTGCAACCCAACCCCATACTTACCATGGCAACACAACCCCATGGTTGCCATGGCAACACTACCCCATGGTTACCATGGCAACAGAACACCATGGTTACCATGGCAACCCAACCGCATGGTTACCATGGCAACAGAACGCCATGGTTACCATAGCAACCAAACCCCGTGGTTCCCATGGCAACCCAACCCAATGGTTACGATGGCAACACAACCCCATGGTTACCATGGCAACAGTATCCCATAGATTCCATGGCAACTAAACTCCGTGGTTACCATGGCAACACAACCCCATGGTTCTCATGGCAACACAACCCGGTGGTTTCCATGGCAACCAAACCCCATCGTTACCATGGCAACACAACCCCATGGTTGCCATGGCAACCCAACCCCATGGTTACCATGGCAACACAACCGCATGGTCACAATGGAAACGCTACCCCATGGTTACCATAGCAACACAACCGCATGGTTACCATGGCAACAATACCCCATGGTTGCCATTCCAAAAGAACCACCTGATAACCATTGCAACCCAACCCCATACTTACCATGGCAACACAACCCCATGGTTGCCATGGCAACACTACCCCATGGTTACCATGGCAACAGAACCCCATAGTTGCCATGGAAACTAAACGCCATGGTTCCCATGGCAACACAACCCCATGGTTGCCATGGTAACCCAACCCCATGGTTAACATGGCAACACAACTGCATGGTTACCATGGCAACACTACCCCATGGTTGCCATTCCAAAAGAACCGCCTGATAACCATTGCAACCCAACCCCATACTTACCATGGCAACACAACCCCATGGTTGCCATGGCAACACTACCCCATGGTTACCATGGCAACAGAACCCCATTGTTACCATAGCAACCAAACCGCGTAGTTGCCATGGCAACCCAACCCCATCGTTACCATGGCAACACAAACCCATGGTTGCCATGGCAACACTACCCCATGGTTACCATGGCAACAGAACCCCATAGTTGCCATGGAAAATAAACGCCATGGTTACCATGGCAACACAACCCCATGGTTGCCATGGCAACCCTACCCCATGGTTACCATGGCAACACTACCCCATGGTTACCATGGCAACACAACTGCATGGTTACCATGGCAACACTACCCCATGGTTGCCATTCCAAAAGAACCGCCTGATAACCATTGCAACCCAACCCCATACTTACCATGGCAACACAACACCATGGTTGCCATGGCAACACTACCCCATGGTTACCATGGCAACAGAACCCCATGGTTACCATGGCAACACAACCCCATGGTTACCATGGCAACAGAACGCCATGGTTACCATAGCAACCAAACCCCGTGGTTGCCATGGCAACCCAACCCCACGGTTACCATGGCAACACAACCGCATGGTTACCATGGCAACACAACCCCATGGTTTCCATGGAAACAATACCCCATGGTTACCATGGCAACACAACCCCATAGTTGCCATGGCAACTAAACGCCATGGTTACCATGGCAACACAACCCCATGGTTGCCATGGCAACACTACCCCATGGTTACCATGGCAACACAACCGCATGGTTACCACGGCATCGCAGCCGCATGGTTGCCATGTCAACTAAACCCCATAGTTGCCATAGCAACCCAACCCCATAGTTACCATGGCAACACAACCCCATGGTTCCCATGGCAACCCAACCCCATGGTTACCATGGCAACAGTATCCCATAGTTGCCATGGCAACTAAACTCCATGGTTACCATTGCAACACAACCCCATGGTTCTCATGGCAACACAACCCCGTGGTTTCCATGGCAACCCAACCCCATCGTTACCATGGCAACACAACCCCATGGTTGCCATGGTAACCCAACCCCATGGTTACCATGGCAACACAACCGCATGGTTACCATGGCAACACAACCACATGGTTGCCAAGGCAACCCAACCCCATGGTTACCATGGCAACAGAACCCCATAGTTGCCATGGAAACTAAACGCCATGGTTACCATGGCAACACAACCCCATGGTTGCCATGGCAACCCAACCCCATGGTTACCATGGCAACACTACCCCATGGTTGCCATTCCAAAAGAACCGCCTGATACCCATTGCAACCCAACCCCATACTTACCATGGCAACACAACCCCATGGTTGCCATGGCAACACTACCCCATGGTTACCATGGCAACAGAACCCCATAGTTGCCATGGCAACCCAACCCCATGATTACCATGGCAACAGAACCCCATGGTTACCATAGTAACCAAACCGCGTGGTTGCCATGGGAACCCAACCCCATAGTTACCATGGCAACACAACCCCATGGTTGCCATTGCAACACTACCCCATGGTTACCATGGCAACAGAACCCCATTGTTGCCATGGAAACTAAACGCCATGGTTACCATGGCAACACAACCCCATGGTTGCCATGGCAACCCAACCCCATGGTTACCGTGGCAACAGAACTTCATAGTTGCCATGGAAACTAAACGCCATGGTTACCATGGCAACACAACCCCATGGTTGCCATGGCAACCCAACCCCATGGTTACGATGGCAACAGAACCCCATGCTAACCATAGCAACCAAACCCCATGGTTACCATGGCAAGAAAACCGCATGGTTACCATGGCAACACTACTCCATGGTTTCCATGGCAACACAACTGCATGGTTACCATGGCAACACAACCGCATGGTTGCCATGGCAACACTACCCCATGGTTACCATGGCAACAGAACCCCATGCTAACCATAGCAACCAAACCCCATGGTTACCATGGCAACACTACCCCATGGTTACCATGGCAACAGAACCCCATGCTAACCATAGCAACCAAACCCCATGGTTACCATGGCAACACAACCCCATGGTTGCCATTCCAAAAGAACCGCCTGATAACCATTGCAACCCAACCCCATAGTTACCATGGCAACACAACCCCATGGTTGTCATGGCAACACTACCCCATGGTTACCATGGAAACGCAACCCCATGCTTGCCGTGGCAACTAAACGCCATGGTTACCATGGCAACACAACCCCATGGTTGGCATGGCAACCCAACCCCATGGTTACCATGGCAACAGACCCCCATGGTTGCCATGGCAACACAACTGCATGGTTACCATGGCAACACAACCGCATGGTTACCATGGCAACACAACCCCATGGTTGCCATGGCAACCCAACCCCACGGTTACCATGGCAAGAGAACCCCATGGTTACCATAGCAACCAAACCCCGTGGTTGCCATGGCAACCCAACCCCATGGTTACCATGGCAACACAACCGCATGGTTACCACAACAACACAACCGCATGGTTACCACGGCAACCCAACTGCATGGTTACCACGGCATCTCAACCCCATGGTTGCCATGGCAACTAAACCCCATAGTTGCCATAGCAACCCAACCCCATAGTTACCATGGCAACACAATCCCATGGTTCCCATGGCAACACAACCCCGTGGTTGCCATGGCAACCCAACCCCATGGTTACCATGACAACAGAACCCCATAGTTGCCATGGCAACTAAACGCGATGGATACCATGGCAACACAACCCCATGGTTGCCATGGCAACCGAACCCCATGGTTACCATGGCAACACAAGCGCATGGTTACTATGGTAACTCTACCCCATGGTTACCATGGCAACACAACCGCATGGTTGCCATGGCAACACTACCCCATGGTTACCATGGCAACAGAACCCCATAGTTGCCATGGAAACTAAACGCCATGGTTACCATGGCAACACAACCCCATGGTTGCCATGGCAACACTACCCCATGGTTACCATGGCAACAGAACCCCATAGTTGCCATGGAAAATAAACGCCATGGTTACCATGGCAACACAACCCCATGGTTGCCATGGCAACCCTACCCCATGGTTACCATGGCAACACTACCCCATGGTTGCCATTCCAAAAGAACCGCCTGATAACCATTGCAACCCAACCCCATACTTACCATGGCAACACAACCCCATGGTTGCCATGGCAACACTACCCCATGGTTACCATGGCAACAGAACCCCATGGTTAGCATGGCAACACAACCCCATGGTTACCATGGCAACAGAACGCCATGGTTACCATAGCAACCAAACCCCGTGGTTGCCATGGCAACCCAACCCCATGGTTACCATGGCAACACAACCGCATGGTTACCATGGCAACACAACCCCACGGTTGCCATGGAAACACTACCCCATGGTTACCATGGCAACACAACCCCATAGTTGCCATGGCAACTAAACGCCATGGTTACCATGGCAACACAACCCCATGGTTGCCATGGCAACACTACCCCATGGTTACCATGGCAACACAACCGCATGGTTACCACGGCATCGCAGCCGCATGGTTGCCATGTCAACTAAACCCCATAGTTGCCATAGCAACCCAACCCCATAGTTACGATGGCAACACAACCAATGGTTCCCATGGCAACCCAACCCCATCGTTACCATGGCAACACAACCCCATGTTTGCCATGGCAACACTACCCGACGGTTACCATGGCAACAGTATCCCATAGTTGCCATGGCAACTAAACTCCATGGTTACCATTGCAACACAACCCCATGGTTCTCATGGCAACACAACCCCGTGGTTTCCATGGCAACCCAACCCCATCGTTACCATGGCAGCACAACCCCATGGTTGCCATGGTAACCCAACCCCATGGTTACCATGGCAACACAACCGCATGGTTACCATGGCAACACAACCACATGGTTGCCAAGGCAACCCAACCCCATGGTTACCATGGCAACAGAACCCCATAGTTGCCATGGAAACTAAACGCCATGGTTACCATGGCAACACAACCCCATGGTTGCCATGGCAACCCAACCCCATGGTTACCATGGCAACACTACCCCATGGTTGCCATTCCAAAAGAACCGCCTGATAACCATTGCAACCCAACCCCATACTTACCATGGCAACACAACCCCATGGTTGCCATGGCAACACTACCCCATGGTTACCATGGCAACAGAACCCCATAGTTGCCATGGCAACCCAACCCCATGGTTACCATGGCAACAGAACCCCATGGTTACCATAGTAACCAAACCGCGTGGTTGCCATGGGAACCCAACCCAATCGTTACCATGGCAACACAACCCCATGGTTGCCATGGCAACACTACCCCATGGTTACCATGGCAACAGAACCCCATAGTTGCCATGGAAAATAAACGCCTTGGTTACTATGGCAACACAACCCCATGGTTGCCATGGCAACCCAACCCCATAGTTACCATGGCAACACTACCCCATGGTTACCATGGCAACACAACTGCATGGTTTCCATGGCAACACTACCCCATGGTAGCCATTCCAATAGAACCGCCTGATAACCATTGCAACCCAACCCCATAGTTACCATGGCAACACAACCCCATGGTTGCCATGGCAACACTACCCCATGGTTACCATGGCAACAGAACCCCATAGTTGCCATGGCAACTAAACGCCATGGTTACCATGGCAACACAACCCCATGGTTGCCATGGCAACCCAACCCCATGGTTACGATGGCAACAGAACCCCATGCTAACCATAGCAACCAAACCCCATGGTTACCATGGCAACAAAACCGCATGGTTACCATGGCAACACTACTCCATGGTTTCCATGGCAACACAACTGCATGGTTACCATGGCAACACAACCGCATGGTTGCCATGGCAACACTACCCCATGGTTACCATGGCAACAGAACCCCATGCTAACCATAGCAACCAAACCCCATGGTTACCATGGCAACACTACCCCATGGTTACCATGGCAACAGAACCCCATGCTAACCATAGCAACCAAACCCCATGGTTACCATGGCAACACAACCGCATGGTTACCATGGCAACAGAACCCCATGCTAAACATAGGAACCAAAACCCCATGGTTACCATGGCAACAAAACCCCATCGTTGCCATGGCAACACTACCCCATGGTTACCATGGAAACGCAACCCCATGGTTGCCGTGGCAACTAAACGCCATGGTTACCATGGCAACACAACCCCATGGTTGGCATGGCAACCCAACCCCATGGTTGCCATGGCAACACTACCCCATGGTTACCATGGCAACAGACCCCCATGGTTACCATAGCAACCAAACCCCGTGGTTGCCATGGCAACCCAACCCCATGGTTACCATGGCAACACAACCACATGGTTACCACAACAACACAACCGCATGGTTACCACGACAACCCAACTGCATGGTTACCACGGCATCTCAACCCCATCGTTGCCATGGCAACACAACCCCATGGTTACCATGGAAACACTACCCCATGGTTACCATGGCAACAGAACCCCATAGTTGCCATGGCAACTAAACGCCATGGTTCCCATGGCAACACAACCCCGTGGTTTCCATGGCAACCCAACCCCGTGGTTACCATGGCAACACAACCGCATGGTTACCGTGGCAACGCTACCCCATGGTTACCATGGCAACACAACCGCATGGTTACCATGGCAACACTACCCCATGGTTGCCATTCCAAAAGAACCGCCTGATAACCATTGCAACCCAACCCCATACTTACCATGGCAACACAACCGCATGGTTGCCATGGCAACACTACCACACGGTTACCAATGCAACAGAACCCCATGGTTACCATGGCAACCCAACCCCGTGGTTGCCATGGCAACCCAACCCCATGGTTACCATGGCAACACAACCGCGTGGTTACCATGGCAACACTACCCCATGGTGACCATGGCAACAGTACACCATAGTTGCCATGGCAACTAAACGCCATGGTTACCATGGCAACAGAACTCCATGGTTGCCATGGCAACCCAACCCCATGGTTACGATGGCAACAGAACCCCATGCTAACCATAGCAACCAAACCCCATGGTTAGCATGGCAACACAACCCCATGGTTGCCATTCCAAAAGAACCGCCTGATAACCATTGCAACCCAACCCCATACTTACCATGGCAACACAACCCCATGGTTGCCATGGCAACACTACCGCATGGTTACCATGGAAAAGCAACCCCATGGTTGACATGGCAACTAAACGCCATGGTTACCATGGCAACACAACCCCATGGTTGGCATGGAAACCCAACCCCATGGTTACCATGGCAACAGAACCCCATGGTTACCATAGCAACCAAACCCCGTGGTTGCCATGGCAACCCAACTCCATGGTTACCATGGAAACACAACCGCATGGTTACCACAACAACACAACCGCATGGTTACCACGGCAACCCAACTGCATGGTTACCACGGCATCTCAACCCCATGGTTGCCAGGGCAACTAAACCCCATAGTTTCCATAGCAAACCAAGCCCACAGTTACCATGGCAAAATAACCCCATGGTTCCCATTGCAACACAACCCCGTGGTTGCCATGGCTCCCAACCCCATCGTTACCATGGCAACTAAACGCCATAGTTACCATGGCAACACAACCCCATGTTTCTCATGGCAACACAACCCCGTGGTTGCCACGGCAACCCAACCCCATCGTTACCATGGCAACACAACCCCATGGTTGTCATGGCAACACTACCCCATGGTTACCATGGGAACACAACCCCATAGTTGCCATGGCAACTAAAACGCCATGGTTAGCATGGCAACACAACCCCATGGTTACCATGGCAACCCAACCCCATGGTTACCATGGCAACACAACCGCATGGTTACAATGGCAACGCTACCGCATGGTTACCATGGCAACACAACGGCACGATTACCATGGCAACACTACCCCATGGTTGCCATTCCAAAAGAACCGCCTGATAACCATTGCAACCCAACCCCATAGTTACCATGGCAACACAACCCCATGGTTGCCATGGCAACACTACCCCATGGTTACCATGGCAACAGAACCCCATAGTTGCCATGGCAACTAAACGCCATGGTTACCATGGCAAACAACCCCATGGTTTCCATGGCAACAGAACGCCATGGTTACCATAGCAACCAAACCCCGTGGTTGCCATGGCAACCCAACCCCATGGTTACCATGGCAACACAACCGCATGGTTACCACAACAACGCAACCGCATGGTTACCACGGCAACCCAACTCCATGGTTACCACGGCATCTCGACCCCATGGTTGACATGGCAACTAAACCCCATAGTTTCCATAGCAACCCAACACCATAGTTACCATGGCAACAAAACCCCATGGTTCCCATGCCAACACAACCCCGTGGTTGCAATGGCAACCCAACCCCATCGTTACCATGGCAACACAACCCCATGGTTGCCATGGCAACACTACCCCATGGTTACCATGGCAACAGAACCCCATAGTTGCCATGGCAACTAAACGCCATTGTTACCATCGCAACACAACCCCATGGTTGCCATGGCAACCCAACCCCATCGTTACCATGGCAACACAACCCCATGGTTACCATGGCAACACTACCCCATGGTTACCATGGCAACACAACCCCATCGTTACCATGGCAAATAAACGCCATGGTTACCATGGCAACACAACCCCATGGTTCCCATGGCAACACAACACCGTGGTTGCCATGGAAAACCAACCCCATCGTTACCACGGCAACACAACCCCATGGTTGCCATGGCAACCCTACCCCATGCTTACCATGGCAACACAACCCCATGGTTTCCATGGCAACCCAACCCCATGGTTACCATGGCAACACAACCGCAGGGTTACAATGGCAACACTACCCCATGGTTACCATGGCAACCCAACCCCATAGTTACCATGGCAACACAACCCCATGGTTGCCATGGCAACACTACCCCATGGTTACCATGGCAACAGAACCCCATAGTTGCCATGGGAACTAAACGCCATGGTTACCATGGCAACACAACCCCATGGTTCCCATGGCAACACAACCCCATGGTTGCCATGGCAACACAAGCGCATGCTTACCATGGCAACACTACCCCATACTTACCATGGCAACACAACCCCATGGTTGCCATGGCAACACAACCCCATGGTTACCATGGCAACAGAACCCCATGGTTACCATAGCAACCAAACCGCGTGGTTCCCATGGCAACCCAACCCCATCGTTACCATGGCAACACAACCCCATGGTTGCCATGGAAAATAAACGCCATGGTTACCATGGCAGCACAACCCCATGGTTGCCTTGGAACCCAACCCCATGGTTACCATGGCAACACTACCCCATGGTTACCATGGCAACACAACACCATGGTTGCCATGGCAACACAACCCCATGGTTGCCATGGCAACACTAAACCATGGTTACCATGGCAACACAACCCCATGGTTGCCATGGCAACACTACCCCATGGTTACCATGGCAACAGAACCCCATAGTTGCCATGGCAACTAAACGCCATGGTTACCGTGGCAACACAACCCCATGGTTGCCATGGAAACCCAACCCCATGGTTACCATGGCAACAGAACCCCATAGTTGCCATGGCAACTAAACGCCACGGTTACCATGGCAACCCAACCCCTTGGTTACCATGGCAACCCAACCCCATGGTTACCATGGCAACAGAACCCCATGGTTACCATAGCAACCAAACCGCGTGGTTGCCATGGAAACCCAACCCCATCGTTACCATGGCAACACAACCCCATGGTTGCCATGGAAAATAAACGCCATGGTTACCATGGCAACACTACCCCATGGTTACCATGGCAACTAAACCCCATAGTTTCCACAGTAACCAAACCCCATAGTTACCATGGCAACACAACCCCATGGTTGCCATGGCAACACTACCCCATGGTTACCATAGCAACAGAACCCCATAGTTACTATGGCAACTAAACGCCATGGTTTCCATGGCAACACAACGCCGTGGTTGCCATGGCAACCCAACCCCATGGTTACCATGGCAACACAACCGCATGGTTACCATGGCAACGCTACCCCATGGTTACCATGGCAACACAACCGCATGGTTACCATGGCAACACTACCCCATGGTTGCCATTCCAAAAGAACCGCCTGATAATCATTGCAACCCAACCCCATACTTACCATGGCAACACAACCCCATGGTTGCCATGGCAACACTACCCCATGGCTACCATGGCATCAGAACCTTATGGTTACAATGGCAACCGAACCGCATGGTTACCATGGCAACATAACGCCATGGTTACCATAGCAACCAAACCCCGTGGTTGCCATGGCAACCCAACCCCATGGTTACCATGGAAACACAACCGCATGGTTACCATGGCAACACTACCCCATGATTGCCATTCCAAAAGAACCGCCTGATAACCATTGTAACCCAACCCCATAGTTACCATGGCAACACAACCCCATGGTTGCCATGGCAACACTACCCCATGGTTACCATGGCAACAGAACCCCATAGTTGCCATGGCAACTAAACCCCATGGTTACCATGGCAACACAACCCCATGTTTGCCATATCAACACTACCCCATGACTGCCATTCCAAAAGATCCGCCTGATAACCTTTGCAACCCAACCCCATAGTTACCATGGCAACACAACCCCATGGTTGCCATGGAAACCCAACCCCATGGTTACCATGGCAACACAAACGCATCGTTACCACGGCATCTCAACCGGATGGTTTCCATGGCAACTAAACCCCATAGTTGCCATAGCAACCCAACCACATAGTTACCATGGCAACACAACCCCGTCGTTGCCATGGCAACCCAACACCATCGTTACCATGGCAACACAACCCCATGTTTGCCATGGCAACACTACCCCATGGTTACCATGGCAGCAGTATCCCATAGTTGCCATGGCAACTAAACGCCATGGTTACCATGGTAACACAACCCCATGGTTCCCATGGCAACACAACCCCGTGGTTGCCATGGCAACCCAACCCCATCGTTACCATGGCAACACAACCCCATGGTTGCCATGGCAACCCAACCCCATGGTTACCATGGCAACACAACCGCATGGTTACAATGGCAACGCTACCCCATGGTTACCATGGCAACACAACCGCATGGTTACCATGGCAACACTACCCCATGGTTGCCATTCCAAAAGAACTGCCTGATACCCATTGCAACCCAACCCCATAGTTTCCATGGCAACACAACCCCATGGTTGCCATGGCAACACTACCCCATGGTTACCATGGCAACAGAACCCCATAGTTGCCATGGAAAATAAACGCCATGGTTACCATGGCAACACAACCCCATGGTTACCATGGCAACAGAACGCCATGGTTACCATAGCAACCAAACCCCATGGTTGCCATGGCAACCCAACCTCATGGTTACCATGGCAACACAACGGCATGGTTACCACAACAACACAACCGCATGGTTACCACGGCAACCCAACTGCATGGTTACCACGGCATCTCGACCCCATGGTTGCCATGGCAACTAAACCCCATAGTTGCCATAGCAACCCAACCCCATAGTTACCATGGCAACACAACCCCATGGTTACCATGGCAACACTACCCCATGGTTGCCATGGCAACTAAACCCCATAGTTTCCATAGTAACCCAACCCCATATTTACCATGGCAACACAACCCCATGGTTGCCATGGAAACACTACCCCATGGTTACCATAGCAACAGAACCCCATAGTTGCTATGGCAACTAAACGCCATGGTTCCCATGGCAACACAACGCCGTGGTTGGCATGGAAACCCAATTCCATGGTTACCATGGCAACACAACCGCATGGTTACCATGGCAACGCTACCCCATGGTTACCATGGCAACACAACCGCATGGTTACCATGGCAACGCTGCCCCATGGTTACCATGGCAATCAAACCCCATGGTTACCATGGCAACAGAACGCGATGGTTACCATAGCAACCAAACCCCGTGGTTGCCTTCGGAACCCAACCCCATAGTTACCATGGCAACACAACCGCATGGTTACCATGGCAACACTACCCCATGATTGCCATTCCAAAAGAACCGCCTGATAAACATTGCAACACAACCCCATACTTACCATGGCAACACAACCCCATGGTTGCCATGGCAACACTACCCCATAGTTACCATGGCAACAGAACCCCATAGTTGCCATGGCAACACTACCCCATGGTTACCATGGCAACACAACCGCATGGTTACCATGGCAACAGAACGCCATGGTTACCATAGCAACCAAACCCCGTGGTTGCCATGGCAACCCAACCCCATGGTTACCATGGAAACACAACCGCATGGTTACCACAACAACACAACCGCATGGTTACCACGGCAACCCAACTGCATGGTTACCACGGCATCTCAACCCCATGGTTGCCATGGCAACTAAACCCCATAGTTACCATGGCACCCAACCCCATCGTTACCATGGCAACACAACCCCATGGTTGTCATGGCAACTAAACGCCATGGTTACCATGGCAACAGAACCCCATAGTTGCCATGGCAACTAAACTCCATGGTTCCCATGGCAACACAACGCCGTGGTTGCCATGGCAACCCAACCCCATGGTTACCATGGCAACACAACCGCATTGTTACCATGGCAACGCTACCCCATGGTTGCCATGGCAACAGAACACCATGGTTACCATGGCAACCCAACCGCATGGTTACCATGGCAACAGAACGCCATGGTTACCATGGCAACCAAACCCCGTGGTTGCCATGGCAACCCAACCCAATGGTTACCATGGCAACACAACAGCATGGTTACCATGGCAACACTACCCCATGACTGCCATTCCAAAAGAACCGCCTGATAACCTTTGCAACCCAACCCCATAGTTACCATGGCAACACAACCCCATGGTTTCCATGGAAACCCAACCCCATGGTTACCATGGCAACACAAACGCATCGTTACCACGGCATCTCAACCGGATGGTTTCCATGGCAACTAAACCCCATAGTTGCCATAGCAACCCAACCACATAGTTACCATGGCAACACAACCCCGTCGTTGCCATGGCAACCCAACACCATCGTTACCATGGCAACACAACCCCATGTTTGCCATGGCAACACTACCCCATGGTTACCATGGCAGCAGTATCCCATAGTTGCCATGGCAACTAAACGCCATGGTTACCATGGTAACACAACCCCATGGTTCCCATGGCAACACAACCCCGTGGTTGCCATGGCAACCCAACCCCATCGTTACCATGGCAACACAACCCCATGGTTGCCATGGGAACCCAACCCCATGGTTACCATGGCAACACAACCGCATGGTTACAATGGCAACGCTACCCCATGGTTACCATGGCAACACAACCGCATGGTTACCATGGCAACACTACCCCATGGTTGCCATTCCAAAAGAACTGCCTGATACCCATTGCAACCCAACCCCATAGTTTCCATGGCAACACAACCCCATGGTTGCCATGGCAACACTACCCCATGGTTACCATGGCAACAGAACCCCATAGTTGCCATGGAAAATAAACGCCATGGTTACCATGGCAACACAACCCCATGGTTACCATGGCAACAGAACGCCATGGTTACCATAGCAACCAAACCCCATGGTTGCCATGGCAACCCAACCTCATGGTTACCATGGCAACACAACGGCATGGTTACCACAACAACACAACCGCATGGTTACCACGGCAACCCAACTGCATGGTTACCACGGCATCTCGACCCCATGGTTGCCATGGCAACTAAACCCCATAGTTGACATAGCAACCCAACCCCATAGTTACCATGGCAACACAACCCCATGGTTACCATGGCAACACTACCCCATGGTTGCCATGGCAACTAAACCCCATAGTTTCCATAGTAACCCAACCCCATATTTACCATGGCAACACAACCCCATGGTTGCCATGGAAACACTACCCCATGGTTACCATAGCAACAGAACCCCATAGTTGCTATGGCAACTAAACGCCATGGTTCCCATGGCAACACAACGCCGTGGTTGGCATGGAAACCCAATTCCATGGTTACCATGGCAACACAACCGCATGGTTACCATGGCAACGCTACCCCATGGTTACCATGGCAACACAACCGCATGGTTACCATGGCAACGCTGCCCCATGGTTACCATGGCAATCAAACCCCATGGTTACCATGGCAACAGAACGCCATGGTTACCATAGCAACCAAACCCCGTGGTTGCCTTCGGAACCCAACCCCATAGTTACCATGGCAACACAACCGCATGGTTACCATGGCAACACTACCCCATGATTGCCATTCCAAAAGAACCGCCTGATAAACATTGCAACACAACCCCATACTTACCATGGCAACACAACCCCATGGTTGCCATGGCAACACTACCCCATAGTTACCATGGCAACAGAACCCCATAGTTGCCATGGCAACACTACCCCATGGTTACCATGGCAACACAACCGCATGGTTACCATGGCAACAGAACGCCATGGTTACCATAGCAACCAAACCCCGTGGTTGCCATGGCAACCCAACCCCATGGTTACCATGGAAACACAACCGCATGGTTACCACAACAACACAACCGCATGGTTACCACGGCAACCCAACTGCATGGTTACCACGGCATCTCAACCCCATGGTTGCCATGGCAACTAAACGCCATAGTTACCATGGCACCCAACCCCATCGTTACCATGGCAACACAACCCCATGGTTGTCATGGCAACTAAACGCCATGGTTACCATGGCAACAGAACCCCATAGTTGCCATGGCAACTAAACTCCATGGTTCCCATGGCAACACAACGCCGTGGTTGCCATGGCAACCCAACCCCATGTTTACCATGGCAACACAACCGCATTGTTACCATGGCAACGCTACCCCATGGTTGCCATGGCAACAGAACACCATGGTTACCATGGCAACCCAACCGCATGGTTACCATGGCAACAGAACGCCATGGTTACCATGGCAACCAAACCCCGTGGTTGCCATGGCAACCCAACCCAATGGTTACCATGGCAACACAACCGCATGGTTACCATGGCAACACTACCCCATGACTGCCATTCCAAAAGAACCGCCTGATAACCTTTGCAACCCAACCCCATAGTTACCATGGCAACACAACCCCATGGTTGCCATGGCAACACTACCCCATGGTTACCATGGCAACAGTATCCCATAGATGCCATGGCAACTAAACTCCATGGTTACCATTGCAACACAACCCCATGGTTACCATGGCAACAGAACGCCATGGTTACCATAGCAACCAAACCCCATGGTTGCCATGGCAACCCAACCTCATGGTTACCATGGCAACACAACGGCATGGTTACCACAACAACACAACCGCATGGTTACCACGGCAACCCAACTGCATGGTTACCACGGCATCTCGACCCCATGGTTGCCATGGCAACTAAACCGCATAGTTGCCATAGCAACCCAACCCCATAGTTACCATGGCAACACAACCCCATGGTTACCATGGCAACACTACCCCATGGTTGCCATGGCAACTAAACCCCATAGTTTCCATAGTAACCCAACCCCATATTTACCATGGCAACACAACCCCATGGTTGCCATGGAAACACTACCCCATGGTTACCATAGCAACAGAACCCCATAGTTGCTATGGCAACTAAACGCCATGGTTCCCATGGCAACACAACGCCGTGGTTGGCATGGAAACCCAATTCCATGGTTACCATGGCAACACAACCGCATGGTTACCATGGCAACGCTACCCCATGGTTACCATGGCAACACAACCGCATGGTTACCATGGCAACGCTGCCCCATGGTTACCATGGCAATCAAACCCCATGGTTACCATGGCAACAGAACGCCATGGTTACCATAGCAACCAAACCCCGTGGTTGCCTTCGGAACCCAACCCCATAGTTACCATGGCAACACAACCGCATGGTTACCATGGCAACACTACCCCATGATTGCCATTCCAAAAGAACCGCCTGATAAACATTGCAACACAACCCCATACTTACCATGGCAACACAACCCCATGGTTGCCATGGCAACCCAACCCCATAGTTACCATGGCAACAGAACCCCATAGTTGCCATGGCAACACTACCCCATGGTTACCATGGCAACACAACCGCATGGTTACCATGGCAACAGAACGCCATGGTTACCATAGCAACCAAACCCCGTGGTTGCCATGGCAACCCAACCCCATGGTTACCATGGAAACACAACCGCATGGTTACCACAACAACACAACCGCATGGTTACCACGGCAACCCAACTGCATGGTTACCACGGCATCTCAACCCCATGGTTGCCATGGCAACTAAACCCCATAGTTACCATGGCACCCAACCCCATGGTTGCCATGGCAACACAACCCCATGGTTGCCATGGCAACTAAACGCCATGGTTACCATGGCAACAGAACCCCATAGTTGCCATGGCAACTAAACTCCATGGTTCCCATGGCAACACAACGCCGTGGTTGCCATGGCAACCCAACCCCATGGTTACCATGGCAACACAACCGCATTGTTACCATGGCAACGCTACCCCATGGTTGCCATGGCAACAGAACACCATGGTTACCATGGCAACCCAACCGCATGGTTACCATGGCAACAGAACGCCATGGTTACCATGGCAACCAAACCCCGTGGTTGCCATGGCAACCCAACCCAATGGTTACCATGGCAACACAACCGCATGGTTACCATGGCAACACTACCCCAAGACTGCCATTCCAAAAGAACCGCCTGATAACCTTTGCAACCCAACCCCATAGTTACCATGGCAACACAACCCCATGGTTGCCATGGCAACACTACCCCATGGTTACCATGGCAACAGTATCCCATAGATGCCATGGCAACTAAACTCCATGGTTACCATGGCAACACAACCCCATGGTTCTCATGGCAACACAACCCCGTGGTTACCATGGCAACACAACCGCATGGTTACAATGGAAACGCTACCCCATGGTTACCATGGCAACACAACCGCATGGTTACCATGGCAACACTACCCCATGGTTGCCATTCCAAAAGAACCGCCTGATAACCATTGCAACCCAACCCCATACTTACCATGGCAACACAACCCCATGGTTGCCATGGCAACACTACCCCATGGTTACCATGGCAACAGAACCCCATAGTTGCCATGGCAACTAAACGCCATGGTTGCCATGGCAACCCAAACCCATGGTTACCATGGCAACAGAACCCCATGTTTACCATAGCAAACAAACCGCGTGGTTACCATGGCAACCCAACCCCATGGTTACCATGGCAACACAACCGCATGGTTGCCATGGAAACACTACCCCATGGTTACTATGGCAACACAACCCCATAGTTGCCATGGAAACTAAACGCCATGGGTACCATGGCAACACAACCCCATGGTTCCCATGGTAACCCAACCCCATGGTTACCATGGCAACACTACCCCATGGTTACCATGGCAACACAACTGCATGGTTACCATGGCAACACTACCCCATGGTTGCCATTCCAAAAGAACCGCCTGATAACCATTGCAACCCAACCCCATACTTACCATGGCAACACAACCCCATGGTTGCCATGGCAACACTACCCCATGGTTACCATGGCAACAGAACCCCATAGTTGCCATGGAAAATAAACGCCATGGTTACCATGGCAACACAACCCCATGGTTGCCATGGCAACCCTACCCCATGGTTACCATGGCAACACTACCCCATGGTTACCATGGCAACACAACTGCATGGTTACCATGGCAACACTACCCTATGGTTGCCATTCCAAAAGAACCGCCTGATAGCCATTGCAACCCAACCCCATACTTACCACGGCAACACAACCCCATGGTTGCCATGGCAACACTATCCCATGGTTACCATGGCAACAGAACCCCATGGTTACCATGGCAACACAACCCCATGGTTACCATGGCAACAGAACGCCATGGTTACCATAGCAACCAAACCCCGTGGTTGCCATGGCAACCCAACCCCATGGTTACCATGGCAACACAACCGCATGGTTACCATGGCAACACAACCCCATGGTTGCCATGGAAACACTACCCCATGGTTACCATGGCAACACAACCCCATAGTTGCCATGGCAACTAAACGCCATGGTTACCATGGCAACACAACCCCATGGTTGCCATGGCAACACTACCCCATGGTTACCATGGCAACACAACCGCATGGTTACAACGGCATCGCAGCCGCATGGTTGCCATGTCAACTAAACCCCATAGTTGCCATAGCAACCCAACCCCATAGTTACCATGGCAACACAACCCCATGGTTCCCATGGCAACCCAACCCCATCGTTAACATGGCAACACAACCCCATGTTTGCCATGGCAACACTACCCCATGGTTACCATGGCAACAGTATCCCATAGTTGCCATGGCAACTAAACTCCATGGTTACCTTTGAAACACAACCCCATGGTTCTCATGGCAACACAACCCCGTGGTTTCCATGGCAACCCAACCCCATAGTTACCATGGCAACACAACCCCATGGTTGCCATGGTAACCCAACCCCATGGTTACCATGGCAACACAACCGCATGGTTACCATGGCAACACAACCCCATGGTTGCCAAGGCAACACAACCCCATGGTTACCATGGCAACAGAACCCCATAGTTGCCATGGAAACTAAACGCCATGGTTACCATGGCAACACAACCCCATGGTTGCCATGGCAACCCAACCCCATGGTTACCATGGCAACACTACCCCATGTTTACCATGGCAACACAACTGCATGGTTACCATGGCAACACTTCCCCATGGTTGCCATTCCAAAAGAACCGCCTGATAACCATTGCAACCCAACCCCATACTTACCATGGCAACACAACCCCATGGTTGCCATGGCAACACTACCCCATGGTTACCATGGCAACAGAACCCCATAGTTGCCATGGCAACCCAACCCCATGGTTACCATGGCAACAGAACCCCATGGTTACCATAGTAACCAAACCGCGTGGTTGCCATGGGAACCCAACCCCATCGTTACCATGGCAACACAACCCCATGGTTGCCATGGCAACACTACACCATGGTTACCATGGCAACAGAACCCCATAGTTTCCATGGAAAATAAACGCCTTGATTAACATGGCAACTCAACCCCATGGCTGCCATGGCAACCCAACCCCATAGTTACCATGGCAACACTACCCCATGGTTACCATGGCAACACAATTGCATGGTTTCCATGGCAACACTACCCCATGGTATCCATTCCAAAAGAACCGCCTGATAACCATTGCAACCCAACCCCATAGTTCCATGGCAACACAACCCCATGGTTGCCATGGCAACACTACCCCATGGTTACCATGGCAACAGAACCCCATAGTTGCCATGGCAACTAAACGCCATGGTTACCATGGCAACACAACCCCATGGTTGCCATGGCAACACAACCCCATGGTTACGATGGCAAAAGAACCCCATACTAACCATAGCAACCAAACCCCATGGTTACCATGGCAACAAAACCGCATGGTTACCATGGCAACACTAGTCCATGGTTTCCATGGCAACACAACTGCATGGTTACCATGGCAACACAACCGCATGGTTGCCATGGCAACACTACCCCATGGTTACCATGGCAACAGAACCCAATGCTAACCATAGCAACCAAACCCCATGGTTACCATGGCAACACTACCCCATGGTTACCATGGCAACAGAACCCCATGCTAACCATAGCAACCAAACCCCATGGTTACCATGGCAACACAACCCCATGGTTGCCATTCCAAAAGAACCGCCTGATAACCATTGCAACCCAACCCCATAGTTACCATGGCAACACAACCCCATGGTTGTCATGGCAACACTACCCCATGGTTACCATGGAAACGCAACCCCATGGTTGCCGTGGCAACTAAACGCCATGGTTACCATGGCAACAGACCCCCATGGTTGCCATGGCAACACAACTGCATGGTTACCATGGCAACGCAACCGCATGGTTACCATGGCAACACAACCCCATGGTTGCCATGGCAACCCAACCCCATGGTTACCATGGCAACAGACCCCCATGGTTGCCATGGCAACACAACTGCATGGTTACCATGGCAACGCAACCGCATGGTTACCATGGCAACACAACCCCATGGTTGCCATGGCAACCCAACCCCATGGTTACCATGGCAACAGACCACCATGGTTACCATAGCAACCAAACCCCGTGGTTGCCATGGCAACACTACCCCATGGTTACCATGGCAACACAACCGCATGGTTACCACAACAACACAACCGCATGGTTACCACGGCAACCCAACTGCATGGTTACCACGGCATCTCGACCCCATGGTTGCCATGGCAACACTACCCCATGGTTACCATGGCAACCCAACCCCATGGTTACGATGGCAACAGAACCCCATGCTAACCATAGCAGCCAAACCCCATGGTTACCATGGCAACACAACCGCATGGCTACCATGGCAACACTACCCCATGGTTACCATGGCAACACAACCCCATGGTTGCCATGGGAACTAAACGCGATGGTTACCATGGCAACACAACCCCATGGTTGCCATGGCAACACAAGCGCATGGTTACTATGGTAACGCTACCCCATGGTTACCATGGCAACACAACCGCATGGTTACCATGGCAACAGAACGCCATGGTTACCATAGCAACACAACCCCGTGGTTGCCATGGCAACACAACCCCATGGTTACCATGGCAACACTACCCCATGATTGCCATAACAAAAGAACCGCCTGATAACCATTGCAAACCAACCCCATAGTTACCATGGCAACACAACCCCACGGTTGCCATGGCAACACTACCCCATGGTTACCATGGCAACACAACCCCATGCTAACCATAGGAACCAAAACCCCATGGTTACCATGGCAACAAAACCCCATCGTTGCCATGGCAACACTACCCCATGGTTACCATGGAAACGCAACCCCATGGTTGCCGTGGCAACTAAACGCCATGATTACCATGGCAACACAACCCCATGGTTGGCATGGCAACCCAACCCCATGGTTGCCATGGCAACACTACCCCATGGTTACCATGGAAACGCAACCCCATGGTTGCCGTGGCAACTAACGCCATGTTTACCATGGCAACACAACCCCAGGGTTGCCATGGCAACCCAACCCCATGGTTACCATGGCAACAGACCCCCATGGTTACCATAGCAACCAAACCCCGTGGTTGCCATGGCAACCCAACCCCATGGTTACCATGGCAACACAACCGCATGGTTACCACGACAACCCAACTGCATGGTTACCACGGCATCTCAACCCCATCGTTGCCATGGCAACACAACCCCATGGTTACCATGGAAACACTACCCCATGGTTACCATGGCAACAGAACCCCATAGTTGCCATGGCAACTAAACGCCATGGTTCCCATGGCAACACAACCCCGTGGTTGCCATGGCAACCCAACCCCGTGGTTACCATGGCAACACAACCGCATGGTTACCATGGCAACGCTACCCCATGGTTACCATGGCAACACAACCGCATGGTTACCATGGCAACCCAACCGCATGGTTACCATGGCAACAAAACCGCATGGTTACTATGACAACACTACCCCATTGTTACCATGGCAACACAACCGCATGGTTACCATGGCAACACTACCACACGGTTACCAATGCAACAGAACCCCATGGTTACCATGGAAACCCAACCCCATGGTTACCATGGCAAGAGAACGCCATGGTTACCATAGCAACCAAACCGCGTGGTTGCCATGGCAACCCAATACCATGGTTACCATGGCAACACAACCGCATGGTTACCATGGCAACACTACCCCATGGTTACCATGGCAACAGTACCCCATAGTTGCCATGGAAACTAAACGCCATGGTTACCATGGCAACACAACTCCATGGTTGCCATGGCAACCCAACCCCATGGTTACGATGGCAACAGAACCCCATGCTAACCATAGCAACCAAACCCCATGGTTACCATGGCAACACAACCGCATGGTTACCATGGCAACACTACCCCATGGTTGCCATGGCAACACTACCCCATAGTTGCCATGGCAACTAAACGCCATGGTTACCATGGCAACACAACTCCATGGTTGCCATGGCAACCCAACCCCATGGTTACGATGGCAACAGAACCCCATGCTAACCATAGCAACCAAACCCCATGGTTACCATGGCAACACAACACATGGTTACCATGGCAACACTACCCCATGGTTGCCATTCCAAAAGAACCGCCTGATAACCATTGCAACCCAACCCCATACTTACCATGGCAACACAACCCCATGGTTGCGATGGCAACACTACCGCATGGTTACCATGGAAACGCAACCCCATGGTTGGCATGGCAACTAAACGCCATGGTTACCATGGCAACACAACCCCATGGTTGGCATGGAAACCCAACCCCATGGTTACCATGGCAACAGAACCCCATGGTTACCATAGCAACCAAACCCCGTGGTTGCCATGGCAACCCAACCCCATGGTTACCATGGAAACACAACCGCATGGTTACCACAACAACACAACCGCATGGTTACCACGGCAACCCAACTGCATGGTTACCACGGCATCTCAACCCCATGGTTGCCATGGCAACTAAACCCCATAGTTTCCATAGCAACCCAAGCCCACAGTTACCATGGCAAAATAACCCCATGGTTTCCATTGCAACACAACCCCGTGGTTGCCATGGCTCCCAACCCCATCGTTACCATGGCAACTAAACGCCATAGTTACCATGGCAACACAACCCCATGTTTCTCATGGCAACACAACCCCGTGGTTGCCATGGCAACCCAACCCCATCGTTACCATGGCAACACAACCCCATGGTTGTCATGGCAACACTACCCCATGGTTACCATGGCAACACAACCCCATAGTTGCCATGGCAACTAAAACGCCATGGTTAGCATGGCAACACAACCCCATGGTTACCATGGCAACCCAACCCCATGGTTACCATGGCAACACAACCGCATGGTTACAATGGCAACGCTACCGCATGGTTACCATGGCAACACAACCGCACGGTTACCATGGCAACACTACCCCATGGTTGCCATTCCAAAAGAACCGCCTGATAACCATTGCAACCCAACCCCATACTTACCATGGCAACAAAACACCATGGTTGCCATGGCAACACTACCCCATGGTTACCATGGCAACAGAACCCCATAGTTGCCATGGCAACTAAACGCCATGGTTACCATCGCAACACAACCCCATGGTTGCCATGGCAACCCAACCCCATCGTTACCATGGCAACACAACCCCATGGTTACCATGGCAACACTACCCCATGGTTACCATGGCAACACAACCCCATCGTTACCATGGCAAATAAACGCCATGGTTACCATGGCAACCCAACCCCATGGTTTCCATGGCAACAGAACGCCATGGTTACCATAGCAACCAAACCGCATGGTTGCCATGGCAACCCAACCCCATGGTTAACATGGCAACACAACGTCATGGTTACCACAACAACACAACCTCATGGTTACCACGGCAACCCATCTGCATGGTTACCACGGCATCTCGACCCCATGGTTGCCATGGCAACTAAACCCCATAGTTGCCATAGCAACACAACCCCATAGTTACCATGGCAACACAACCCCATGGCTCCCATGGCAACACTACCCCATGGTTACCATGGCAACACAACCCCATGGTTACCATGGCAACACTACCCCATGGTTACCATGGCAACACAACTGCATGGTTACCATGGCAACTCTACCCCATGGTTTCCATTCTAAAAGAACCGCCTGATAACCATGGCAACACAACCCCATACTTACCATGGCAACACAACCCCATGGTTGCCATGGAAACACTACCCCACGGTTACCATGGCAACAGAACCCCATGGTTACCATGGCAACACAACCCCATGGTTACCATGGCAAGAGAACGCCATGGTTACCATAGCAACCAAACCCCGTGGTTGCCATGGCAACCCAACCCCATGGTTACCATGGCAACACGACCCCATGGTTGCCATGGCAACAGTACCCCATGGTTACCATGGCAACACAACTGCATGGTTACCATGGCAACACTACCCCATGGTTGCCATTCCAAAAGAACAGCCTGATAACCATTGCAACCCAACCCCATGGTTACCATGGCAACACAACCTCATGGTTGCCACGGCAACACTACCCCATGGTTACCATGGCAACAGAACTCCATAGTTGCCATGGAAACCAAACCCCATGGTTACCATTGCAACCCAACCCCATGGTTACCATGGCAACACAACCCCATGGTTACCATGGCAACCATGGGGTTTGGTTGCTATGGTTAGCATGGGGTTCTGTTGCCATCGTAACCATGGGGTTGGGTTGCCATGGCAATCGTGGGGTTGTGATGCCATGGTACCCATGGCGTTTAGTTGCCATGGCAAATATGGCGTTGTGTTGCCATGGTAAGTATGGGGTAGGGTTGCAATGGTTATCAGGCGGTTCTTTTGGAATGGCAACCATGGGGTAGTGTTGCCATGGTAACCATGGGGTTGTGTTGCCATGGTAACCATGGGGTTGGGTTGCTATGGTTAGAATGGGGTTCTGTTGCCATGGTAACCATGGGGTTGGGTTGCTATGGTAACCATGGGGTTCTCTTGCCATGGTAACCATGGGGTTGGGTTGCCATGGCAACTATGGGGTTGTGTTGCCATGGTAACCATGGGGTTTGGATGCTATGGTTAGCATGGCGTTCTGTTGCCATCGTAACCATGGGGTTGGGTTGCCATGGCAACCATGGGGTCGTGTTTCCATGGTAACCATGGCGTTTAGTTGCCATGGCAACTATGGGGTTCTGTTGCCATGGTAACCATGGGGTAGTGTTGCCATGGCAACCATGGGGTTGTGTTGCCGTGGTAACGATGGGGTTGGGTTGCCTTGGCAACCACGGGGTTGTGTTGCCATGGGAACCATGGGGTTGTGTTGCCATGGTAACCATGGTGTTTATTTCCCATGGTAACGATGGGTTTGGGTTGCCATGGCAACCACGGGCTTGTGTTGCCATGGGAAACATGGGGTTGTGTTTCCATGGTAACTATGGGGTTGGATTGCTACGGAAACTATGGGGTTTAGTTGCCATGGCAACCATGGGGTTGAGATGCCGTGGTAACCATGGGGTTGGGTTGCAATGGTTATCAGGCGGTTCTTTTGGAACGGCAACCATGGGGTTGTGTTGCCATGGTAACCATGGGGTTTGGTTGCTATGGTTAGCATGGCGTTCTGATGCCATCGTAACCATGGGGTTGGGTTGCCATGGCAACCATGGGGTCGTGTTTCCATGGTAACCATGGCGTTTAGTTGCCATGGCAACTATGGGGTTCTGTTGCCATGGTAACCATGGGGTAGTGTTGCCATGGCAACCATGGGGTTGTGTTGCCGTGGTAACGATGGGGTTGGGTTGCCTTGGCAACCACGGGGTTGTGTTGCCATGGGAACCATGGGGTTGTGTTGCCATGGTAACCATGGTGTTTATTTCCCATGGTAACGATGGGTTTGGGTTGCCATGGCAACCACGGGCTTGTGTTGCCATGGGAACCATGGGGTTGTGTTGCCATGGTAACTATGGGGTTGGATTGCTACGGAAACTATGGGGTTTAGTTGCCATGGCAACCATGGGGTTGAGATGCCGTGGTAACCATGGGGTTGGGTTGCCATGGCAACCACGGGGTTTGGTTGCTATTGTAACCATGGGGTTGCGTTTCCATGGTAACCATGGGGTAGTGTTGCCATGGTAACCACGGTGTTGTGTTGCAATGGTAACCATGGGGTTTGGTTGCTATGGTTAGCATGGGATTCTGTTGCCATGGTAACCATGGGGTAGTGTTGCCATGGCAACCATGGGGTTGTGTTGCCATGGTAACTATGGGGTTGGGTTGCAATGGTTATCAGGCGGTTCTTTTGGAATGGCAATCATGGGGTAGTATTGCCATGGTAACCATGCGGTTGTGTTGCCATGGTAACATGGGGTTGGGTTGCCATGGCAACCACGGGGTTTGGTTGCTATGGTAACCATGGGGTTCTCTTGCCATGGTAACCATGGGGTTGGGTTGCCAAGGCAACCATGGGGTTGTGTTGCCATGGTAACCATGCGGTTGTGTTGCCACGGTAACCATGCAGTTGTGTTGCCATGGCAACCATGGGGTAGTGTTGCCATGGCAACCATGTGTTGTGTTGCCATGGTAACAATGGGGTTGGGTTGCCATGGCAACCACGGGGTTGTGTTGCCATGGGAACCATTGGGTTGTGTTGCCCTGGTAACTATGGGGTTTGGTTGCTATGGCAACTATGGGGTTTAGTTGCCATGGCAACCATGGGGTTGAGATGCCGTGGTAACCATGCAGTTGGGTTGCCGTGGTAACCATGCGGTTTTGTTGTTCTGCTAGCCATGCGGTTGTGTTGCCATGGTAACCATGGGGTTGGGTTGCCATGGCAAGCACGGGGTTTGGTTGCTATGGTAACCATGGGACTCTCTTGCCATGGTAACCATGGGGTTGTGTTGCCATGGCAACCATGGGGTTGTGTTGCCATGGCAACCATGTGTTGTGTTGCCATGGTAACAATGGGGTTGGGTTGCCATGGCAACCACGGGGTTGTGTTGCCATGGCAACCATGGGGTAGTGTTGCCATGGTAACCATGGGGTTTGGTTGCTATGGTTAGCATGGGGTTCTGTTGCCATCGTAACCATGGGGTCGTGTTGCCATGGTAACCATGGCGTTTAGTTGCCATGACAACTATGGGGTTCTGTTCCCATGGTAACCATGGGGTAGTGTTGCCATGGCAACCATGGGGTTGTGTTGCCATGGTAACCATGGAGTAGTGTTGCCATGGCAACCATGGGGTTGTGTTGCCGTGGTAACGGTGGGGTTGGGTTGCCATGGCAACCACGGGGTTGTGTTGCCATGGGAACCATGGGGTTGTGTTGCCATGGTAACCATGGTGTTTATTTGCCATGGTAACGATGGGTTTGGGTTGCCATGGCAACCACGGGCTTGTGATGCCATGGGAACCACGGGGTTGTGTTGCCATGGTAACTATGGGGTTGGGTTGCTATGGAAACTCTGGGGTTTAGTTTCCACGGCAACCACGGGATTGAAATGCCGTGGTAACCATGCAGTTGTGTTTCCGTGGTAACCATGCGGTTGTGTTTCCATGGTTACCATGTGGTTTGGTTGCCATGGCAACCACGGGGTTTGGTTGCTATTGGAACCATGGGGGTCTGTTGCCATGCTAACCATGGGGTTGGGTTGCCATGCCAACCATGGGGTTGTGTTGCCATGGTAACCATGGCATTTAGTTGCCACGGCAACCATGGGGTTGCGTTTCCATGGTAACCATGGGGTAGTGTTGCCATGGCAACCATGGGGTTGTGTTGCCATGGTAACTATGGGGTTGGGTTGCAATGGTTATCAGGCGGTTCTTTTGGAATGGCAACCATGGGGTAGTGTTGCCATGGTAACCATGCGGTTGTGTTGCCATGGTAACCATGGGGTAGCGTTGCCATAGTAACCATGCGGTTGTGTTGCCATGGTAACCTTGGGTATGGTTGCCATGGCAACCATGGGGTTGTGTTGCCATGGTAACCATGGCGTTTAGTTGCCATGGCAACTATGGGGTTGTGTTGCCATGGTAACCATGGGGTAGTGTTTCCATGGCAACCATGTGTTGTGTTGCCATGGTAACAATGGGGTTGGGTTGCCATGGCAACTACGGGGTTGTGTTGCCATGGGAACCATGGGGTTGTGTTGCCATGGTAACTATGGGGTTGGGTTGCTATGGCAACTATGGGGTTTAGTTGCCATGGCAACCATGGGGTTGAGATGCCGTGGTAACCATGCAGTTGGGTTGCCGTGGTAACCATGCCTTTGTGTTGTTGTGGTAACCATGCTGTTGTTTTGCCATGGTAACCATGGGGTTGGGTTGCCATGGCAACCACGGGGTTTGGTTGCTTTGGTAACCATGGGGTTCTGTTGCCATGGTAACCATGGGCTTGGGTTGCCATGGCAACCATGGGGTTGTGTTGCCATGGTAACCATGCGGTTGTGTTGCCATGGTAACCATGCCGTTGTGTTGCCATGGTAACCATGGGGTTGGGTTGCCATGGCAACCACGGGGTTTGGTTGCTATGGTAACCATGGCGTTCTGTTGCCATGGTAACTATGGGGTTGGGTTGCCATGGTAACCATGGGGTTCTGTTGCCATGGTAACCATGGGGTAGTGTTGCCATGGCAACCATGGGGTTGTGTTGCCATGGTAACCATGGGGTTGGGTTGCAATGGTTATCAGGCAGTTCTTTTGGAATGGAAACCATGGGGTAGTGTTGCCATGGTAACCATGCAGTTGTGTTGCCATTCTAACCATGGGGTAGTGTTGCCATGGTAACGATGGCGTTGGGTTGCCATGGAAACCATGGGGTTGTGTTGCCATGGTAACCATGGCGTTTAGTTACCATGGCAACTATGGGATACTGTTGCCATGGTAACCATGGGGTAGTGTTGCCATGGCAACCATGGGGTTGTGTTGCCATGGTAACGATGGGGTTTGGTTGCAATGGTTAGCATGGGGTTCTGTTGCCATGGTAACCATGGTGTTTATTTGCCATGATAACGATGGGTTTGGGTTGCCATGGCAACCACGGGGTTGTGTTGCCATGGGAACCATGGGGTTGTGTTTCCATGGTAACTATGGGGTTGGGTTGCTATGGAAACTATGGGGTTTAGTTGCCATGGCAACCATGGGGTTGAAATGCCGTGGTAACCATGCAGTTGGGTTTCCGTGGTAACCATGCGGTTGTGTTTCCATGGTAACCATGGGGTTTGGTTGCCATGGCAACCACGGGGTTTGGTTGCTATTGTAACCATGGGGTTCTCTTGCCATGGTAACCATGGGGTTGTGTTGCCATGCCAACCATGGGGTTGTCTTGCCATGGTAACCGTGGCATTTAGTTGCCACGGAAACCATGGGGTTGCGTTTCCATGGTAACCATGGGGTAGTGTTGCCATGGCAACCATGGGGTTGTGTTGCCATGGTAACTATGGGGTTGGGTTGCAATGGTTATCAGGCGGTTCTTTTGGAATGGCAACCATGGGGTTGTGTTGCCATGGTAACCATGGGGTTTGGTTGCTATGGTTAGCATGGGGTTCTGTTGCCATGGTAACAATGGGGTAGTGTTGCCATGGTAACCATGGGGTTGTGTTGCCATGGTAAGTATGGGGTTGGTTTGCAATGGTTATCAGGCGGTTCTTTTGGAATGGCAACCATGGGGTAGTGTTGCCATGGTAACCATGCGGTTGTGTTGCCATGGTAACCATGGGGTAGCGTTGCCATAGTAACCATGCGGTTGTGTTGCCATGGTAACCATGGGGTTGGGTTGCCATGGCAACCATGGGGTTGTGTTGCCATGGTAACCATGGCGTTTAGTTGCCAATGCAACTATGGGGTTGTGTTGCCATGGTAACCATGGGGTAGTGTTTCCATGGCAACCATAGGGTTGTGTTGCCATGGTAACAATGGGGTTGGGTTGCCATGGCAACTACGGGGTTGTGTTGCCATGGGAACCATGGGGTTGAGATGCCGTGGTAACCATGCAGTTGGGTTGCCGTGGTAACCATGCGGTTGTTTTGCCATGGTAACCATGGGGTTGGGTTGCCATGGCAACCACGGGGTTTGGTTGCTATGGTAACCATGGGGTTCTGTTGCCATGGTAACCATGGGGATGGGTTGCCATGGCAACCATGGGGTTGTGTTGCCATGGTAACCATGCGGTTGTGTTGCCATGGTAACCATGCCGTTGTGTTGCCATGGCAACCATGGGGTAGTGTTGCCATGGTAACCATGCGGTTGTGTTGCCATGGTAACCATGGGGTTTGGTTGCTCTGGTTAGCATGGGGTTGTGTTGCCATCGTAACCATGGTGTTGGGTTGCCATGGCAATCGTGGGGTTGTGTTGCCATGGTAACTATGGGGTTGGGTTGCAAAGGTTATCAGGCGGTTCTTTTGGAATGGCAACCATGGGGTAGTGTTGCCATGGTAACCATGCGGTTGTGTTGCCATGGTAACCATGGGGTTGGGTTGCCATGGCAACCACGGGGTTTGGTTGCTATGGTAACCATGGCGTTCTGTTGCCATGGTAACTATGGGGTTGGGTTGCCATGGTAACTATTGGGTTCTGTTGCCATGGTAACCATGGGGTAGTGTTGCCATGGTAACCATGCGGTTGTGTTGCCATGGTAACCATGGCGTTTAGTTGCCATGGCAACTATGGGGTTCTGTTGCCATGGTAACCATGGGGTAGTGTTGCCATGGCAACCATGTGTTGTGTTGCCATGGTAACAATGGGGTTGGGTTGCCATGGCAACCACGGGGTTGTGTTGCCATGGGAACCATGGGGTTGTGTTGCCATGGTAACTATGGGGTTTGGTTGCTATGGCAACTATGGGGTTTAGTTGCCATGGCAACCATGGGGTTGAGATGCCGTGGTAACCATGCAGTTGGGTTGCCGTGGTAACCATGCGGTTGTGTTTTTGTGGTAGCCATGCGGTTGTGTTGCCATGGTAACCATGGGGTTGGGTTGCCATGGCAAACACGGGGTTTGGTTGCTATGGTAACCATGGGGCTCTCTTGCCATGGTAACCATGGGGTTGTGTTGCCATGGCAACCATGGGGTTGTGTTGCCATGGCAACCATGTGTTGTGTTGCCATGGTAACAATGGGGTTGGGTTGCCATGGCAACCACGGGGTTGTGTTGCCATGGTAACCATGGGGTAGTGTTGCCATGGTAACCATGCGGTTGTGTTGCCATGGTAACCATGGGGTTTGGCTGCTATGGTTAGCATGGGGTTCTGTTGCCATCGTAACCGTGGGGTTGGGTTGCCATGGCAACCATGGGGTCGTGTTGCCATGGTAACCATGGCGTTTAGTTGCCATGGCAACTATGGGGTTGTGTTGCCATGGTAACCATGGGGTAGTGTTGCCATGGCAACCATGGGGTTGTGTTGCCATGGTAAACATGGGGTAGTGTTGCCATGGCAACCATGGGGTTGTGTTGCCATGGTAACCATGGAGTAGTGTTGCCATGGCAACCATGGGGTTGTGTTGCCGTGGTAACGATGGGGTTGTGTTGCCATGGCAACCACGGGGTTGTGTTGCCGTGGGAACCATGGGGTTGTGTTACCATGGTAACCATGGTGTTTATTTGCCATGGTAACGATGGGTTTGGGTTGCCATGGCAACCACGGGGTTGTGATGCCATGGGAAACATGGGGTTGTGTTGCCATGGTAACTATGGGGTTGGGTTGCTATGGAAACTATGGGGTTTAGTTGCCATGGCAACCATGGGGTTGAAATGCCGTGGTAACCATGCAGTTGGGTTTCCGTGGTAACCATAAGGTTGTGTTTCCATGGTAACCATGGGGTTGGGTTGCCATGGCAACCACGGGGTTTGGTTGCTATTGTAACCATGGGGGTCTGTTGCCATGGTAACCATGGGGTTGGGTTGCCATGCCAACCATGGGGTTGTGTTGCCATGGGTACCATGGCATTTAGTTGCCACGGCAACCATGGGGTTGCGTTTCCATGGTAACCATGGGGTAGTGTTGCCATGGCAACCATGGGGTTGTGTTGCCATGGTAACCATGGGGTTTGGTTGCTATGGTTAGCATGGCGTTCTGTTGCCATGGTAACAATGGGGTAGTGTTGCCATGGCAACCATGGGGTTGTGTTCCATGGTAAGTATGGGGTTGGGTTGCAATGGTTATCAGGCGGTTCTTTTGGAATGGCAACCATGGGGTAGTGTTGCCATGGTAACCATGGGGTAGCGTTGCCATAGTAACCATGCGGTTGTGTTGCCATTGTAACCTTGGGTATGGTTGCCATGGCAACCATGGGGTTGTGCTGCCATGGTAACTATGGAGTTGGGTTGCAATGGTTATCAGGCGGTTCTTTTGGAATGGCAACCATGGGGTTGTGTTGCCATGGTAACCATGGGGTTTGGTTGCTATGGTTAGCATGGGGTTCTGTTGCCATGGTAACAATGGGGTAGTGCTGCCATGGCAACCATGGGGTTGTTTTGCCATGGTAAGTATGGGGTTGGGTTGCAATGGTTATCAGGCGGTTCTTTTGGAATGGCAACCATGGGGTAGTGTTGCCATGGTAACCATGCGTTTGTGTTGCCATGGTAACCATGGGGTAGCGTTGCCATAGTAACCATGCGGTTGTGTTGCCATGGTAACCTCTGGTATGGTTGCCATGGCAACCATGGGGTGTGTTGCCATGGTAACCATGGCGTTTAGTTGCCATGGCAACTATGGGGTTGTGTTGCCATGGTAACCATGGGGTAGTGTTTCCATGGCAACCATGTGTTGTGTTGCCATGGTAACAATGGGGTTGGGTTGCCATGGCAACTACGGGGTTGTGTTGCCATGGGAACCATGGGGTTGTGTTGCCATGGTAACTATGGGGTTGGGTTGCTATGGCAACTATGGGGTTTAGTTGCCATGGCAACCATGGGGTTGAGATGCCGTGGTAACCATGCAGTTGGGTTGCCGTGGTAACCATGCCTTTGTGTTGTTGTGGTAACCATGCTGTTGTTTTGCCATGGTAACCATGGGGTTGGGTTGCCATGGCAACCACGGTGTTTGGTTGCTATGGTAACCATGGGGTTCTGTTGCCATGGTAACCATGGGCTTGGGTTGCCAATGCAACCATGGGGTTGTGTTGCCATGGTAACCATGCGGTTGTGTTGCCATGGTAACCATGCCGTTGTGTTGCCATGGCAACCATGGGGTAGTGTTGCCATGGTAACCATGCGGTTGTGTTGCCATGGTAACCATGGGGTTTGGTTGCTATGGTTAGCATGGGTTTCTGTTGCCATCGTAACCATGGGGTTGGGTTGCCAAGGCAATCGTGGGGTTGTGTTGCCATGGTACCCATGGCGTTTAGTTGCCATGGCAAGTATGGGGTTCTGTTGCCATGGTAACTATGGGGTTGGTTTGCAATGGTTATCAGGCGGTTCTTTTGGAATGGCAACCATGGGGTAGTGTTGCCATGGTAACCATGCGGTTGTGTTGCCATGGTAACCATGGGGTTGGGTTGCCATGGCAACCACGGGGTTTGGTTGCTATGGTAACCATGGCGTTCTGTTTCCATGGTAACTATGGGGTTGGGTTGCCATGGTAACCATGGGGTTCTGTTGCCATGGTAACCATGGGGTAGTGTTGCCATGGCAACCATGGGGTTGTGTTGCCATGGTAACCATGGGGTTGGGTTGCAATGGTTATCAGGCAGTTCTTTTGGAATGGCAACCATGGGGTAGTGTTGCCATGGTAACCATGCAGTTGTGTTGCCATGGTAACCATGGGGTTCTGTTGCCATGGTAACGATGGGGTTGGGTTGCCATGGAAACCATGGGGTTGTGTTGCCATGGTAACCATGGGGTTGGGTTGCAATGGTTATCAGGCAGTTCTTTTGGAATGGCAACCATGGGGTAGTGTTGCCATGGTAACCATGCAGTTGTGTTGCCATGGGAACCATGGGGTAGTGTTGCATTGGTAACGATGGGGTTGGGTTGCCATGGTAACCATGCAGTTGTGTTGCCATGGTAACCATGTGGTAGTGTTGCCATGGTAACCATGGGGTAGTGTTGCCATGGCAACCATGGGGTTGTGTTGCCATGGTAACGATGGGGTTTGGTTGCTATGGTTAGCATGGGGTTCTGTTGCCATGGTAACCATGGTGTTTATTTGCCATGGTAACGATGGGTTTGGGTTGCCATGGCAACCACGGGCTTGTGTTGCCATGGGAACCATGGGGTTGTGTTGCCATGGTAACTATGGGGTTGGGTTGCTATGGAAACTATGGGGTTTAGTTGCCATGGCAACCATGGGGTTGAAATGCCGTGGTAACCATGCAGTTGGGTTTCCGTGGTAACCATGCGGTTGTGTTTCCATGGTAACCATGGGGTTGGGTTGCCATGGCAACCACGGGGTTTCGTTGCTATTGTAACCATGCGGTTCTCTTGCCATGGTAACCATGGGGTTGGGTTGCCATGCCAACCATGGGGTAGTGTTGCCATGGCAACCATGGGGTTGTGTTGCCATGGTAACCATGGGGTTGGGTTGCCATGGCAACCACGGGGTTTGGTTGCTATGGTAACCATGGCGTTCTCTTGCCATGGTAACCATGGGGTTTGGTTGCCGTGGTAACCATGGGGTTCTGTTGCCATGGTAACCGTGGGGTAGTTTTGCCATGGCAACCATGTAGTTGTGTTGCCATGGTAAGTATGGGGTTGGGTTGCAATGGTTATCAGGCGGTTCTTTTGGAATGGCAACCATGGGGTAGTGTTGCCATGGTAACCATGCGGTTGTGTTGCCATGGTAACCATGGGGTAGCGTTGCCATAGTAACCATGCGGTTTTGTTGCCATGGTAACCATGGGGTAGCGTTGCCATAGTAACCATGCGGTTTTGTTGCCATGGTAACCATGGGGTTGGGTTGCCATGGTAACCATGCGGTTGTGTTGCCATGGCAACCATGGGGTTGTGTTGCCATGGCAACCACGGGGTTGTGTTGCCATGGGAACCATGGGGTTGTGTTGCCATGGTAACCATGGCGTTTAGTTGCCATGGTAACGATGGGGTTGGGAGCCATGGCAACCACGGGGTTGTGTTGCCATGGGAACCATGGTGTTATTTTGCCATGGAAACTATGGGGTTGGGTTTCTATGGAAACTATGGGGTTTAGTTGCCATGGCAACCATGGGGTTGAGATGCCGTGGTAACCATGCAGTTGGGCTGCCGTGGTAACCATGCGGTTGTGTTGTTGTGGTAACCATGCGGTTGTGTTTCCATGGTAACCATGGGGTTGGGTTGCCATGGTAACCATGGGGTTGTGTTGCTCTGGTAACCATGGGGTTCTGTTGCCATGGTAACCATGGGGTTGGGTTTCCACGACAACCATGGGGTTGTGTTGCCATGGTAACCATGGCGTTTAGTTGCCATGGCAACCATGGGGTTGCGTTTCCATGGTAACTATGCTGTTGGGTTGCAATGGTTATCAGGCGGTTCTTTTTGAATGGCAAACATGGGGTAGTGTTGCCATGGTAACCATGCGGTTGTGTTTCCATGGTAACCATGCAGTTGGGCTGCCGTGGTAACCATGCGGTTTTGTTGCTCTGGTAACCATGGGGTTCTGTTGCCATGGTAACCATGGGGTTGGGTTTCCACGACAACCATGGGGTTGTGTTGCCATGGTAACCATGGCGTTTAGTTGCCATGGCAACCATGGGGTTGCGTTTCCATGGTAACTATGCTGTTGGGTTGCAATGGTTATCAGGCGGTTCTTTTTGAATGGCAAACATGGGGTAGTGTTGCCATGGTAACCATGCGGTTGTGTTGCCATGGTAACCATGGGGTTTGGTTGCTATGGTTAGCATGGGGTTCTGTTGCCATCGTAACCATGGGGTTGGGTTGCCATGGCAACCATGGAGTTGTGTTGCCATGGTAACCATGGCGTTTAGTTGCCATGGCAACTATGGGGTTCTGTTGCCATGGTAACCATGGGGTAGTGTTGCCATGGCAACCATGGGGTTGTGTTGCCATGGTAACTATGGGGTTGGGTTGCAATGGTTATCAGGCGGTTCTTTTGGAATGGCAATCATGGGGTAGTGTTGCCATGGTAACCATGCGGTTGTGTTGCCATGGTAACCATGGGGTTGGGTTGCCATGGCAACCACGGGGTTTGGTTGCTATGGTAACCATGGCGTTCTGTTGCCATGGTAACCATGGGGTTCTGTTGCCATGGTAACAATGGGGTAGTGTTGCCATGGCAACCATGGGGTTGTGTTGCCATGGTAAGTATGGGGTTGGGTTGCAATGGTTATCAGGCGGTACTTTTGGAATGCAAACCATGGGGTAGTGTTGCCATGGTAACCATGCGGTTGTGTTGCCATGGTAACCATGGGGTAGCGTTGCCATTGTAACCATGCGGTTGTGTTGCCATGGTAACCATGGGGTTGGGTTACCATGGCAACCATGCGGTTGTGTTGCCATGGTAACCATGGGGTAGTGTTGCCATGGTAACTATGGGGTTGGGTTGCTATGGAAACTATGGGGTTCAGTTTCCATGGCAACCATGGGGTTGAGATGCCGTGGTAACCATGCAGTTGGGTTGCCGTGGTGAGCATGCGGTTGTGTTGTTGTGGTAACCATGCGATTGTGTTGCCATGGTAACCATGGGGTTGGGTTGCCATGGCAACCACGGGGTTTGGTTGCTATGGTAACCATGGGGTTCTCTTGCCATGGTAACCATGGGTTTGGGTTGCCATGGCAACCATGGGGTTGTGTTGCCATGCTAACCATGGCGTTTAGTTGCCATGGCAACTATGGGGTTCTGTTGCCATGGTAACCATGGGGTAGTGTTGCCATGGCAACCATGGGGAAGTGTTGCCATGGTAACTATGGGGTTGGGTTGCTATGGAAACTATGGGGTTCAGTTGCCATGGCAACCATGGGGTTGAGATGCCGTGGTAACCATGCAGTTGGGTTGCCATGGTGAGCATGCGGTTGTGTTGTTGTGGTAACCATGCGGTTGTGTTGCCATGGTAACCATGGGGTTGGGTTGCCATGGCAACCACGGGGTTTGGTTGCTATGGTAACCATGGGGTTCTCTTGCCATGGTAACCACGGGTTTGGGTTGCCATGGCAACCATGGGGTTGTGTTGCCATGGTAACCATGGCGTTTAGTTGCCATGGCAACTATGGGGTTCTGTTGCCATGGTAACCATGGGGTAGTGTTGCCATGGCAACCATGGGGTTGTGTTGCCATGGTAACTATGGGGTTGGGTTGCAATGGTTATCAGGCGGTTCTTTTGGAATGGCAACCATGGGGTAGTGTTGCCATGGTAACCATGCGGTTGTGTTGCCATGGTAATCATGGGGTTTGGTTGCCATGGCAACTATGGGGTTCTGTTGCCATGGTAACCATGGGGTAGTGTTGCCATGGCAACCATGGGGTTGTGTTGCCATGGTAACCATGGGGTTGGGTTGCAATGGTTATCAGGCGGTTCTTTTGGAATGGCAACCATGGGGTAGTGTTGCCATGGTGACCATGTGGTTGTGTTGCCATGGTAACCATGGGGTTGGGTTGCCATGGCAACCACGGGGTTTGGTTGCTATGGTAACCATGGCGTTCTCTTGCCATGGTAACCATGGGGTTTGGTTGCCGTGGTAACCATGGGGTTCTGTTGCCATGGTAACCGTGGGGTAGTGTTGCCATGGCAACCATGGGGTTGTGTTGCCATGGTAAGTATGGGGTTGGGTTGCAATGGTTATCAGGCGGTTCTTTTGGAATGGCAACCATGGGGTAGTGTTGCCATGGTAACCATGCGGTTGTGTTGCCATGGTAACCATGGGGTAGCGTTGCCATAGTAACCATGCGGTTTTGTTGCCATGGTAACCATGGGGTTGGGTTGCCATGGTAACCATGCGGTTGTGTTGCCATGGCAACCATGGGGTTGTGTTGCCATGGTAACGATGGGGTTGGGTTACCATGGCAACCACGGGGTTGTGTTGCCATGGGAACCATGGCGTTTAGTTGCCATGGTAACGATGGGGTTGGGAGCCATGGCAACCACGGAGTTGTGTTGCCATGGGAACCATGGTGTTATTTTGCCATGGTAACTATGGGGTTGGGTTGCTATGGAAACTATGGGGTTTAGTTGCCATGGCAACCATGGGGTTGTGTTGCCATGGTAACCATGGCGTTTAGTTGCCATGGCAACTATGGGGTTGTGTTGCCATGGTAACCATGGGGTAGTGTTGCCATGGCAACCATGGGGTTGTGTTGCCATGGTAAACATGGGGTAGTGTTGCCATGGCAACCATGGGGTTGTGTTGCCATGGTAACCATGGAGTAGTGTTGCCATGGCAACCATGGGGTTGTGTTGCCGTGGTAACGATGGGGTTGTGTTGCCATGGCAACCACGGGGTTGTGTTGCCGTGGGAACCATGGGGTTGTGTTACCATGGTAACCATGGTGTTTATTTGCCATGGTAACGATGGGTTTGGGTTGCCATGGCAACCACGGGGTTGTGATGCCATGGGAACCATGGGGTTGTGTTGCCATGGTAACTATGGGGTTGGGTTGCTATGGAAACTATGGGGTTTAGTTGCCATGGCAACCATGGGGTTGAAATGCCGTGGTAACCATGCAGTTGGGTTTCCGTGGTAACCATAAGGTTGTGTTTCCATGGTAACCATGGGGTTGGGTTGCCATGGCAACCACGGGGTTTGGTTGCTATTGTAACCATGGGGGTCTGTTGCCATGGTAACCATGGGGTTGGGTTGCCATGCCAACCATGGGGTTGTGTTGCCATGGGTACCATGGCATTTAGTTGCCACGGCAACCATGGGGTTGCGTTTCCATGGTAACCATGGGGTAGTGTTGCCATGGCAACCATGGGGTTGTGTTGCCATGGTAACCATGGGGTTTGGTTGCTATGGTTAGCATGGCGTTCTGTTGCCATGGTAACAATGGGGTAGTGTTGCCATGGCAACCATGGGGTTGTGTTCCATGGTAAGTATGGGGTTGGGTTGCAATGGTTATCAGGCGGTTCTTTTGGAATGGCAACCATGGGGTAGTGTTGCCATGGTAACCATGCGGTTGTGTTGCCATGGTAACCATGGGGTAGCGTTGCCATAGTAACCATGCGGTTGTGTTGCCATGGTAACCTTGGGTATGGTTGCCATGGCAACCATGGGGTTGTGCTGCCATGGTAACTATGGGGTTGGGTTGCAATGGTTATCAGGCGGTTCTTTTGGAATGGCAACCATGGGGTTGTGTTGCCATGGTAACCATGGGGTTTGGTTGCTATGGTTAGCATGGGGTTCTGTTGCCATGGTAACAATGGGGTAGTGCTGCCATGGCAACCATGGGGTTGTTTTGCCATGGTAAGTATGGGGTTGGGTTGCAATGGTTATCAGGCGGTTCTTTTGGAATGGCAACCATGGGGTAGTGTTGCCATGGTAACCATGCGTTTGTGTTGCCATGGTAACCATGGGGTAGCGTTGCCATAGTAACCATGCGGTTGTGTTGCCATGGTAACCTCTGGTATGGTTGCCATGGCAACCATGGGGTGTGTTGCCATGGTAACCATGGCGTTTAGTTGCCATGGCAACTATGGGGTTGTGTTGCCATGGTAACCATGGGGTAGTGTTTCCATGGCAACCATGTGTTGTGTTGCCATGGTAACAATGGGGTTGGGTTGCCATGGCAACTACGGGGTTGTGTTGCCATGGGAACCATGGGGTTGTGTTGCCATGGTAACTATGGGGTTGGGTTGCTATGGCAACTATGGGGTTTAGTTGCCATGGCAACCATGGGGTTGAGATGCCGTGGTAACCATGCAGTTGGGTTGCCGTGGTAACCATGCCTTTGTGTTGTTGTGGTAACCATGCTGTTGTTTTGCCATGGTAACCATGGGGTTGGGTTGCCATGGCAACCACGGGGTTTGGTTGCTATGGTAACCATGGGGTTCTGTTGCCATGGTAACCATGGGCTTGGGTTGCCAATGCAACCATGGGGTTGTGTTGCCATGGTAACCATGCGGTTGTGTTGCCATGGTAACCATGCCGTTGTGTTGCCATGGCAACCATGGGGTAGTGTTGCCATGGTAACCATGCGGTTGTGTTGCCATGGTAACCATGGGGTTTGGTTGCTATGGTTAGCATGGGTTTCTGTTGCCATCGTAACCATGGGGTTGGGTTGCCAAGGCAATCGTGGGGTTGTGTTGCCATGGTACCCATGGCGTTTAGTTGCCATGGCAAGTATGGGGTTCTGTTGCCATGGTAACTATGGGGTTGGGTTGCAATGGTTATCAGGCGGTTCTTTTGGAATGGCAACCATGGGGTAGTGTTGCCATGGTAACCATGCGGTTGTGTTGCCATGGTAACCATGGGGTTGGGTTGCCATGGCAACCACGGGGTTTGGTTGCTATGGTAACCATGGCGTTCTGTTTCCATGGTAACTATGGGGTTGGGTTGCCATGGTAACCATGGGGTTCTGTTGCCATGGTAACCATGGGGTAGTGTTGCCATGGCAACCATGGGGTTGTGTTGCCATGGTAACCATGGGGTTGGGTTGCAATGGTTATCAGGCAGTTCTTTTGGAATGGCAACCATGGGGTAGTGTTGCCATGGTAACCATGCAGTTGTGTTGCCATGGTAACCATGGGGTAGTGTTGCCATGGTAACGATGGGGTTGGGTTGCCATGGAAACCATGGGGTTGTGTTGCCATGGTAACCATGGGGTTGGGTTGCAATGGTTATCAGGCAGTTCTTTTGGAATGGCAACCATGGGGTAGTGTTGCCATGGTAACCATGCAGTTGTGTTGCCATGGGAACCATGGGGTAGTGTTGCATTGGTAACGATGGGGTTGGGTTGTCATGGTAACCATGCAGTTGTGTTGCCATGGTAACCATGTGGTAGTGTTGCCATGGTAACCATGGGGTAGTGTTGCCATGGCAACCATGGGGTTGTGTTGCCATGGTAACGATGGGGTTTGGTTGCTATGGTTAGCATGGGGTTCTGTTGCCATGGTAACCATGGTGTTTATTTGCCATGGTAACGATGGGTTTGGGTTGCCATGGCAACCACGGGCTTGTGTTGCCATGGGAACCATGGGGTTGTGTTGCCATGGTAACTATGGGGTTGGGTTGCTATGGAAACTATGGGGTTTAGTTGCCATGGCAACCATGGGGTTGAAATGCCGTGGTAACCATGCAGTTGGGTTTCCGTGGTAACCATGCGGTTGTGTTTCCATGGTAACCATGGGGTTGGGTTGCCATGGCAACCACGGGGTTTCGTTGCTATTGTAACCATGCGGTTCTCTTGCCATGGTAACCATGGGGTTGGGTTGCCATGCCAACCATGGGGTAGTGTTGCCATGGCAACCATGGGGTTGTGTTGCCATGGTAACCATGGGGTTGGGTTGCCATGGCAACCACGGGGTTTGGTTGCTATGGTAACCATGGCGTTCTCTTGCCATGGTAACCATGGGGTTTGGTTGCCGTGGTAACCATGGGGTTCTGTTGCCATGGTAACCGTGGGGTAGTTTTGCCATGGCAACCATGTAGTTGTGTTGCCATGGTAAGTATGGGGTTGGGTTGCAATGGTTATCAGGCGGTTCTTTTGGAATGGCAACCATGGGGTAGTGTTGCCATGGTAACCATGCGGTTGTGTTGCCATGGTAACCATGGGGTAGCGTTGCCATAGTAACCATGCGGTTTTGTTGCCATGGTAACCATGGGGTAGCGTTGCCATAGTAACCATGCGGTTTTGTTGCCATGGTAACCATGGGGTTGGGTTGCCATGGTAACCATGCGGTTGTGTTGCCATGGCAACCATGGGGTTGTGTTGCCATGGCAACCACGGGGTTGTGTTGCCATGGGAACCATGGGGTTGTGTTGCCATGGTAACCATGGCGTTTAGTTGCCATGGTAACGATGGGGTTGGGAGCCATGGCAACCACGGGGTTGTGTTGCCATGGGAACCATGGTGTTATTTTGCCATGGAAACTATGGGGTTGGGTTTCTATGGAAACTATGGGGTTTAGTTGCCATGGCAACCATGGGGTTGAGATGCCGTGGTAACCATGCAGTTGGGCTGCCGTGGTAACCATGCGGTTGTGTTGTTGTGGTAACCATGCGGTTGTGTTTCCATGGTAACCATGGGGTTGGGTTGCCATGGTAACCATGGGGTTGTGTTGCTCTGGTAACCATGGGGTTCTGTTGCCATGGCAACCATGGGGTTGTGTTGCCATGGTAACCATGGGGTTGGGTTGCCATGGCAACCACGGGGTTTGGTTGCTATGGTAACCATGGCGTTCTCTTGCCATGGTAACCATGGGGTTTGGTTGCCGTGGTAACCATGGGGTTCTGTTGCCATGGTAACCGTGGGGTAGTTTTGCCATGGCAACCATGTAGTTGTGTTGCCATGGTAAGTATGGGGTTGGGTTGCAATGGTTATCAGGCGGTTCTTTTGGAATGGCAACCATGGGGTAGTGTTGCCATGGTAACCATGCGGTTGTGTTGCCATGGTAACCATGGGGTAGCGTTGCCATAGTAACCATGCGGTTTTGTTGCCATGGTAACCATGGGGTAGCGTTGCCATAGTAACCATGCGGTTTTGTTGCCATGGTAACCATGGGGTTGGGTTGCCATGGTAACCATGCGGTTGTGTTGCCATGGCAACCATGGGGTTGTGTTGCCATGGCAACCACGGGGTTGTGTTGCCATGGGAACCATGGGGTTGTGTTGCCATGGTAACCATGGCGTTTAGTTGCCATGGTAACGATGGGGTTGGGAGCCATGGCAACCACGGGGTTGTGTTGCCATGGGAACCATGGTGTTATTTTGCCATGGAAACTATGGGGTTGGGTTTCTATGGAAACTATGGGGTTTAGTTGCCATGGCAACCATGGGGTTGAGATGCCGTGGTAACCATGCAGTTGGGCTGCCGTGGTAACCATGCGGTTGTGTTGTTGTGGTAACCATGCGGTTGTGTTTCCATGGTAACCATGGGGTTGGGTTGCCATGGTAACCATGGGGTTGTGTTGCTCTGGTAACCATGGGGTTCTGTTGCCATGGTAACCATGGGGTTGGGTTTCCACGACAACCATGGGGTTGTGTTGCCATGGTAACCATGGCGTTTAGTTGCCATGGCAACCATGGGGTTGCGTTTCCATGGTAACTATGCTGTTGGGTTGCAATGGTTATCAGGCGGTTCTTTTTGAATGGCAAACATGGGGTAGTGTTGCCATGGTAACCATGCGGTTGTGTTTCCATGGTAACCATGCAGTTGGGCTGCCGTGGTAACCATGCGGTTTTGTTGCTCTGGTAACCATGGGGTTCTGTTGCCATGGTAACCATGGGGTTGGGTTTCCACGACAACCATGGGGTTGTGTTGCCATGGTAACCATGGCGTTTAGTTGCCATGGCAACCATGGGGTTGCGTTTCCATGGTAACTATGCTGTTGGGTTGCAATGGTTATCAGGCGGTTCTTTTTGAATGGCAAACATGGGGTAGTGTTGCCATGGTAACCATGCGGTTGTGTTGCCATGGTAACCATGGGGTTTGGTTGCTATGGTTAGCATGGGGTTCTGTTGCCATCGTAACCATGGGGTTGGGTTGCCATGGCAACCATGGAGTTGTGTTGCCATGGTAACCATGGCGTTTAGTTGCCATGGCAACTATGGGGTTCTGTTGCCATGGTAACCATGGGGTAGTGTTGCCATGGCAACCATGGGGTTGTGTTGCCATGGTAACTATGGGGTTGGGTTGCAATGGTTATCAGGCGGTTCTTTTGGAATGGCAATCATGGGGTAGTGTTGCCATGGTAACCATGCGGTTGTGTTGCCATGGTAACCATGGGGTTGGGTTGCCATGGCAACCACGGGGTTTGGTTGCTATGGTAACCATGGCGTTCTGTTGCCATGGTAACCATGGGGTTCTGTTGCCATGGTAACAATGGGGTAGTGTTGCCATGGCAACCATGGGGTTGTGTTGCCATGGTAAGTATGGGGTTGGGTTGCAATGGTTATCAGGCGGTACTTTTGGAATGCAAACCATGGGGTAGTGTTGCCATGGTAACCATGCGGTTGTGTTGCCATGGTAACCATGGGGTAGCGTTGCCATTGTAACCATGCGGTTGTGTTGCCATGGTAACCATGGGGTTGGGTTACCATGGCAACCATGCGGTTGTGTTGCCATGGTAACCATGGGGTAGTGTTGCCATGGTAACTATGGGGTTGGGTTGCTATGGAAACTATGGGGTTCAGTTTCCATGGCAACCATGGGGTTGAGATGCCGTGGTAACCATGCAGTTGGGTTGCCGTGGTGAGCATGCGGTTGTGTTGTTGTGGTAACCATGCGATTGTGTTGCCATGGTAACCATGGGGTTGGGTTGCCATGGCAACCACGGGGTTTGGTTGCTATGGTAACCATGGGGTTCTCTTGCCATGGTAACCATGGGTTTGGGTTGCCATGGCAACCATGGGGTTGTGTTGCCATGCTAACCATGGCGTTTAGTTGCCATGGCAACTATGGGGTTCTGTTGCCATGGTAACCATGGGGTAGTGTTGCCATGGCAACCATGGGGAAGTGTTGCCATGGTAACTATGGGGTTGGGTTGCTATGGAAACTATGGGGTTCAGTTGCCATGGCAACCATGGGGTTGAGATGCCGTGGTAACCATGCAGTTGGGTTGCCATGGTGAGCATGCGGTTGTGTTGTTGTGGTAACCATGCGGTTGTGTTGCCATGGTAACCATGGGGTTGGGTTGCCATGGCAACCACGGGGTTTGGTTGCTATGGTAACCATGGGGTTCTCTTGCCATGGTAACCACGGGTTTGGGTTGCCATGGCAACCATGGGGTTGTGTTGCCATGGTAACCATGGCGTTTAGTTGCCATGGCAACTATGGGGTTCTGTTGCCATGGTAACCATGGGGTAGTGTTGCCATGGCAACCATGGGGTTGTGTTGCCATGGTAACTATGGGGTTGGGTTGCAATGGTTATCAGGCGGTTCTTTTGGAATGGCAACCATGGGGTAGTGTTGCCATGGTAACCATGCGGTTGTGTTGCCATGGTAATCATGGGGTTTGGTTGCCATGGCAACTATGGGGTTCTGTTGCCATGGTAACCATGGGGTAGTGTTGCCATGGCAACCATGGGGTTGTGTTGCCATGGTAACCATGGGGTTGTGTTGCAATGGTTATCAGGCGGTTCTTTTGGAATGGCAACCATGGGGTAGTGTTGCCATGGTGACCATGTGGTTGTGTTGCCATGGTAACCATGGGGTTGGGTTGCCATGGCAACCACGGGGTTTGGTTGCTATGGTAACCATGGCGTTCTCTTGCCATGGTAACCATGGGGTTTGGTTGCCGTGGTAACCATGGGGTTCTGTTGCCATGGTAACCGTGGGGTAGTGTTGCCATGGCAACCATGGGGTTGTGTTGCCATGGTAAGTATGGGGTTGGGTTGCAATGGTTATCAGGCGGTTCTTTTGGAATGGCAACCATGGGGTAGTGTTGCCATGGTAACCATGCGGTTGTGTTGCCATGGTAACCATGGGGTAGCGTTGCCATAGTAACCATGCGGTTTTGTTGCCATGGTAACCATGGGGTTGGGTTGCCATGGTAACCATGCGGTTGTGTTGCCATGGCAACCATGGGGTTGTGTTGCCATGGTAACGATGGGGTTGGGTTACCATGGCAACCACGGGGTTGTGTTGCCATGGGAACCATGGGGTTGTGTTGCCATGGTAACCATGGCGTTTAGTTGCCATGGTAACGATGGGGTTGGGAGCCATGGCAACCACGGAGTTGTGTTGCCATGGGAACCATGGTGTTATTTTGCCATGGTAACTATGGGGTTGGGTTGCTATGGAAACTATGGGGTTTAGTTGCCATGGCAACCATGGGGTTGAGATGCCGTGGTAACCATGCCGTTGGGCTGCCGTGGTAACCATGCGGTTGTGTTGTTGTGGTAACCATGCGGTTGTGTTTCCATGGTAACCATGGGGTTGGGTTGCCATCCCAACCACGGGGTTTTGTTGCTCTGGTAACCATGGGGTTCTGTTGCCATGGTAACCATGGGGTTGGGTTTCCACGACAACCATGGGGTTGTGTTGCCATGGTAACCATGGCGTTTAGTTGCCATGGCAACCATGGGGTTGCGTTTCCATGGTAACTATGCTGTTGGGTTGCAATCGTTATCAGGCGGTTCTTTTTGAATGGCAAACATGGGGTAGTGTTGCCATGGTAACCATGCGGTTGTGTTGCCATGGTAACCATGGGGTTTGGTTGCTATGGTTAGCATGGGGTTCTGTTGCCATCGTAACCATGGGGTTGGGTTGCCATGGCAACCATGGAGTTGTGTTGCCATGGTAACCATGGCGTTTAGTTGCCATGGCAACTATGGGGTTCTGTTGCCATGGTAACCATGGGGTAGTGTTGCCATGGCAACCATGGGGTTGTGTTGCCATGGTAACTATGGGGTTGGGTTGCAATGGTTATCAGGCGGTTCTTTTGGAATGGCAATCATGGGGTAGTGTTGCCATGGTAACCATGCGGTTGTGTTGCCATGGTAACCATGGGGTTGGGTTGCCATGGCAACCACGGGGTTTGGTTGCTATGGTAACCATGGCGTTCTGTTGCCATGGTAACCATGGGGTTCTGTTGCCATGGTAACAATGGGGTAGTGTTGCCATGGCAACCATGGGGTTGTGTTGCCATGGTAAGTATGGGGTTGGGTTGCAATGGTTATCAGGCGGTACTTTTGGAATGGCAACCATGGGGTAGTGTTGCCATGGTAACCATGGGGTTGTGTTGCCATGGTAACCATGGGGTAGCGTTGCCATAGTAACCATGCGGTTGTGTTGCCATGGTAACCATGGGGTTGGGTTACCATGGCAACCATGGGGTTGTGTTGCCATGGTAACCATGGGGTAGTGTTGCCATGGCAACCATGGGGTTGTGTTGCCATGGTAACTATGGGGTTGGGTTGCTATGGAAACTATGGGGTTCAGTTGCCATGGCAACCATGGGGTTGAGATGCCGTGGTAACCATGCAGTTGGGTTGCCGTGGTGAGCATGCGGTTATGTTGTTGTGGTAACCATGCGGTTGTGTTGCCATGGTAACCATGGGGTTGGGTTGCCATGGCAACCACGGGGTTTGGTTGCTATGGTAACCATGGGGTTCTCTTGCCATGGTAACCATGGGTTTGGGTTGCCATGGCAACCATGGGGTTGTGTTGCCATGGTAACCATGGCGTTTAGTTGCCATGGCAACTATGGGGTTCTGTTGCCATGGTAACCATGGGGTAGTGTTGCCATGGCAACCATGGGGTTGTGTTGCCATGGTAACTATGGGGTTGGGTTGCAATGGTTATCAGGCGGTTCTTTTGGAATGGCAACCATGGGGTAGTGTTGCCATGGTAACCATGCGGTTGTGTTGCCATGGTAACCATGGGGTTTGGTTGCCATGGCAACTATGGGGTTCTGTTGCCATGGTAACCATGGGGTAGTGTTGCCATGGCAACCATGGGGTTGTGTTGCCATGGTAACCATGGGGTTGGGTTGCAATGGTTATCAGGCGGTTCTTTTGGAATGGCAACCATGGGGTAGTGTTGCCATGGTGACCATGTGGTTGTGTTGCCATGGTAACCATGGGGTTGGGTTGCCATGGCAACCACGGGGTTTGGTTGCTATGGTAACCATGGCGTTCTCTTGCCATGGTAACCATGGGGTTTGGTTGCCGTGGTAACCATGGGGTTCTGTTGCCATGGTAACCGTGGGGTAGTGTTGCCATGGCAACCATGGGGTTGTGTTGCCATGGTAACCATGGGGTAGCGTTGCCATAGTAACAATGCGGTTTTGTTGCCATGGTAACCATGGGGTTGGGTTGCCATGGTAACCATGCGGTTGTGTTGCCATGGTAACCATGGGGTAGCGTTGCCATGGTAACCATGCGGTTGTGTTGCCATGGTAACCACGGGGTTGGGTTGCCATGGCAACCACGGGGTTGTGTTGCCATGGGAACCATGGCGTTTAGTTGCCATGGCAACTATGGGGTTCTGTTGCCATGGTAACCATGGGGTAGTGTTTCCATGGTAAGCATGGGGTTGTGTTGCCATGGCAACGATGGGGTTGTGATGCCGTGGTAACCATGCAGTTGTGTTGCCGTGGTAACCATGGGGTTGGGTTGCCATGGCTCATGGGGTAGTGTTGCCATGGTAACTATGGGATTGGGTTGCTATGGAAACTGTGGCGTTTAGTTGCCATGGCAACTATGGGGCTCTGTTGCCATGGTAACCATGGGGTTGAGATGCCGTGGTAACCATGCAGTTGGGTTGCCGTGGTAACCATGCGGTTGTGTTGTTGTGGTAACCATGCGGTTGTGTTTCCATGGTAACCATGGGGTTGGGTTGCCATGGCAACCACGGGGTTTTGTTGCAATGGTAACCATGGGTTCTGTTGCCATGGTAACCATGGGGTTGGGTTTCCATGCCAACCATGGGGTTGTGTTGCCATGGTAACCATGGCGTTTAGTTGCCATGGCAACCATGGGGTTGCGTTTCCATGGTAACCATGCGGTAGTGTTGCCATGGCAACCATGGGGTTGTGTTGCCATGGTAACTATGGTGTTGGGTTGCAATGGTTATCAGGCGGTTCTTTTTGAATGGCAACCATGGGGAAGTGTTGCCAAGGTAACCATGCGGTTGTGTTGCAATGGTAACCATGGGGTTTGGTTGCTATGGTTAGCATGGGGTTCTGTTGCCATGGTAACCATGGGGTTGGGTTTCCATGCCAACCATGGAGTTGTGTTGCCATGGTAACCATGGCGTTTAGTTGCCATGGCAACTATGGGGTTCTGTTGCCATGGTAACCATGGGGTAGTGTTGCCATGGCAACCATGGGGTTGTGTTGCCATGGTAACTATGGGGTTGGGTTGCAATGGTTATCAGGCGGTTCTTTTGGAATGGCAATCATGGGGTAGTTTTGCCATGGTAACCATGCGGTTGTGTGGCCATGGTAACCATGGGGTTGGGTTGCCATGGCAACCACGGGGTTTGGTTGCTATGGTAACCATGGCGTTCTGTTCCCATGGTAACCATGGGGTTTGCTTGCCATCGTAACCATGGGGTTCTGTTGCCATGGTAACAACGGGGTAGTGTTGCCATGGCAACCATGTGGTTGTGTTGCCATGGTAAGTATGGGGTTGGGTTGCAATGATTATCAGGCGGTACTTTTGGAATGGCAACCATGGGGTAGTGTTGCCATGGTAACCATGCGGTTGTGTTGCCATGGTAACCATGGGGTAGCGTTGCCATAGTAACCATGCGGTTGTGTTGCCATGGTAACCATGGGGTTGGGTTACCATGGCAACCATGGGGTTGTGTTGCCATGGTAATTATGGCGTTTTAGTTGCCATGGCAACTATGGGGTTGTTTTGCCATGGTAACCATGGGGTAGTGTTGCCATGGCAACCATGGGGTTGTGTTGCCATGGTAACGATGGGGTTGTGTTGCCATGGCAACCACGGGGTTGTGTTGCCATGGGAACCATGGGGTTGTGTTGCCATGGTAACCATGGCGTTTAGTTGCCATGGTAACGATGGGGTTGGGAGCCATGGCAACCACGGGGTTGTGTTGCCATGGGAACCATGGGGTTATTTTGCCATGGTAACTATGGGGTTGGGTTGCTATGGAAACTATGGGGTTTAGTTGCCATGGCAACCATGGGGTTGAGATGCCGTGGTAACCATGCAGTTGGGCTGCCTTGGTAACCATGCGGTTGTGTTGTTGTGGTAACCATGCGGTTTTGTTTCCATGGTAACCATGGGGTTGGGTTGCCATGGCAACCACCGGATTTGTTGCTATGGTAACCATGGGGTTCTGTTGCCATGGTAACCATGGGGTTGGGTTTCCATGACAACCATGGGGTTGTGTTGCCATAGTAACCATGGCGTTTAGTTGCCATGGCAACCATGGGGTTGCGTTTCCATGGTAACGATGGGGTAGTGTTGCCATGGCAACCATGGTGTTGTGTTGCCATGGTAACTATGGTGTTGGGTTGCAATGGTTATCAGGCGGTTCTTTTTGAATGGCAAACATGGGGTAGTGTTGCCATGGTAACCATGCGGTTGTGTTGCCATGGTAACCATGGGGTTTGGTTGCTATGGTTAGCATGGGGTTCTGTTGCCATCGTAACCATGGGGTTGGGTTGCCATGGCAACCATGGAGTTGTGTTGCCATGGTAACCATGGCGTTTAGTTGCCATGGCAACTATGGGGTTCTGTTGCTATGGTAACCATGGGGTAGTGTTTCCATTGCAACCATGGGGTTGTGTTGCCATGGTAAGTATTGGGTTGGGTTGCAATGGTTATCAGGCGGTTCTTTTGGAATGGCAATCATGGGGTAGTGTTGCCATGGTAACCATGCGGTTGTGTTGCCATGGTAACCATGGGGTTGGGTTGCCATGGAAACCACGGGGTTTGGTTGCTATGGTAACCATGGCGTTCTGTTGCCATGGTAACCATGGGGTTCTGTTGCCATGGTAACAATGTGGTACTGTTGCCATGGCAACCATGGGGTTGTGTTGCCATGGTAAGTATGGGGTTGGGTTGCAATGGTTATCAGGCGGTGCTTTTGGAATGGCAACCATGGGGTAGTGTTGCCATGGTAACCATGCGGTTGTGTTGCCATGGTAACCATGGGGTTGGGTTGCCATGGCAACCACGGGGTTTGGTTGCCATGGTAACCATGGGGTTATCTTCCCATGGTAACCATGGGTTTGGGTTGCCATGGCAACCATGCGGTTGTGTTGCCATGGTAACCATGGGGTAGCGTTGCCATAGTAACCATGCGGTTTTGTTGCCATGGTAACCATGGGGTTGGGTTGCCATGGTAACTATGGGGTTGGGTTGCAATGGTTATCAGGCGGTTCTTTTGGAATGGCAATCATGGGGTAGTGTTGCCATGGTAACCATGCGGTTGTATTGCCATGGTAACCATGGGGTTGGGTTGCCATGGCAACCACGGGGTTTGGTTGCTATGGTAACCATGGCGTTCTGTTGCCATGGTAACAATGGGGTAATGTTGCCATGGCAACCATGGGGTTGTGTTGCCATGGTAAGTATGGGGTTGGGTTGCAATGGTTATCAGGTGGTTCTTTTGGAATGGCAACCATGGGGTAGTGTTGCCATGGTAACCATGCGGCTGTGTTGCCATGGTAACCATGGGGTAGTGTTGCCATAGTAACCATGCGGTTGTGTTGCCATGGTAACCATGGGGTTGGGTTGCCATGGCAACCATGGGGTTGTGTTGCCATGGTAACCATGGCGTTTAGTTGCCATGGTAACCATGGGGTTGTGTTGCCATGGTAACCATGGGGTTGGGTTGCCATGGCAACCATGGTGTTGTGTTGCCATGGTAACCATGGGGTTGGGTTACCATGGTAACCATGGGGTTGGGTTGCCATGGTAACCATGGGGTTGTGTTGCCATGGTAACCATGGCGTTTAGTTGCCATGGTAACCATGGGGTTGTGTTGCCATGGTAACCATGGGGTTGGGTTGCCATAGTAACCATGCGGTTGTGTTGTCATGGTAACCATGGGGTTGGGTTGCCATGGTAACCATGGGGTTGTGTTGCCATGGTAACCATGCGGTTGTGTTGCCATGGCAACCATGGGGTTGTGTTGCCATGGGAACCACGGGGTTGTGTTGCCATGGTAACCATGGGGTTGTGTTGCCATGGTAACCATGGGGTTGGGTTGCCATAGTAACCATGCGGTTGTGTTGCCATGGTAACAATGGGGTTGGGTTGCCATGGCAACCACGGGGTTGTGTTGCCATGGGAACCATGGGGTTGTGTTGCCATGGTAACTATGGGGTTGGGTTGCTATAACAACTATGGGGTTTAGTTGCCATGGCAACCATGTGGTTGAAATGCCGTTGTAACCATGCAGTTGGGTTGCCGTGGTAACCATGGGGTTGTGTTGTTGTGGTAACCATGAGGTTGTGTTGCCATGGTAACCAAGGGGTAGGGTTGCCATGGCAACCACGGGGTTTGGTTGCTATGGTAACCATGGTGTTCTCTTGCATGGTAACCATGGGGTTGTGTTGCCATGGCAACCATGGGGTTGTGTTGCCATGGTAACCATGCGGTTGTGTTGCCATGGTAACGATGGGGTTGTGTTGCCATGGCAACCATGGGGTAGTGTTGCCATGGTAACCATGCGGTTGTGTTGCCATGGTAACCATGGGGTTTGGTTGCTATGGTTAGCATGGGGTTCTGTTGCCATCGTAACCATGGGGTTGGGTTGCCATGGCAATCATCCGGTTGTGTTGCCATGGTAACCATGGCGTTTAGTTACCATGGCAACTATGCGGTTCTGTTGCCATGGTAACCATGGGGTAGTGTTGCCATGACACCATGGGGTTGTGTTGCTATGGTAACTATGGGGTTGGGTTGCAATGGTTATCAGGCGGTTCTTTTGGAATGGAAACCATGGGGTAGTGTTGCCATGGTAACCATGCGGTTGTGTTGCCATTGTAACCATGGGATGGGTTGCCATGGCAACCACGGGGTTTGGTTGCTATGATAACCATGGCGTTCTGTTGCCATGGTAACCATGGCGTTCTGTTGCCATGGAAGCTATCTGGTTCTGTTGCCTTGGTAACCATGGGGTAGTGTTGCCATGGCAACCATGGGGTTGTGTTGCCATGGTAAGTATGGGGTTGGGTTGCAATGGTTATCAGGCAGTTCTTTTGGAATGGCAACCATGGGGTAGTGTTGTCATGGTAACCATGCAGTTGTGTTGCCATGGTAACCATGGGGTAGTGTTGCCATGGTAACCATGGGTTTGGGTTGCCATGGCAACCATGGGGTTGTGTTGCCATGGTAACCATGGCATTTAGTTGCCATGGCAACTATGGGGTTCTGTTGCCATGGTAACCATTGGGTAGTGTTGCCATGGCAACCATGCGGTTGTGTTGCCATGGTAACCATGGGGTTGGGTTGCCATGGCAACCATGGGGTTTGGTTGCTATGGTAACCATGTGGGTCTGTTGCCATGGTAACCATGGTGTTGCGTTTCCATGGTAACCATGGGGTAGTGTTGCCATGGCAACCATGGGGTTGTGTTGCCATGGTAACTATGGGGTTGTGTTGCCATGGTTATCAAGCGGTTCTTTTGGAATGGCAACCATGGTGTTGTGTTGCCATGGTAACCATGGGGCTTGGTTGCTATGGTTAGCATGGGGTTCTGTTGCCATGGTAACCATGGGGTTGGGTTGCCATGGCAACGATGGGGTTGGGTTGCCATGGCAACCACGGGGTTTGGTTGCTATGGTAACCATGGCGTTCTGTTGCCATGGTAACCATGCTGTTGTGTTGCCATGGTAACCATGGGGTTCTGTTGCCATGGTAACAATGGGGTAGTGTTGCCATGGCAACCATGGGGTTGTGTTGCCATGGTAAGTATGGGGTTGGGATGCAATGGTTATCAGGCCGTTCTTTTGGAATGGCAACCATGGGGTAGTGTTGCCATGGTAAGCATGGGGTTGTGTTGCCATGGTAACCATGGGGTTGCGTTGCCATAGTAACCATGCGGTTGTGTTGCCATGGTAACCATGGGGTAGTGTTGACATGGCAACCACGGGGTTGTGTTGCCATGGGAACCATTGGGTTGTGTTGCCATGGTAACTATGGGGTTGGGTTGCTATGGCAACTATGGGGTTTAGTTGCCATGGGAACCATGTGGTTGAGATGCCGTGGTAACCATGGGGTTGGGTTGCCGTGGTAACCATGAGGTTGTGTTGTTGTGGTAACCATGAGGTTGTATTGCCATGGTAACCATGGGGTTGGGTTACCATGGCAACCAGGGGGTTTGGTTGCTATGGTAACCATGGGGTTCTCTTGCCATGGTAACCATGGGGTTGGGTTGCCATGGCAACCATGGGGTTGTGTTGCCATGGTAACCATGCGGTTGTGTTGCCATGGTAAACATGCAGTTGTGTTACCATGGCAACAATGGGGTAGTGTTGCCATGGCAACCATGCGGTTGTGTTGCCATGGTAACCATGGGGTTTGGTTGCTATGGTTAGCATGGGTTTCTGTTGCCATCGTAACCATGGGGTTGGGTTGCCATGGCAACCATGGGGTTGTGTTGCCATGGTAACCATGGCGTTTAGTTGCCATGGCAACTATGGGGTTCTGTTGCCATGGTAACCATGGGGTAGTGTTGCCATGGCAACCATGGGGTTGTGTTGCCATGGTAAGTATGGGGTTGGGTTGCAATGGTTATCAGGCGGTTCTTTTGGAATGGCAACCATGGGGTAGTGTTGCCATGGTAACCATGCGGTTGTGTTGCCATGGTAACCATGGGGTTGGGTTGCCATGGCAACCATGGGGTTGTGTTGCCATGGTAACCATTGCGTTTAGTTGCCATGGCAACTCTGGGGTTCTGTTGCCATGGTAACCATAGGGTAGTGTTGCCATGGCAACCATGGGGTTGAGTTGCCATGGTAACAATGGGATGGGTTGCCATGGCAACCACGGGGTTTGGTTGCTATGGTAACCATGGCGTTCTGTTGCCATGGTAACCATGGGGTTGGGTTGCCATGGTAACCATGGGGTTCTGTTGCCATGGTAACCATGCGGTAGTGTTGCCATGGCAACCATGGGGTTGTGTTGCCATGGTAACTATGGGGTTGTGTTGCCATGGTTATCAGGCGGTTCTTTTGGAATGGCTACCATGGGGTAGTGTTGCCATGGTAACCATGCAGTTGTGTTGCCATGGTAACCATGGGGTAGTGTTGCAATGGTAACCATGGGGTTGGGTTGCCATGGGAACCATGGGGTTGTGTTGCCATGGTAACCATGGCGTTTAGTTTCCATGGCAACTCTGGGGTTCTGTTACCATGGTAACCATGGGGTAGTGTTGCCATGGCAACCATGTGGTTGTGTTGCCATGGTAACGATGGGGTTGGGTTGCCATGGCAACCACGCGGTTTGGTTGCTATGGTAACCATGGGGTAGTGTTGCCATGGCAACCATGGGGTTGTGTTGCCATGGTAACCATGGGGTAGTGTTGCCATGGTTATCAGGCGGTTCTTTTGGAATGGCAACCATGGGGTAGTGTTGCCATGGTAACCATGCAGTTGTGTTGCCATGGTAACCATGGGGTAGTGTTGCCATGGTAACCATGGGGTAGTGTTGCCATGGCAACCATGGGGTAGTGTTGCCATGGTAACCATGCGGTTGTGTTGCCATGGTAACCGTGGGGTAGCGTTGCCATGGTAACCATGCGGTTGTGTTGCCATGGTAACCATGGGGTAGCGTTTCCATTGTAACCATGCGGTTGTGTTGCCATGGTAACCATGGGGTTGGGTTGCCATGGCAACCATGGGGTTGTGTTGCCATGGTAACGATGGGGTTGGGTTGCCATGGAAATCAAGGGGTTGTGTTGCCATGAGAACCATGCGGTTGTGTTGCCATGGTAACCATGGGGTTGGGTTGCCATGGCAACCACGGGGTTTGGTTGCTATGGTAACCATGGGGTTCTGTGTCCATGGTAACCATGGGGTTGGGTTGCCATGGTAACCATGGCGTTTAGTTGCCATGGCAACTATGGGTTTCTGTTGCCATGGTAACCATGGGGTAGTGTTGCCATGGCAACCATAGGGTTGTGTTGCCATGGTAAGTATGGGGTTGGGTTGCAATGGTTATCAGGCGGTTCTTTTGGAATGGCAACCATGGGGTAGCATTGCCATAGTAACCATGCGGTTGTGTTGAAATGGTAACCATGGGGCTGGGTTGTCATGGCAACCATGGGGTTGTGTTGCCATGGTAACCATTGCGTTTAGTTGCCATGGGAACCATGGGGGTGTTTTGCCATGGTAACTATGGGGTTGGGTTGCAATGGTTATAAGGTGGTTCTTTTGGAATGGCAATCATGGGGTAGTGTCACCATGGTAACAATTCGGTTGTGTTGCCATGGTAACCATGCGGTTGGGTTGCCATGGCAACCACGGGATTTGGTTGCTATGGTAACCATTGCGTTCTGTTGCCATGGTAACCATGGGGTTGGGTTGCCATGGTAACCATGGGGTTCTGTTGCCATGGTAACCATGGGGTAGTGTTGCCATGGCAACCATGGGGTTGTGTTGCCATGGTAAGTATGGGGTTGGGTTGCAATGGTTATCAGGCGGTTCTTTTGGAATGGCAACCATGGGGTAGTGTTGCCATGGTAACCATGCGGTTGTGTTGCCATGGTAACCATGGGGTAGCGTTGCCATGGTAACCATGCGGTTGTGTTGCCATGGTAACCATGGGGTTGGGTTGCCATGGCAACCACGGCGTTGTTTTGCCATGGAAACCATGGCGTTTAGTTGCCATGGTAACTATGGGGTTTAGTTGCCATGGCAACCATGGGGTTGAGATGCCGTGGTAACCATGCGGTTGTGTTGTTGTGGTAACCATGCGGTTGGGTTGCAAGGGTAACCATGGGGTTGGGTTGCCATGGCAACCACGGGGTTTGGTTGCTATGGTAACCATGGCGTTCTGTTGACATGGTAACCATGGGGTTCGGTTGCCATGGTAACCATGGGGTAGTGTTGCCATGGCAACTATGGGGTTCTGTTGCAATGGTAACCATGGGGTAGTGTTGCCATGGCAACCATGGGGTTGGGTTGCCATGGTAACGATGGGGTTGGGTTGCCATGGTAACCATGGAGTTGGGTTGCAATGGTTATCAGGCGGTTCTTTTGGAATGGCAACCATGGGGTAGTGTTGCCATGGAAACCATGCAGTTGTGTTGCCATGGTAACAATGGGGTAGTGTTGCCATGGTAACCATGCGGTTGTGTTGCCATGGTAACCTCTGGTATGGTTGCCATGGCAACCATGGGGTTGTGTTGCCCTGGTAACCATGGCGTTTAGTTGCCATGGCAACCATGGGGTAGTGTTGCCATGGTAACCATGGGGTAGTGTGTCCATGGCAACCATGGGGTTGTGTTGCCATTATAACCATGGGGTTGGGTTGCCATTGCAACCACGGGGTTGTGTTGCCATGGGAACAATGGGGTTGTGTTGCCATGGTAACTATGGTGTTGGGTTGCTATGGAAACTATGGGGATTAGTTTCCATGGCAACAATGGGGTCGAGATGCCGTGGTAACCATGCAGTTGTGTTGCCGTGGTAACCATGCGGTTGTGTTGTTGTGGTAAGCATGCGGTTGTGTTGCCATGGTAACCATGGGGTTGGGTTACCATGGCAACCACGGGGTTTGGTTGCTATGGTAACCATGGCGTTCTCTTGCCATGGAAACCATGGGGTTGTTTGCCATGGTAACCATGGCGTTTAGTTGCCATGGCAACTATGGGGTTCTGTTGCCATGGTAACCATGGGGTAGTGTTGCCATCGCAACCATGGGGTTGTGTTGCCATGGTAAGTATGGGGATGGGTTGCAATGGTTATCAGGCGGTTGTTTTGGAATGGCAATCATGGCGTAGCGTTGCCATTGTAACTATGCGGTTGGGTTGCCATGGCAACCATGGGGTTGTGTTGCCATGGTAACCATGGTGTTTTAGTTGCCATGGCAACTATGGGGTTGTGTTACCATAGTAACCATGGGGTAGTGTTGCCATGGCAACCATGGGGTTGTGTTGCCCTGGTAACGATGGGGTTGGGTTGCCATGGCAACAACGGGGTTGTGTTGCCATGGGAACCATGGGGTTGTGTTGCCAAGGTAACCATGGCGTTTAGTTGCCATGGTAACGATGGGTTTGGGTTGCCATGGCAACCACGGGGTTGTGTTGCCATGGGAACCATGGGGTTGTGTTGCCATGGTAACTATGGGGTTGGGTTGCTATGGCAACTATGGGGTTTAGTTGCCATGGCAACCATGGGGTTGAGATGCCGTGGTAACCATGCGGTTGTGTTGTTGTTGTAACCATGCGGTTGTGTTGCCATGGTAACCATGGGGTTGGGTTCCCATGGCAACCACGGGGTTTGGTTGCTATGGTAACCATGGGGTTCTCTTGCCATGGTAACCATGGGGTTGCGTTGCCATGGCAACCACGGGGTTGTGTTGCCATGGTAACCATGGCGTTTAGTTGCCATGGCAACTATGGGGTTCTGTTGCCATGGTAACCATGGGGTAGTGTTGCCATGGCAACCATGGGGTTGTGTTGCCATGGAAATTATGGGGTTGGGTTGCAATGGTTATCAGGCAGTTCTTTTGGAATGGCAACCATGGGGTACTGTTGCCATGGTAACCATGCGGTTGTGTTGCCATGGTAACCATGGGGTTGGGTTGCTATGGTTAGCATGGGGTTCTGTTGCCATGGTAACCATGGGGTTGGGTTGCCATGGCAACCATGGGGTTGTGTTGCCATGGTAACCGTGGCGTTTAGTTGCCATGGCAACTATGGGGTTCTGTTGCCATGGTAACCATGGGATAGTGTTGCCATGGCAACAATGGGGTTGTGTTGCCATGGTAACCATGGGGTTGGGTTGCAATGGTTATCAGGCGGTTCTTTTGGAATGGCAACCATGGGGTACTCTTGCCATGGTAACCATGCGGTTGTGTTGCCATGGTAACCATGGGGTTGGGTTGCTATGGTTAGCATGGGGTTCTGTTGCCATCGTAACCATGGGGTTGGGTTGCCATGGCAACCATGGGGTTGTGTTGCCATGGTAACCATGGCGTTTAGTTGCCATGGCAACTATGGGGTTCTGTTGCCATGGTAACCATGGGGTAGTGTTGACATGGCAACCACGGGGTTGTGTTGCCATGGGAACCATGGGGTTGTGTTGCCATGGTAACTATGGGGTTGGGTTTCTATGGCAACTATGGGGTTTAGTTGCCATGGGAACCATGTGGTTGAGATGCCGTGGTAACCATGGGGTTGGGTTGCCGTGGTAACCATGTGGTTGTGTTGTTGTGGTAACCATGAGGTTGTGTTGCCATGGTAACCATGCGGTTGGGTTGCCATGGCAACCAGGGGGTCTGGTTGCTATGGTAACCATGGGGTTCTCTTGCCATGGTAACCATGGGGTTGTGTTGCCATGGTAACAATGCGGTTGTGTTGCCATGGTAACCATGCAGTTGTGTTGGCATGGCAACAATGGGGCAGTGTTGCCATGGTAAGTATGGGGTTGGGTTGCAATGGTTATCAGGCGGTTCTTTTGGAATGGCAACCATGGGGTAGCGTTGCCATAGTAACCATGCGGTTGTGTTGAAATGGTAACCATGGGGTTGGGTTGTCATGGCAACCATGGGGTTGTGTTGCCATGGTAACCATTGCGTTTAGTTCCCATGGCAACCATGGGGTTGTGTTGCCATGGTAACTATGGGGTTGGGTTGCAATGGTTATCAGGTGGTTCTTTTGGAATGGCAATCATGGGGTAGTGTTGCCATGGTAACCATGCGGTTGTGTTGCCATGGTAACCATGCGGTTGGGTTGCCATGGCAACCACGGGATTTGGTTGCTATGGTAACCATTGCGTTCTGTTGCCATGGTAACCATGGGGTTAGGTTGCCATGGTAACCATGGGGTTCTGTTGCCATGGTAACCATGGGGTAGAGTTGCCATGGCAACCATGGGGTTGTGTTGCCATGGTAAGTATGGGGTTGGGTTGCAATGGTTATCAGGCGGTTCTTTTGGAATGGAAACCATGGGGTAGTGTTGCCATGGTAACCATGCGGTTGTGTTGCCATGGTAACCATGGGGTAGCGTTGCCATGGTAACCATGCGGTTGTGTTGCCATGGTAACCATGGAGTTGGGTTGCCATGGCAACCACGGCGTTGTGTTGCCATGGCAACCATGGCGTTTAGTTGCCATGGCAACTATGGGGTTTAGTTGCCATGGCAACCATGGGGTTGAGATGCCGTGGTAACCATGCAGTTGGGTTGCCGTGGTAACCATGCGGTTGTGTTGTTGTTGTAACCATGCGGTTGTGTTGCCAGGGTAACCATGGGGTTGGGTTGCCATGGCAACCACGGGGTTTGGTTGCTATGGTAACCATGGCGTTCTGTTGACATGGTAACCATGGGGTTGGGTTGCCATGGGAACCATGGGGTAGTGTTGCCATGGCAACTATGGGGTTCTGTTGCAATGGTAACCATGGGGTAGTGTTGCCATGGCAACCATGGGGTTGGGTTGCCATGGTAACGATGGGGTTGGGTTGCCATGGTAACCATGTGGTTGGGTTGCAATGGTTATCAGGCGGTTCTTTTGGAATGGCAACCATGGGGTACTCTTGCCATGGTAACCATGCGGTTGTGTTGCCATGGTAACCATGGGGTTGGGTTGCCATGGTTAGCATGGGGTTCTGTTGCCATCGTAACCATGGGGTTGGGTTGCCATGGCAACCATGGGGTTGTGTTGCCATGGTAACCGTGGCGTTTAGTTGCCATGGCAACTATGGGGTTCTGTTGCCATGGTAACCATGGGAGAGTGTTGCCATGGCAACAATGGGGTTGTGTTGCCATGGTAACCATGGGGTTGGGTTGCAATGGTTATCAGGCGGTTCTTTTGGAATGGCAACCATGGGGTACTCTTGCCATGGTAACCATGCGGTTGTGTTGCCATGGTAACCATGGGGTTGGGTTGCTATGGTTAGCATGGGGTTCTGTTGCCATCGTAACCATGGGGTTGGGTTGCCATGGCAATCATGGGGTTGTGTTGCCATGGTAACCGTGGCGTTTAGTTGCCATGGCAACTATGGGGTTCTGTTGCCATGGTAACCATGGGGTAGTGTTGCCATGGCAACCATGGGGTTCTGTTGCCATGGCAACCATGGGGTTGTGTTGCCATGGTAACCGTGGCGTTTAGTTGCCATGGTAACCATGCAGTTGTGTTGCCATGGTAACCATGGGGTAGTGTTGCCATGGTAACCATGCGGTTGTGTTGCCATGGTAACAATGGGGTTGGGTTGCCATGGGAACCATGGGGTTGTGTTGCCATGGTAACCATGGCGTTTAGTTGCCATGGTAACGATGGGTTTGGGTTGCCATGGCAACCACGGGGTTGTGTTGCCATGGGAACCATGCGGTTGTGTTGCCATGGTAACCATGGGGTTGGGTTGCTATGGCAACCACGGGGTTTGGTTGCTATGGTAACCATGGCGTTCTGTTGCCATGGTAACCATGGGGTTGGGTTACCATAGTAACCATGGGGTTCTGTTGCCATGGTAACCATGGGGTAGTGTTTCCATGGCAACCATGGGGTTGTGTTTCCATGGTAAGTATGGGGTTGGGTTGCAATGGTTATCAGGCGGTTCTTTTGGAATGGCAACCATGGGGTAGTGATGCCATGGTAACCATCCGGTTGTGTTGCCATGGTACCCATGGGGAAGCGTTGCCATAGTAACCATGCGGTTGTGTTGCCATGGTAACCATGCGGTTGTGTTGCCATGGTAACCATGGGGTTGGGTTGCCATGGCAACCACGGCGTTGTGTTGCCATGGGAACAATGGGGTTGTGTTGCCCTGGTAACCATGGCGTTTAGTTGCCATGGCAACCATGGGGTAGTGTTGCCATGGTTACCATGGGGTAGTGTGTCCATGGCAACCATGGGGTTGTGTTGCCATTATAACCATGGGGTTGGGTTGCCATTGCAACCACGGGGTTGTGTTGCCATGGGAACAATGGGGTTGTGTTGCCATGGTAACTATGGTGTTGGGTTGCTATGGAAACTATGGGGATTAGTTGCCATGGCAACCATGAGGTCGAGATGCCGTGGTAACCATGCAGTTGGGTTGCCGTGGTAACCATGCGGTTGTGTTGTTGTGGTAAGCATGCGGTTGTGTTGCCATGGTAACCATGGGGTTGGGTTACCATGGCAACCACGGGGTTTGGTTGCTATGGTAACCATGGCGTTCTGTTGCCATGGAAACCATGGGGTTCTTTTCCATGGTAACCATGGCGTTTAGTTTCCATGGCGACTATGGTGTTCTGTTGCCATGGTAACCATGGGGTAGTGTTGCCATCGCAACCATGGGGTTGTGTTGCCATGGTAACTATGGGGATGGGTTGCAATGGTTATCAGGCGGTTCTTTTGGAATGGCAATCATGGGGTAGCGTTGCCATTGTAACTATGCGGTTGGGTTGCCATGGCAACCATGGGGTTGTGTTGCCATGGTAACCATGGTGTTTTAGTTGCCATGGCAACTATGGGGTTGTGTTGCCATAGTAACCATGGGGTAGTGTTGCCATGGCAACCATGGTGTTGTGTTGCCCTGGTAACGATGGGGTTGGGTTGCCATGGCAACCACGGGGTTGTGTTGCCATGGGAACCATGGGGTTGTGTTGCCATGGTAAACATGGCGTTTAGTTGCCATGGTAACGATGGGTTTGGGTTGCCATGGCAACCACGCGGTTGTGTTGCCATGGGAACCATGGGGTTGTGTTCCCATGGTAACTATGGGGTTGGGTTGCTATGGCAACTATGGGGTTTAGTTGCCATGGCAACCATGGGGTTGAGATGCCGTGGTAACCATGCGGTAGTGTTGTTGTTGTAACCATGCGGTTGTGTTGCCATGGTAACCATGGGGTTGCGTTCCCATGGCAACCACGGGGTTTGGTTGCTATGGTAACCATGGGGTTCTCTTGCCATGGTAACCATGGGGTTGGGTTGCCATGGCAACCACGGGGTTGTATTGCCATGGAAACCATGGCGTTTAGTTGCCATGGCAACTATGGGGTTCTGTTGCCATGGTAACCATGGGGTAGTGTTGCCATGGCAACCATGGGGTTGTGTTGCCATGGAAATTATGGGGTTGGGTTGCAATGGTTATCAGGCAGTTCTTTTGGAATGGCAACCATGGGGTACTGTTGCCATGGTAACCATGCGGTTGTGTTGCCATGGTAACCATGGGGTTGGGTTGCCATGGCAACCATGGGGTTGTGTTGCCATGGTAACCGTGGCGTTTAGTTGCCATGGCAACTATGGGGTTCTGTTGCCATGGTAACCATGGGATAGTGTTGCCATGGCAACAATGGGGTTGTGTTGCCATGGTAACCATGGGGTTGGGTTGCAATGGTTATCAGGTGGTTCTTTTGGAATGGCAACCATGGGGTACTCTTGCCATGGTAACCATGCGGTTGTGTTGCCATGGTAACCATGGTGTAGTGTTGCCATGGTAACCATGCGGTTGTGTTGCCATGGTAACAATGGGGTTGGGTTGCCATGGGAACCATGGGGTTGTGTTGCCATGGTAACCATGGCGTTTAGTTGCCATGGTAACGATGGGTTTGGGTTGCCATGGCAACCACGGGGTTGTGTTGCCATGGGAACCATGCGGTTGTGTTGCCATGGTAACCATGGGGTTGGGTTGCTATGGCAACCACGGTGTTTGGTTGCTATGGTAACCATGGCGTTCTGTTGCCATGGTAACCATGGGGTTGGGTTACCATAGTAACCATGGGGTTCTGTTGCCATGGTAACCATGGGGTAGTGTTGCCATGGCAACCATGGGGTTGTGTTTCCATGGTAAATATGGGGTTGGGTTGCAATGGTTATCAGGCGGTTCTTTTGGAATGGCAACCAAGGGGTAGTGATACCATGGTAACCATCCGGTTGTGTTGCCATGGTAACCATGGGGTTGGGTTGCCATGGCAACCATGGGGTTGTGTTGCCATGGTAACCATGGCGTTTAGTTGCCATGGCAACTATGTGATACTGTTGCCATGGTAACCATGGGGTAGTGTTTCCATGGCAACCATCAAGTTGTGTTGCCATGGTAACGATGGGGTTGGGTTGCCATGGCAACCACGGGGTTGTGTTGCCATGGGAACCATGGGGTTGTGTTGCCATGGTAACTATGGGGTTGGGTTGCTATGGCAACTATGGGGTTTAGTTGCCATGGCAACCATGGGGTCGAGATGCCGTGGTAACCATGCAGTTGGGTTGCCGTGGTAACCATGCGGTTGTGTTGTTGTGGTATCCATGCCGTTGTGTTGCCATGGCAACCATGGTGTCGAGATGCCGTGGTAACCATGCAGTTCGGTTGCCGTGATAACCATGCGGTTGTGTTGTTGTGGTAACCACGGGGTTTGGTTGCTATGGTAACCATGGCGTTCTGTTGCCATGGTAACCATGGGGTAGCGTTTCCATTGTAACCATGCGGTTGTGTTGCCATGGTAACCATGGGGTTGGCTTGCCATGGCAACCATGGGGTTGGGGTACCATGGTAACGATGGGGTTGGGGTACCATGGCAACCACGGGGTTGTGTTCCCATGGGAACCATGGGGTTGTGTTGCCATGGTAACCATGGCGTTTAGTTGCCATGGCAACTATGGGATACTGTTGCCATGGTAACCATGGGGTAGTGTTGCCATGGCAAACATGGGGTTGTGTTGCCATGGTAACGATGGGGTTGGGTTGCCATGGCAACCACGGGGTTGTGTTGCCATGGTAACTATGGGGTTGGGTTGCAATGGTTTTCAGGCGGTTCTTTTGGAATGCAAACCATGGGGTAGTGTTGCCATGGTAGCCATGCGTTTGTGTTGCCATGGTAACCATGCGGTAGCGTTGCCATGTTAACCATGCGGTTGTGTTGCCATGGTAACCATGGCGTTTAGTTGCCATAGCAACTATGGGGTTCTGTTGCCATGGTAACCATGGGGTTGAGATGCCGTGGTAACCATGCAGTTGGGTTGCCGTGTTAACCATGCGGTTGTGTTGTTGTGGTAACCATGCGGTTGTGTTGACATGGTAACCATGGGGTTGGGTTGCCATGGAAACCACGGGTTTTGGTTGCAATGGTAACCATGGCGTTCTGTTGCCATGGTAACTATGTGGTTCTTTTGCCATGGTAACCATGGGGTAGTGTTGCCATGGCAACTATGGGGTTCTGTTGCCATGGTAACCATGGGGTTGGGTTGCAATGGTTATCAGGCGGTTCTTTTGGAATGGTAACCATGGGGTAGTGTTGCCATGGTAACCATGCAGTTGGGTTGCCATGGCAACCACGGGGTTGGGTTGCCATGGGAACCATGGGGTTGTGTTGCCATGGTAACCATGGCGTTTAGTTGCCATGGCAACTATGGGGTACTGTTGCCATGGTAACCATGGGGTAGTGTTGCCATGGCAACTATGGGGTTGTGTTGCCATGGTAACGATGGGGCTGGGTTGCCATTGCAACCACGGGGTTGTGTTGCCATGGGAACCATGGGGTTGTGTTGCCATGGTAACTATGGTATTGGGTTGCTATGGAAACTATGGGGTTTAGTTTCCATGGCAACCATGGGGTCGAGATGCCGTGGTAACCATGCAGTTGTGTTGCCGTGGTCACCATGCGGTTGTGTTGTTGTGGTAACCATGCGGGTGTGTTGCCATCGTAACCATGGGGTTGGGTTGCCATGGCAACCACGAGGTTTGGTTGCTATGGTAACCATGGCGTTCTGTTGCCATGGAAACCATGGGGTTCTTTTCCATGGTAACCATGGCGTTTAGTTTCCATGGCGACTATGGTGTTCTGTTGCCATGGTAACCATGGGGTAGTGTTGCCATCGCAACCATGGGGTTGTGTTGCCATGGTAACTATGGGGATGGGTTGCAATGGTTATCAGGCGGTTCTTTTGGAATGGCAATCATGGGGTAGCGTTGCAATTGTAACCATGCGGTTGTGTTGCCATGGTAACGATGGGGTTGGGTTGCCATGGCAACCACGGGGTTGTGTTGCCATGGGAACCATGGGGTTGTGTTGCCATGGTAACCATGGCGTTTAGTTGCCATCGTAACCATGGGGTTCTGTTGCCATGGTAACAATGGGGTAGTGTTGCCATGGCAACCATGGGGTTGTGTTGCCATGGTAGGTATGGGGTTGGGTTGCAATGGTTATCAGGCGGTTCTTTTGGAATGGCAACCATGGGGTAGTGTTGCCATGGTAACCATGCCGTTGTGTTGCCATGGTAACCATGGGGTAGCGTTGCCATAGTAACCATGTGGTTGCGTTGCCATGGTAACCATGGGGTAGTGTTGCCATGGTAACCATGGGGTTGTGTTGCCATGGTAACCATGCGGTTGTGTTGCCATGGTAACCATGGGGTAGCGTTTCCATTGTAACCATGCGGTTGTGTTGCCATGGTAACCATGGGGTTGGCTTGCCATGGCAACCATGGTGTTGGGGTACCATGGTAACGATGGGGTTGGGGTACCATGGCAACCAGGGGGTTGTGTTGCCATGGGAACCATGGGGTTGTGTTGCCATGGTAACCATGGCGTTTAGTTGCCATGGCAACTATGGGATACTGTTGCCATGGTAACCATGGGGTAGTGTTGCCATGGCAAACATGGGGTTGTGTTGCCATGGTAACGATGGGGTTGGGTTGCCATGGCAACCACGGGGTTGTGTTGCCATGGTAACTATGGGGTTGGGTTGCAATGGTTTTCAGGCGGTTCTTTTGGAATGCAAACCATGGGGTAGTGTTGCCATGGTAGCCATGCGTTTGTGTTGCCATGGTAACCATGCGGTAGAGTTGCCATGTTAACCATGCGGTTGTGTTGCCATGGTAACCATGTGGTTGGGTTGCCATGGCAACCACGGCGTTGTGTTGCCTTGGGAACCATGGCGTTTAGTTGCCATAGCAACTATGGGGTTCTGTTGCCATGGTAACCATGGGGTAGTGTTGCCATGGCAACCATGGGGTTGTGTTGACATGGTAACGATGGGGTTGGGTTGCAATGGCAACCATGGGGTTCTGTTGCCATGGCAACCATGGGGTTGTGTTGCCATGGTAACCGTGGCGTTTAGTTGCCATGGTAACCACGCAGTTGTGTTGCCATGGTAACCATGGGGTAGTGTTGCCATGGTGACCATGCGGTTGTGTTGCCATGGTAACAATGGGGTTGGGTTGCCATGGGAACCATGGGGTTGTGTTGCCATGGTAACCATGGCGTTTAGTTGCCATGGTAACGATGGGTTTGGGTTGCCATGGCAACCACGGGGTTGTGTTGCCATGGGAACCATGCGGTTGTGTTGCCATGGTAACCATGGGGTTGGGTTGCTATGGCAACCACGGGGTTTGGTTGCTATGGTAACCATGGCGTTCTGTTGCCATGGTAACCATGGGGTTGGGTTACCATAGTAACCATGGGGTTCTGTTGCCATGGTAACCATGGGGTAGTGTTTCCATGGCAACCATGGGGTTGTGTTTCCATGGTAAGTATGGGGTTGGGTTGCAATGGTTATCAGGCGGTTCTTTTGGAATGGCAACCATGGGGTAGTGATGCCATGGTAACCATCCGGTTGTGTTGCCATGGTACCCATGGGGAAGCGTTGCCATAGTAACCATGCGGTTGTGTTGCCATGGTAACCATGCGGTTGTGTTGCCATGGTAACCATGGGGTTGGGTTGCCATGGCAACCACGGCGTTGTGTTGCCATGGGAACAATGGGGTTGTGTTGCCCTGGTAACCATGGCGTTTAGTTGCCATGGCAACCATGGGGTAGTGTTGCCATGGTTACCATGGGGTAGTGTGTCCATGGCAACCATGGGGTTGTGTTGCCATTATAACCATGGGGTTGGGTTGCCATTGCAACCACGGGGTTGTGTTGCCATGGGAACAATGGGGTTGTGTTGCCATGGTAACTATGGTGTTGGGTTGCTATGGAAACTATGGGGATTAGTTGCCATGGCAACCATGAGGTCGAGATGCCGTGGTAACCATGCAGTTGGGTTGCCGTGGTAACCATGCGGTTGTGTTGTTGTGGTAAGCATGCGGTTGTGTTGCCATGGTAACCATGGGGTTGGGTTACCATGGCAACCACGAGGTTTGGTTGCTATGGTAACCATGGCGTTCTGTTGCCATGGAAACCATGGGGTTCTTTTCCATGGTAACCATGGCGTTTAGTTTCCATGGCGACTATGGTGTTCTGTTGCCATGGTAACCATGGGGTAGTGTTGCCATCGCAACCATGGGGTTGTGTTGCCATGGTAACTATGGGGATGGGTTGCAATGGTTATCAGGCGGTTCTTTTGGAATGGCAATCATGGGGTAGCGTTGCCATTGTAACTATGCGGTTGGGTTGCCATGGCAACCATGGGGTTGTGTTGCCATGGTAACCATGGCGTTTTAGTTGCCATGGCAACCATGGTGTTGTGTTGCCCTGGTAACGATGGGGTTGGGTTGCCATGGCAACCACGGGGTTGTGTTGCCATGGGAACCATGGGGTTGTGTTGCCATGGTAACCATGGCGTTTAGTTGCCATGGTAACGATGGGTTTGGGTTGCCATGGCAACCACGCGGTTGTGTTGCCATGGGAACCATGGGGTTGTGTTCCCATGGTAACTATGGGGTTGGGTTGCTATGGCAACTATGGGGTTTAGTTGCCATGGCAACCATGGGGTTGAGATGCCGTGGTAACCATGCGGTAGTGTTGTTGTTGTAACCATGCGGTTGTGTTGCCATGGTAACCATGGGGTTGCGTTCCCATGGCAACCACGGGGTTTGGTTGCTATGGTAACCATGGGGTTCTCTTGCCATGGTAACCATGGGGTTGGGTTGCCATGGCAACCACGGGGTTGTATTGCCATGGAAACCATGGCGTATAGTTGCCATGGCAACTATGGGGTTCTGTTGCCATGGTAACCATGGGGTAGTGTTGCCATGGCAACCATGGGGTTGTGTTGCCATGGAAATTATGGGGTTGGGTTGCAATGGTTATCAGGCAGTTCTTTTGGAATGGCAACCATGGGGTACTGTTGCCATGGTAACCATGCGGTTGTGTTGCCATGGTAACCATGGGGTTGGGTTGCCATGGCAACCATGGGGTTGTGTTGCCATGGTAACCGTGGCGTTTAGTTGCCATGGCAACTATGGGGTTCTGTTGCCATGGTAACCATGGGATAGTGTTGCCATGGCAACAATGGGGTTGTGTTGCCATGGTAACCATGGGGTTGGGTTGCAATGGTTATCAGGTGGTTCTTTTGGAATGGCAACCATGGGGTACTCTTGCCATGGTAACCATGCGGTTGTGTTGCCATGGTAACCATGGGGTAGTGTTGCCATGGTAACCATGCGGTTGTGTTGCCATGGTAACAATGGGGTTGGGTTGCCATGGGAACCATGGGGTTGTGTTGCCATGGTAACCATGGCGTTTAGTTGCCATGGTAACGATGGGTTTGGGTTGCCATGGCAACCACGGGGTTGTGTTGCCATGGGAACCATGCGGTTGTGTTGCCATGGTAACCATGGGGTTGGGTTGCTATGGCAACCACGGTGTTTGGTTGCCATGGTAACCATGGCGTTCTGTTGCCATGGTAACCATGGGGTTGGGTTACCATAGTAACCATGGGGTTCTGTTGCCATGGTAACCATGGGGTAGTGTTGCCATGGCAACCATGGGGTTGTGTTTCCATGGTAAGTATGGGGTTGGGTTGCAATGGTTATCAGGCGGTTCTTTTGGAATGGCAACCAAGGGGTAGTGATACCATGGTAACCATCCGGTTGTGTTGCCATGGTACCCATGGGGAAGCGTTGCCATAGTAACCATGCGGTTGTGTTGCCATGGTAACCATGGGGTTGGGTTGCCATGGCAACCATGGGGTTGTGTTGCCATGGTAACCATGGCGTTTAGTTGCCATGGCAACTATGTGATACTGTTGCCATGGTAACCATGGGGTAGTGTTTCCATGGCAACCATCAAGTTGTGTTGCCATGGTAACGATGGGGTTGGGTTGCCATGGCAACCACGGGGTTGTGTTGCCATGGGAACCATGGGGTTGTGTTGCCATGGTAACTATGGGGTTGGGTTGCTATGGCAACTATGGGGTTTAGTTGCCATGGCAACCATGGGGTCGAGATGCCGTGGTAACCATGCAGTTGGGTTGCCGTGGTAACCATGCGGTTGTGTTGTTGTGGTATCCATGCCGTTGTGTTGCCATGGCAACCATGGTGTCGAGATGCCGTGGTAACCATGCAGTTCGGTTGCCGTGGTAACCATGCGGTTGTGTTGTTGTGGTAACCACGGGGTTTGGTTGCTATGGTAACCATGGCGTTCTGTTGCCATGGTAACCATGGGGTAGCGTTTCCATTGTAACCATGCGGTTGTGTTGCCATGGTAACCATGGGGTTGGCTTGCCATGGCAACCATGGGGTTGGGGTACCATGGTAACGATGGGGTTGGGGTACCATGGCAACCACGGGGTTGTGTTCCCATGGGAACCATGGGGTTGTGTTGCCATGGTAACCATGGCGTTTAGTTGCCATGGCAACTATGGGATACTGTTGCCATGGTAACCATGGGGTAGTGTTGCCATGGCAAACATGGGGTTGTGTTGCCATGGTAACGATGGGGTTGGGTTGCCATGGCAACCACGGGGTTGTGTTGCCATGGTAACTATGGGGTTGGGTTGCAATGGTTATCAGGCGGTTCTTTTGGAATGCAAACCATGGGGTAGTGTTGCCATGGTAGCCATGCGTTTGTGTTGCCATGGTAACCATGCGGTAGCGTTGCCATGTTAACCATGCGGTTGTGTTGCCATGGTAACCATGGCGTTTAGTTGCCATAGCAACTATGGGGTTCTGTTGCCATGGTAACCATGGGGTTGAGATGCCGTGGTAACCATGCAGTTGGGTTGCCGTGTTAACCATGCGGTTGTGTTGTTGTGGTAACCATGCGGTTGTGTTGACATGGTAACCATGGGGTTGGGTTGCCATGGAAACCACGGGTTTTGGTTGCAATGGTAACCATGGCGTTCTGTTGCCATGGTAACTATGTGGTTCTTTTGCCATGGTAACCATGGGGTAGTGTTGCCATGGCAACTATGGGGTTCTGTTGCCATGGTAACCATGGGGTTGGGTTGCAATGGTTATCAGGCGGTTCTTTTGGAATGGTAACCATGGGGTAGTGTTGCCATGGTAACCATGCAGTTGGGTTGCCATGGCAACCACGGGGTTGGGTTGCCATGGGAACCATGGGGTTGTGTTGCCATGGTAACCATGGCGTTTAGTTGCCATGGCAACTATGGGGTACTGTTGCCATGGTAACCATGGGGTAGTGTTGCCATGGCAACTATGGGGTTGTGTTGCCATGGTAACGATGGGGCTGGGTTGCCATTGCAACCACGGGGTTGTGTTGCCATGGGAACCATGGGGTTGTGTTGCCATGGTAACTATGGTATTGGGTTGCTATGGAAACTATGGGGTTTAGTTTCCATGGCAACCATGGGGTCGAGATGCCGTGGTAACCATGCAGTTGTGTTGCCGTGGTCACCATGCGGTTGTGTTGTTGTGGTAACCATGCGGGTGTGTTGCCATCGTAACCATGGGGTTGGGTTGCCATGGCAACCACGAGGTTTGGTTGCTATGGTAACCATGGCGTTCTGTTGCCATGGAAACCATGGGGTTCTTTTCCATGGTAACCATGGCGTTTAGTTTCCATGGCGACTATGGTGTTCTGTTGCCATGGTAACCATGGGGTAGTGTTGCCATCGCAACCATGGGGTTGTGTTGCCATGGTAACTATGGGGATGGTTTGCAATGGTTATCAGGCGGTTCTTTTGGAATGGCAATCATGGGGTAGCGTTGCCATTGTAACTATGCGGTTGGGTTGCCATGGCAACCATGGGGTTGTGTTGCCATGGTAACCATGGCGTTTTAGTTGCCATGGCAACTATGGGGTTGTGTTGCCATAGTAACCATGGGGTAGTATTGCCATGGCAACCATGGGGTTGTGTTGCCCTGGTAACGATGGGGTTGGGTTGCCATGGCAACCACGGGGTTGTGTTGCCATGGGAACCATGGGGTTGTGTTGCCATGGTAACCATGGCGTTTATTTGCCATGGTAACGATGGGTTTGGGTTGCCATGGCAACCACGCGGTTGTGTTGCCATGGGAACCATGGGGTTGTGTTGCCATGGTAACTATGGGGTTGGGTTGCTATGGCAACTATGGGGTTTAGTTGCCATGGCAACCATGGGGTTGAGATGCCGTGGTAACCATGCGGTAGTGTTGTTGTTGTAACCATGCGGTTGTGTTGCCATGGTAACCATGGGGTTGCGTTCCCATGGCAACCACGGGGTTTGGTTGCTATGGTAACCATGGGGTTCTCTTGCCATGGTAACCATGGGGTTGGGTTGCCATGGCAACCACGGGGTTGTATTGCCATGGAAACCATGGCGTTTAGTTGCCATGGCAACTATGGGGTTCTGTTGCCATGGTAACCATGGGGTAGTGTTGCCATGGCAACCATGGGGTTGTGTTGCCATGGAAATTATGGGGTTGGGTTGCAATGGTTATCAGGCGGTTCTTTTGGAATGGCAACCATGGGGTACTGTTGCCATGGTAACCATGCGGTTGTGTTGCCATGGTAACCATGGGTTTGGGTTGCCATGGCAACCATGGGGTTGTGTTGCCATGGTAACCGTGGCGTTTAGTTGCCATGGCAACTATGGGGTTCTGTTGCCATGGTAACCATGGGATAGTGTTGCCATGGCAACAATGGGGTTGTGTTGCCATGGTAACCATGGGGTTGGGTTGCAATGGTAACTATGGGGTTGGGTTGCTATGGCAACTATGGGGTTTAGTTGCCATGGCAACCATGGTGTCGAGATGCCGTGGTAACCATGCAGTTCGGTTGCCGTGGTAACCATGCGGTTGTGTTGTTGTGGTAACCACGGGGTTTGGTTGCTATGGTAACCATGGCGTTCTGTTGCCATGGTAACCATGGGGTAGCGTTTCCATTGTAACCATGCGGTTGTGTTGCCATGGTAACCATGGGGTTGGCTTGCCATGGCAACCATGGGGTTGGGGTACCATGGTAACGATGGGGTTGGGGTACCATGGCAACCACGGGGTTGTGTTCCCATGGGAACCATGGGGTTGTGTTGCCATGGTAACCATGGCGTTTAGTTGCCATGGCAACTATGGGATACTGTTGCCATGGTAACCATGGGGTAGTGTTGCCATGGCAAACATGGGGTTGTGTTGCCATGGTAACGATAGGGTTGGGTTGCCATGGCAACCACGGGGTTGTGTTGCCATGGTAACTATGGGGTTGGGTTGCAATGGTTATCAGGCGGTTCTTTTGGAATGCAAACCATGGGGTAGTGTTGCCATGGTAGCCATGCGTTTGTGTTGCCATGGTAACGATGCGGTAGCGTTGCCATGTTAACCATGCGGTTGTGTTGCCATGGTAACCATGGCGTTTAGTTGCCATAGCAACTATGGGGTTCTGTTGCCATGGTAACCATGGGGTTGAGATGCCGTGGTAACCATGCAGTTGGGTTGCCGTGTTAACCATGCGGTTGTGTTGTTGTGGTAACCATGCGGTTGTGTTGACATGGTAACCATGGGGTTGGGTTGCCATGGAAACCACGGGTTTTGGTTGCAATGGTAACCATGGCGTTCTGTTGCCATGGTAACTATGTGGTTCTTTTGCCATGGTAACCATGGGGTAGTGTTGCCATGGCAACTATGGGGTTCTGTTGCCATGGTAACCATGGGGTTGGGTTGCAATGGTTATCAGGCGGTTCTTTTGGAATGGTAACCATGGGGTAGTGTTGCCATGGTAACCATGCAGTTGGGTTGCCATGGCAACCACGGGGTTGGGTTGCCATGGGAACCATGGGGTTGTGTTGCCATGGTAACCATGGCGTTTAGTTGCCATGGCAACTATGGGGTACTGTTGCCATGGTAACCATGGGGTAGTGTTGCCATGGCAACTATGGGGTTGTGTTGCCATGGTAACGATGGGGCTGGGTTGCCATTGCAACCACGGGGTTGTGTTGCCATGGGAACCATGGGGTTGTGTTGCCATGGTAACTATGGTATTGGGTTGCTATGGAAACTATGGGGTTTAGTTTCCATGGCAACCATGGGGTCGAGATGCCGTGGTAACCATGCAGTTGTGTTGCCGTGGTCACCATGCGGTTGTGTTGTTGTGGTAACCATGCGGGTGTGTTGCCATCGTAACCATGGGGTTGTGTTGCCATGGCAACCACGGGGTTTGGTTGCTATGGTAACCATGGCGTTCTGTTGCCATGGAAACCATGGGGTTCTTTTCCATGGTAACCATGGCGTTTAGTTTCCATGGCAACTATGGTGTTCTGTTGCCATGGTAACCATGGGGTAGTGTTTCCATGGCAACCACAGGGCTTTGTTGCCACGGTAACCATGGGGTAGCGTTGCAATTGTAACCATGCGGTTGTGTTGCCATGGTAACGATGGGGTTGGGTTGCCATGGCAACCACGGGGTTGTGTTGCCATGGGAACCATGGGGTTGTGTTGCCATGGTAACCATGGCGTTTAGTTGCCATCGTAACCATGGGGTTCTGTTGCCATGGTAACAATGGGGTAGTGTTGCCATGGCAACCATGGGGTTGTGTTGCCATGGTAGGTATGGGGTTGGGTTGCAATGGTTATCAGGCGGTTCTTTTGGAATGGCAACCATGGGGTAGTGTTGCCATGGTAACCATGCCGTTGTGTTGCCATGGTAACCATGGGGTAGCGTTGCCATAGTAACCATGTGGTTGCGTTGCCATGGTAACCATGGGGTAGTGTTGCCATGGTAACCATGGGGTTGTGTTGCCATGGTAACCATGCGGTTGTGTTGCCATGGTAACCATGGGGTAGCGTTTCCATTGTAACCATGCGGTTGTGTTGCCATGGTAACCATGGGGTTGGCTTGCCATGGCAACCATGGTGTTGGGGTACCATGGTAACGATGGGGTTGGGGTACCATGGCAACCAGGGGGTTGTGTTGCCATGGGAACCATGGGGTTGTGTTGCCATGGTAACCATGGCGTTTAGTTGCCATGGCAACTATGGGATACTGTTGCCATGGTAACCATGGGGTAGTGTTGCCATGGCAAACATGGGGTTGTGTTGCCATGGTAACGATGGGGTTGGGTTGCCATGGCAACCACGGGGTTGTGTTGCCATGGTAACTATGGGGTTGGGTTGCAATGGTTTTCAGGCGGTTCTTTTGGAATGCAAACCATGGGGTAGTGTTGCCATGGTAGCCATGCGTTTGTGTTGCCATGGTAACCATGCGGTAGAGTTGCCATGTTAACCATGCGGTTGTGTTGCCATGGTAACCATGTGGTTGGGTTGCCATGGCAACCACGGCGTTGTGTTGCCATGGGAACCATGGCGTTTAGTTGCCATAGCAACTATGGGGTTCTGTTGCCATGGTAACCATGGGGTAGTGTTGCCATGGCAACCATGGGGTTGTGTTGACATGGTAACGATGGGGTTGGGTTGCAATGGCAACTATGGGGTTTAGTTGCCATGGCAACCATGGGGTTGCGATGCCGTGGTAACCATGCAGTTGGGTTGCCGTGTTAACCATGCGGTTGTGTTGCCATGGTAACCATGCGGTTGTGTTGCCATGGGAACCATGGGGTTGTGTTGCCATGGTAACCATGGCGTTTAGTTGCCATGGCAACTATGGGATACTGTTGCCATGGTAACCATGGGGTAGTGTTGCCATGGCAAACATGGGGTTGTGTTGCCATGGTAACGATGTGGTTGGGTTGCCATGGCAACCACGGGGTTGTGTTGCCATGGTACCTATGGGGTTGGGTTGCAATGGTTTTCAGGCGGTTCTTTTGGAATGCAAACCATGGGGTAGTGTTGCCATGGTAGCCATGCGTTTGTGTTTCCATGGTAACCATGCGGTAGCGTTGCCATGTTAACCATGCGGTTGTGTTGCCATGGTAACCATGGGGTTGGGTTGCCATGGCAACCACGGCGTTCTGTTGCCATGGGAACCACGGCGTTTAGTTGCCATAGCAACTATGGGGTTCTGTTGCCATGGTAACCATGGGGTAGTGTTGCCATGGCAACCATGGGGTTGTGTTGACATGGTAACGATGGGGTTGGGTTGCAATGGCAACTATGGGGTTTAGTTGCCATGGCAACCATGGGGTTGCGATGCCGTGGTAACCATGCAGTTGGGTTGCCGTGTTAACCATGCGGTTGTGTTGCCATGGTAACCATGGGGTTGTGTTGCCATGGGAACCATGGGGTTGTGTTGCCATGGTAACCATGGCGTTTAGTTGCCATGGCAACTATGGGATACTGTTTCCATGGTAACCATGGGGTAGTGTTGCCATGGCAAACATGGGGTTGTGTTGCCATGTTAACGATGGGGTTGGGTTGCCATGGCAACCACGGGGTTGTGTTGCCATGGTAACTATGGGGTTGGGTTGCAATGGTTATCAGGTGGTTCTTTTGGAATGGCAACCATGGGGTACTCTTGCCATGGTAACCATGCGGTTGTGTTGCCATGGTAACCATGGGGTAGTGTTGCCATGGTAACCATGCGGTTGTGTTGCCATGGTAACAATGGGGTTGGGTTGCCATGGTAACCATGGGGTAGTGTTGCCATGGTAACCATGGCGTTTAGTTGCCATGGTAACGATGGGTTTGGGTTGCCATGGCAACCACGGGGTTGTGTTGCCATGGGAACCATGCGGTTGTGTTGCCATGGTAACCATGGGGTTGGGTTGCTATGGCAACCACGGTGTTTGGTTGCTATGGTAACCATGGCGTTCTGTTGCCATGGTAACCATGGGGTTGGGTTACCATAGTAACCATGGGGTTCTGTTGCCATGGTAACCATGGGGTAGTGTTGCCATGGCAACCATGGGGTTGTGTTTCCATGGTAAGTATGGGGTTGGGTTGCAATGGTTATCAGGCGGTTCTTTTGGAATGGCAACCATGGGGTAGTGATGCCATGGTAACCATCCGGTTGTGTTGCCATGGTACCCATGGGGAAGCGTTGCCATAGTAACCATGGGGTTGGGTTGCCATGGCAACCATGGGGTTGTGTTGCCATGGTAACCATGGCGTTTAGTTGCCATGGCAACTATGTGATACTGTTGCCATGGTAACCATGGGGTAGTGTTGCCATGGCAACCATGGGGTTGTGTTGCCATGGTAACGATGGGGTTGGGTTGCCATGGCAACCACGGGGTTGTGTTGCCATGGGAACCATGGGGTTGTGTTGCCATGGTAACTATGGGGTTGGGTTGCTATGGCAACTATGGGGTTTAGTTGCCATGGCAACCATGGGGTCGAGATGCCGTGGTAACCATGCAGTTGGGTTGCCGTGGTAACCATGCGGTTGTGTTGTTGTGGTAACCATGCCGTTGTGTTGCCATGGCAACCATGGTGTCGAGATGCCGTGGTAACCATGCAGTTCGGTTGCCGTGGTAACCATGCGGTTGTGTTGTTGTGGTAACCACGGGGTTTGGTTGCTATGGTAACCATGGCGTTCTGTTGCCATGGTAACCATGGGGTAGCGTTTCCATTGTAACCATGCGGTTGTGTTGCCATGGTAACCATGGGGTTGGCTTGCCATGGCAACCATGGGGTTGGGGTACCATGGTAACGATGGGGTTGGGGTACCATGGCAACCACGGGGTTGTGTTCCCATGGGAACCATGGGGTTGTGTTGCCATGGTAACCATGGCGTTTAGTTGCCATGGCAACTATGGGATACTGTTGCCATGGTAACCATGGGGTAGTGTTGCCATGGCAAACATGGGGTTGTGTTGCCATGGTAACGATGGGGTTGGGTTGCCATGGCAACCACGGGGTTGTGTTGCCATGGTAACTATGGGGTTGGGTTGCAATGGTTATCAGGCGGTTCTTTTGGAATGCAAACCATGGGGTAGTGTTGCCATGGTAGCCATGCGTTTGTGTTGCCATGGTAACCATGCGGTAGCGTTGCCATGTTAACCATGCGGTTGTGTTGCCATGGTAACCATGGCGTTTAGTTGCCATAGCAACTATGGGGTTCTGTTGCCATGGTAACCATGGGGTTGAGATGCCGTGGTAACCATGCAGTTGGGTTGCCGTGTTAACCATGCGGTTGTGTTGTTGTGGTAACCATGCGGTTGTGTTGACATGGTAACCATGGGGTTGGGTTGCCATGGAAACCACGGGTTTTGGTTGCAATGGTAACCATGGCGTTCTGTTGCCATGGTAACTATGTGGTTCTTTTGCCATGGTAACCATGGGGTAGTGTTGCCATGGCAACTATGGGGTTCTGTTGCCATGGTAACCATGGGGTTGGGTTGCAATGGTTATCAGGCGGTTCTTTTGGAATGGTAACCATGGGGTAGTGTTGCCATGGTAACCATGCAGTTGGGTTGCCATGGCAACCACGGGGTTGGGTTGCCATGGGAACCATGGGGTTGTGTTGCCATGGTAACCATGGCGTTTAGTTGCCATGGCAACTATGGGGTACTGTTGCCATGGTAACCATGGGGTAGTGTTGCCATGGCAACTATGGGGTTGTGTTGCCATGGTAACGATGGGGATGGGTTGCCATTGCAACCACGGGGTTGTGTTGCCATGGGAACCATGGGGTTGTGTTGCCATGGTAACTATGGTATTGGGTTGCTATGGAAACTATGGGGTTTAGTTTCCATGGCAACCATGGGGTCGAGATGCCGTGGTAACCATGCAGTTGTGTTGCCGTGGTCACCATGCGGTTGTGTTGTTGTGGTAACCATGCGGGTGTGTTGCCATCGTAACCATGGGGTTGGGTTGCCATGGCAACCACGAGGTTTGGTTGCTATGGTAACCATGGCGTTCTGTTGCCATGGAAACCATGGGGTTCTTTTCCATGGTAACCATGGCGTTTAGTTTCCATGGCAACTATGGTGTTCTGTTGCCATGGTAACCATGGGGTAGTGTTGCCATGGCAACCACAGGGCTGTGTTGCCACGGTAACCATGGGGTAGCGTTGCAATTGTAACCATGCGGTTGTGTTGCCATGGTAACGATGGGGTTGGGTTGCCATGGCAACCACGGGGTTGTGTTGCCATGGGAACCATGGGGTTGTGTTGCCATGGTAACCATGGCGTTTAGTTGCCATCGTAACCATGGGGTTCTGTTGCCATGGTAACAATGGGGTAGTGTTGCCATGGCAACCATGGGGTTGTGTTGCCATGGTAGGTATGGGGTTGGGTTGCAATGGTTATCAGGCGGTTCTTTTGGAATGGCAACCATGGGGTAGTGTTGCCATGGTAACCATGCCGTTGTGTTGCCATGGTAACCATGGGGTAGCGTTGCCATAGTAACCATGCGGTTGCGTTGCCATGGTAACCATGGGGTTGGGTTGCCATGGCAACCATGGTGTTGTGTTGCCATGGTAACCATGGCGTTTTAGTTGCCAATGCAACTATGGGGTTGTGTTGCCATGGTAACCATGGGGTAGTGTTGCCATGGCAACCATAGGGTTGTGTTGCCATGGTAACGATGGGGTTGGGTTGCCATGGCAACCACGGGGTTGTGTTGCCATGGGAACCATGGGGTTGTGTTGCCATGGTAACTATGGGGTTGGGTTGCTATGGCAACTATGGGGTTTAGTTGCCATGGCAACCATGGGGTCGAGATGCCGTGGTAACCATGCAGTTGGGTTGCCGTGGTAACCATGCGGTTGTGTTGTTGTGGTAACCACGGGGTTTGGTTGCTATGGTAACCATGGCGTTCTGTTGCCATGGTAACCATGGGGTTGGGTTGCCATGGTAACCATGGCGTTTAGTTGCCATGGCAACTATGGGGTTCTGTTGCCATGGTAACCATGGGGTAGTGTTGCCATGGCAACCATGGGGTTGTGTTGCCATGGTAACTATGGGGTTGGGTTGCAATGGTTATCAGGCGGTTCTTTTTGGAATGGCAACCATGGGGTAGTGTTGCCATGGTAACCATGCGGTTGTGTTGCCATGGTAACCATGGGGTAGCGTTTCCATTGTAACCATGCGGTTGTGTTGCCATGGTAACCATGGGGTTGGCTTGCCATGGCAACCATGGTGTTGGGGTACCATGGTAACGATGGGGTTGGGGTACCATGGCAACCAGGGGGTTGTGTTGCCATGGGAACCATGGGGTTGTGTTGCCATGGTAACCATGGCGTTTAGTTGCCATGGCAACTATGGGATACTGTTGCCATGGTAACCATGGGGTAGTGTTGCCATGGCAAACATGGGGTTGTGTTGCCATGGTAACGATGGGGTTGTGTTGCCATGGCAACCACGGGGTTGTGTTTCCATGGTAACTATGGGGTTGGGTTGCAATGGTTTTCAGGCGGTTCTTTTGGAATGCAAACCATGGGGTAGTGTTGCCATGGTAGCCATGCGTTTGTGTTGCCATGGTAACCATGCGGTAGCGTTGCCATGTTAACCATGCGGTTGTGTTGCCATGGTAACCATGTGGTTGGGTTGCCATGGCAACCACGGCGTTCTGTTGCCATGGGAACCATGGCGTTTAGTTGCCATAGCAACTATGGGGTTCTGTTGCCATGGTAACCATGGGGTAGTGTTGCCATGGCAACCATGGGGTTGTGTTGACATGGTAATGATGGGGTTGGGTTGCAATGGCAACTATGGGGTTTAGTTGCCATGGCAACCATGGGGTTCCGATGCCGTGGTAACCATGCAGTTGGGTTGCCGTGTTAACCATGCGGTTGTGTTGCCATGGTAACCATGCGGTTGTGTTGCCATGGGAACCATGGGGTTGTGTTGCCATGGTAACCATGGCGTTTAGTTGCCATGGCAACTATGGGATACTGTTGCCATGGTAACCATGGGGTAGTGTTGCCATGGCAAACATGGGGTTGTGTTGCCATGGTAACGATGGGGTTGGGTTGCCATGGCAACCACGGGGTTGTGTTGCCATGGTACCTATGGGGTTGGGTTGCAATGGTTTTCAGGCGGTTCTTTTGGAATGCAAACCATGGGGTAGTGTTGCCATGGTAGCCATGCGTTTGTGTTGCCATGGTAACCATGCGGTAGCGTTGCCATGTTAACCATGCGGTTGTGTTGCCATGGTAACCATGGGGTTGGGTTGCCATGGGAACCATGGGGTTGTGTTGCCATGGCAACTATGGGGTTCTGTTGCCATGGTAACCATGGGGTTGGGTTGCAATGGTTATCAGGCGGTTCTTTTGGAATGGTAACCATGGGGTAGTGTTGCCATGGTAACCATGCAGTTGGGTTGCCATGGCAACCACGGGGTTGGGTTGCCATCGGAACCATGGGGTTGTGTTGCCATGGTAACCATGGCGTTTAGTTGCCATGGCAACTATGGGGTACTGTTGCCATGGTAACCATCGGGTAGTGTTGCCATGGCAACTATGGGGTTGTGTTGCCATGGTAACGATGGGGTTGTGTTGCCATGGTAACTATGGTATTGGGTTACTATGGAAACTATGGGGTTTAGTTTCCATGGCAACCATGGGGTCGAGATGCCGTGGTAACCATGCAGTTGGGTTTCCGTGGTCACCATGCGGTTGTGTTGTTGTGGTAACCATGCGGGTGTGTTGCCATCTTAACCATGGGGTTGGGTTGCCATGGCAACCACGAGGTTTGGTTGCTATGGTAACCATGGCGTTCTGTTGCCATGGAAACCATGGGGTTCTTTTCCATGGTAACCATGGCGTTTAGTTTCCATGGCAACTATGGTGTTCTGTTGCCATGGTAACCATGGGGTAGTGTTGCCATGGCAACCACAGGGCTGTGTTGCCACGGTAACCATAGGGTAGCGTTGCAATTGTAACCATGCGGTTGTGTTGCCATGGTAACGATGGGGTTGGGTTGCCATGGCAACCACGGGGTTGTGTTGCCATGGGAACCATGGGGTTGTGTTGCCATGGTAACCATGGCGTTTAGTTGCCATCGTAACCATGGGTTTCTGTTGCCATGGTAACAATGGGGTAGTGTTGCCATGGCAACCATGGGGTTGTGTTGCCATGGTAGGTATGGGGTTTGGTTGCAATGGTTATCAGGCGGTTCTTTTGGAATGGCAACCATGGGGTAGTGTTGCCATGGTAACCATGCCGTTGTGTTGCCATGGTAACCATGGGGTAGCGTTGCCATAGTAACCATGCGGTTGCGTTGCCATGGTAACCATGGGGTTAGGTTGCCATGGCAACCATGGGGTTGTGTTGCCATGGTAACCATGGCGTTTTAGTTGCCAATGCAACTATGGGGTTGTGTTGCCATGGTAACCATGGGGTAGTGTTGCCATGGCAACCATAGGGTTGTGTTGCCATGGTAACGATGGGGTTGGGTTGCCATGGCAACCACGGGGTTGTGTTGCCATGGGAACCATGGGTTTGTGTAGCCATCGTAACCATGGCGTTTAGTTGCCATCGTAACCATGGGGTTCTGTTGCCATGGTAACCATGGGGTAGTGTTGCCATGGCAACCATGGGGTTGTGTTGCCATGGTAACGATGGGGTTGGCTTGCCATGGCAACCACGGGGTTTAGTTGCTATGGTAACCATGGGCTTTTCTTGCCATGGGAACCATGGGGTTGTGTTGCCATGGCAACCATGGGGTTGGGTTGCTATGGCAACTATGGGGTTCAGTTGCCATGGCAACCATGGGGTTGTGTTGCCATGGTAACCATGGCGTTTAGTTGCCATCGTAACCATGGGGTTCTGTTGCCATGGTAACAATGGGGTAGTGTTGCCATGGCAACCATGGGCTTGTGTTGCCATGGTAACTATGGGGTTGGGTTGCAATGGTTATCAGGCGGTTCTTTTGGAATGGCAACCATGGGGTAGTGTTGCCATAGTAACCATGCCGTTGTGTTGCCATGGTAACCATGGGGTTTGGTTGCCATGGCAACTATGGGGTTCTGTTGCCATGGTAACTATGGGTTTGGGTTGCCATGGCAACCATGGGGTTGTGTTGCCATGGTAACCATGGGGTTGGTTTGCAAAGGTTATCAGGCAGTTCTTTTGGAATGGCAACCATGGGGTAGTGTTGCCATGGTAACCATGCAGTTGTGTTGCCATGGTAACCATGGGGTTGTGTTGCCATGGCAACCATGCGGTTGTGTTGCCATGGTAACTATGGGGTTGGGTTGCAATGGTTATCAGGCGGTTCTTTTGGAATGGCAATCATGGGGTAGTGTTGCCATGGTAACCATGCGGTTGTGTTGCCATGGTAACCATGGGGTTGGGTTGCCATGGCAACCACGGGGTTTGGTTGCTATGGTAACCATGGCGTTCTCTTGCCATGGTAACCATGGGGTTGGGTTGCCATGGTAACCATGGGGTTCTGTTGCCATGGTAACCGTGGGGTAGTGTTGCCATGGCAACCATGGGGTTGTGTTGCCATGGTAAGTATGGGGTTGGGTTGCAATGGTTATCAGGCGGTTCTTTTGGAATGGCAACCATGGGGTAGTGTTGCCATGGTAACCATGTGGTTGTGTTGCCATGGTAACCATGGGGTAGCGTTGCCATAGTAACCATGCGGTTTTGTTGCCATGGTAACCACGGGGTTGGGTTGCCATGGCAACCACGGGGTTGTGTTGCCATGGGAACCATGGCGTTTAGTTGCCGTGGCAACTATGGGGTTCCGTTGCCATGGTAACCATGGGTAGTGTTTCCATGGTAACCATGGCGTTGTGTTGCCATGGGAACCATGGGGTTGTGTTGCCATGGCAACCATGGGGTAGTGTTGCCATTGTAACCATGCGGTTGTGTTGCCATGGTAACCATGGGGTTGTGCTGCCATGGCAACCATGGGGTTGTGTTGCCATGGCAACCATGGGGTTGTGTTGCCATGGTAACTATGGGGTTGGGTTGCCATGGCAACCACGGGGTTGTGTTGCCATGGGAACCATGGGGTTGTGTTCCCATGGTAACCATGGCGTTTATTTGCCATGGTAACGATGGGTTTGGGTTGCCATGGCAAACACGGTGTTGTGTTGCCATGGGAACCATGGGGTTGTGTTGCCATGGTAACTATGGGGTTTGGTTGCTATGGAAACTATGGGGTTTAGTTGCCATGGCAACCATGGGGTTGAGATGCCGTGGTAACCATGCGGTTGTGTTGCCATGGTAACCATGGGGTTGTGTTGCCATGGCAACCACGGGGTTTGGTTGCTATGGTAACCATGGCGTTCTGTTGCCAGGGCAACCATGGGGTTGCGTTTCCATGGTAACCATTGGGTAGTGTTGCCATGGCAACCATGGGGTTGTGTTGCCATGGTAACTATGGGGTTGTGTTGCCATGGTTATCAGGCGGTTCTTTTGGAATGGCAACCATGGGGCTGTGTTGCCATGGTAACCATGGGGTAGTGTTGCCATGGTAACCATGGCGTTTAGTTGCCATGGCAACCATGGGGTTGCGTTTCCATGGTAACTATGTTGTTGGGTTGCAATGGTTATCAGGCGGTTCTTTTTGAATGGCAAACATGGGGTAGTGTTGCCATGGTAACCATGCGGTTGTGTTGCCATGGTAACCATGGGGTTTGGTTGCTATGGTTAGCATGGGGTTCTGTTGCCATCGTAACCATGGGGTTGGGTTGCCATGGCAACCATGGAGTTGTGTTGCCATGGTAGCCATGGCGTTTAGTTGCCATGGCAACTATGGGGTTCTGTTGCCATGGTAACCATGGGGTAGTGTTGCCATGGCAACCATGGGGTTGTGTTGCCATGGTAAGTATGGGGTTGTGTTGCAATGGTTATCAGGCGGTTCTTTTGGAATGGCAACCATGGGGTAGTGTTGCCATGGTAACCATGCGGTTGTGTTGCCATGGTAATAATGGGGTAGCGTTGCCACAGTAACCATGCGGTTGTGTTGCCATGGTAACCATGGGGTTGGGTTGCCATGGCAACCATGGGGTTGTGTTGCCATGGTAACCATTGCGTTTAGTTGCCATGGCAACTATGGGGTTCTGTTGCCATGGTAACCATAGGGTAGTGTTGCCATGGCAACCATGGGGTTGAGTTGCCATGGTAACAATGGGATGGGTTGCCATGGCTACCACGGGGTTTGGTTGCTACGGTAACCATGGCGTTCTGTTGCGATGGTAACCATGCAGTTGGGTTGCCGTGGTAACCATGCGGTTGTGTTGTTGTGGTAACCATGCGGTTGTGTTGCCATGGTAACCATGGGGTTGGGTTGCCATGGCAACCACGGGGTTTGGTTGCTATGGTAACCATGGCGTTCTGTTGCCATGGTAACCATGGGGTTGGGTTGCCATGGTAACCATGGGGTAGTGTTGCCATGGCAACTATGGGGTTCTGTTGCAATGGTAACCATGGGGTAGTGTTGCCATGGCAACCATGGGGTTAGGTTGCCATGGTAACCATGGGGTTGGGTTGCCATGGTAACCATGGGGTTGGGTTGCAATGGTTATCAGGCGGTTCTTTTGGATTGGCAACCATGGGGTAGTGTTGCCATGGAAACCATGCAGTTGTGTTGCCATGGTAACAATGGGGTAGTGTTGCCATGGTAACCATGCGGTTGTGTTGCCATGGTAACCATGGGGTTGGGTTGCCATGGTAACCATGGGGTTGTGTTGCCCTGTTAACCATGGCGTTTAGTTGCCATGGCAACCATGGGGTACTGTTTCCATGGTAACCATGGGGTAGTGTGTCCATGGCAACCATGGGGTTGTGTTGCCATGGTAACGATGGGGTTGGGTTGCCATGGCTACCACGGACTTGTGTTGCCATGGGAACCATGGGGTTGTGTTGCCATGGTAATTATGGTGTTGGGTTGCTATGGAAACTATGGGGATTAGTTGCCATGGCAACCATGGGGTCGAGATGCCGTGGTAACCATGCAGTTGGGTTGCCGTGGTAACCATGCGGTTGTGTTGATGTGGTAACCATGCGGTTGTGTTACCATGGTAACCATGGGGTTGGGTTGCCATGGCAACCACGGGGTTTGGTTGCTATGGTAACCATGGCGTTCTCTTGCCATGGAAACCATGGGGTTGTTTGCCATGGTAACCATGGCGTTTAGTTGCCATGGCAACTATGGGGTTCTGTTGCCATGGTAACCATGGGGTAGTGTTGCCATCGCAACCATGATGTTGCGTTGCCATTGTAACTATGCGGTTGGGTTGCCATGGCAACCATGGTGTTGTGTTGCCATGGTAACCATGGCGTTTTAGTTGCCATGGCAACTATGGGGTTGTGTTGCCATAGTATCCATGGGGTAGTGTTGCCATGGCAACCATGGGGTTGTGTTGCCCTGGGAACGACGGGGTTGGGTTGCCATGGCAACCACGGGGTTGTGTTGCCATGGGAACCATGGGGTTGTGTTGCCATGGTAACCATGGCGTTTAGTTGCCATGGTAACGATGGGTTTGGGTTGCCATGGCAACCACGGGGTTGTGTTGCCATGGGAACCATGGGGTTGTGTTGCCATGGTAACTATGGGGCTGGGTTGCTATGGCAACTATGGGGTTTACTTGCCATGGCAACCATGGGGTTGAGATGCCGTGGTAACCATGCAGTTGGTTTGCCGCGGTAACCATGCGGTTCTGTTGTTGTTGTAACCATGCGGTTGTGTTGCCATGGTAACCATGGGGTTCGGTTGCCATGGCAACCACGGGGTTTGGTTGCTATGGTAACCATGGGGTTCTCTTGCCATGGTAACCATGGGGTTGGGTTGCCATGGCAACCATGGGGTTGTGTTGCCATGGTAACCATGGCGTTTAGTTGCCATGGCAACGATGGGGTTCTGTTGCCATGGTAACCATGGGGTAGTGTTGCCATGGCAACCATGGGGTTGTGTTGCCATGGAAATTATGGGGTTGGTTTGCAATGGTTATCAGGCAGTTCTTTTGGAATGGCAACCATGGGGTACTGTTGCCATGGTAACCATGCGGTTGTGTTGCCATGGTAACCATGGGGTTGGGTTGCCATGGTAACTATGGGGTTCTGTTGCCATGGTAACCATGGGGTAGTGTTGCCATGGCAACCATGGGGTTCTGTTGCCATGGCAACCATGGGGTAGTGTTGCCATGGTAACCATGCAGTTGTGTTGCCATGGTAACCATGGGGTAGTGTTGCCATGGTAAGCATGCGCTTGTGTTGCCATGGTAACCATGGGGTTGGGTTGCCATGGGAACCATGGGGTTGTGTTGCCATTGTAACCATGGCGTTTAGTTGCCATGGTAACGATGGGTTTGGGTTGCCATGGCAACCACGGGGTTGTGTTGCCATGGGAAGCATGCGGTTCTGTTGCCATGGTAACCATGGGGTTGGGTTACCATAGTAACCATGGGGTTCTGTTGCCATGGTAACCATGGGGTAGTGTTGCCATGGCAACCATGGGGTTGTGTTGCCATGGTAACTATGGGGTTGGGTTGCCATGGCAACCACGGGGTTGTGTTGCCATGGGAACCATGGGGTTGTGTTCCCATGGTAACCATGGCGTTTATTTGCCATGGTAACGATGGGTTTGGGTTGCCATGGCAAACACGGTGTTGTGTTGCCATGGGAACCATGGGGTTGTGTTGCCATGGTAACTATGGGGTTTGGTTGCTATGGAAACTATGGGGTTTAGTTGCCATGGCAACCATGGGGTTGAGATGCCGTGGTAACCATGCGGTTGTGTTGTTGTGGTAACCATGCGGTTGTGTTGCCATGGTAACCATGGGGTTGTGTTGCCATGGCAACCACGGGGTTTGGTTGCTATGGTAACAATGGCGTTCTGTTGCCACGGCAACCATGGGGTTGCGTTTCCATGGTAACCATTGGGTAGTGTTGCCATGGCAACCATGGGGTTGTGTTGCCATGGTAACTATGGGGTTGTGTTGCCATGGTTATCAGGCGGTTCTTTTGGAATGGCAACCATGGGGCTGTGTTGCCATGGTAACCATGGGGTAGTGTTGCCATGGTAACCATGGCGTTTAGTTGCCATGGCAACCATGGGGTTGCGTTTCCATGGTAACTATGTTGTTGGGTTGCAATGGTTATCAGGCGGTTCTTTTGGAATGGCAACCATGGGGTAGTGTTGCCATGGTAACCATGCGGTTGTGTTGCCATGGTAACCATGGGGTTTGGTTGCTATGGTTAGCATGGGGTTCTGTTGCCATCGTAACCATGGGGTTGGGTTGCCATGGCAACCATGGAGTTGTGTTGCCATGGTAGCCATGGCGTTTAGTTGCCATGGCAACTATGGGGTTCTGTTGCCATGGTAACCATGGGGTAGTGTTGCCATGGCAACCATGGGGTTGTGTTGCCATGGTAAGTATGGGGTTGTGTTGCAATGGTTATCAGGCGGTTCTTTTGGAATGGCAACCATGGGGTAGTGTTGCCATGGTAACCATGCAGTTGTGTTGCCATGGTAACCATGGGGTAGTGTTGCCATGGTAACCATGCGGTTGTGTTGCCATGGTACCCATGGGGTAGCGTTGCCACAGTAACCATGCGGTTGTGTTGCCATGGTAACCATGGGGTTGGGTTGCCATGGCAACCATGGGGTTGTGTTGCCATGGTAACCATTGCGTTTAGTTGCCATGGCAACTATGGGGTTCTGTTGCCATGGTAACCATAGAGTAGTGTTGCCATGGCAACCATGGGGTTGAGTTGCCATGGTAACAATGGGATGGGTTGCCATGGCTACCACGGGGTTTGGTTGCTACGGTAACCATGGCGTTCTGTTGCGATGGTAACCATGCAGTTGGGTTGCCGTGGTAACCATGCGGTTGTGTTGTTGTGGTAACCATGCGGTTGTGTTGCCATGGTAACCATGGGGTTGGGTTGCCATGGCAAACATGGGGTAGTGTTGCCATGGCAACTATGGGGTTCTGTTGCAATGGTAACCATGGGGTAGTGTTGCCATGGCAACTATGGGGTTCTGTTGCAATGGTAACCATGGGGTAGTGTTGCCATGGCAACCATGGGGTTGGGTTGCCATGGTAACCATGGGGTTGGGTTGCCATGGTAACCATGGGGTTGGGTTGCAATGGTTATCAGGCGGTTCTTTTGGATTGGCAACCATGGGGTAGTGTTGCCATGGAAACCATGCAGTTGTGTTGCCATGGTAACAATGGGGTAGTGTTGCCATGGTAACCATGCGGTTGTGTTGCCATGGTAACCATGGGGTTGGGTTGCCATGGTAACCATGGTGTTGTGTTGCCCTGTTAACCATGGCGTTTAGTTGCCATGGCAACCATGGGGTACTGTTGCCATGGTAACCATGGGGTAGTGTGTCCATGGCAACCATGGGGTTGTGTTGCCATGGTAACGATGGGGTTGGATTGCCATGGCTACCACGGACTTGTGTTGCCATGGGAACCATGGGGTTGTGTTGCCATGGTAATTATGGTGTTGGGTTGCTATGGAAACTATGGGGATTAGTTGCCATGGCAACCATGGGGTCGAGATGCCGTGGTAACCATGCAGTTGGGTTGCCGTGGTAACCATGCGGTTGTGTTGATGTGGTAACCATGCAGTTGTGTTACCATGGTAACCATGGGGTTGGGTTGCCATGGCAACCACGGGGTTTGGTTGCTATGGTAACCATGGCGTTCTCTTGCCATGGAAACCATGGGGTTGTTTGCCATGGTAACCATGGCGTTTAGTTGCCATGGCAACTATGGGGTTCTGTTGCCATGGTAACCATGGGGTAGTGTTGCCATCGCAACCATGGTGTTGCGTTGCCATTGTAACTATGCGGTTGGGTTGCCATGGCAACCATGGTGTTGTGTTGCCATGGTAACCATGGCGTTTTAGTTGCCATGGCAACTATGGGGTTGTGTTGCCCTGGGAACGACGGGGTTGGGTTGCCATGGCAACCACGGGGTTGTGTTGCCATGGGAACCATGGGGTTGTGTTGCCATGGTAACCATGGCGTTTAGTTGCCATGGTAACGATGGGTTTGGGTTGCCATGGCAACCACGGGGTTGTGTTGCCATGGGAACCATGGCGTTGTGTTGCCATGGTAACTATGGGGCTGGGTTGCTATGGCAACTATGGGGTTTACTTGCCATGGCAACCATGGGGTTGAGATGCCGTGGTAACCATGCAGTTGGTTTGCCGCGGTAACCATGCGGTTCTGTTGTTGTTGTAACCATGCGGTTGTGTTGCCATGGTAACCATGGGGTTCGGTTGCCATGGCAACCACGGGGTTTGGTTGCTATGGTAACCATGGGGTTCTCTTGCCATGGTAACCATGGGGTTGGGTTGCCATGGCAACCATGGGGTTGTGTTGCCATGGTAACCATGGCGTTTAGTTGCCATGGCAACGATGGGGTTCTGTTGCCATGGTAACCATGGGGTAGTGTTGCCATGGCAACCATGGGGTTGTGTTGCCATGGAAATTATGGGGTTGGGTTGCAATGGTTATCAGGCAGTTCTTTTGGAATGGCAACCATGGGGTACTGTTGCCATGGTAACCATGCGGTTGTGTTGCCATGGTAACCATGGGGTTGGGTTGCCATGGTAACTATGGGGTTCTGTTGCCATGGTAACCATGGGGTAGTGTTGCCATGGCAACCATGGGGTTCTGTTGCCATGGCAACCATGGGGTAGTGTTGCCATGGTAACCATGCAGTTGTGTTGCCATGGTAACCATGGGGTAGTGTTGCCATGGTAAGCATGCGCTTGTGTTGCCATGGTAACCATGGGGTTGGGTTGCCATGGGAACCATGGGGTTGTGTTGCCATTGTAACCATGGCGTTTAGTTGCCATGGTAACGATGGGTTTGGGTTGCCATGGCAACCACGGGGTTGTGTTGCCATGGGAAGCATGCGGTTCTGTTGCCATGGTAACCATGGGGTTGGGTTACCATAGTAACCATGGGGTTGGGTTGCCATGGCAACCATGGGGTTGTGTTGCCATGGTAACCATGGCGTTTAGTTGCCATGGTAACTATGGGGTTCTGTTGCCATGGTAACCATGGGGTAGTGTTGCCATGGCAACCACGGGGTTGTGTTGCCATGGTAACTATGGGGTTGGGTTGCTATGGCAACTATGGGGTTTAGTTGCCATGGCAACAATGGGGTTGAGATGCTGTGGTAACCATGCAGTTGGGTTGCCGTGGTAACCATGCGGTTGTGTTGTTGTTGTAACCATGCGGTTGTGTTGCCATGGTAACCATGGGGTTGGGTTGCCATGGCAACCACGGGGTTTGGTTGCTATGGTAACCATGGGGTTCTCTTGCCATGGTAACCATGGGTTTGGGTTGCAATGGTTATCAGGCGGTTCTTTTGGAATGGCAACCACGGGGTAGTGTTGCCATGGTAACCATACAGTTGTGTTGCCATGGGAACCGTGGGGTTGTGTTGCCATGGTAACTATGGGGTTGGGTTGCTATGGAAACTATGGGGTTTAGTTGCCATGGCAACCATGGGGTTGAGATGCCGTGGTAACCATGCAGTTGGGTTGCCGTGGTAACCATGCGCTTGTGTTTTTGTGGTAACCATGCGGTTGTGTTTCCATGGTAACCATTGGGTTGGGTTCCCATGGCAACCACGGGGTTTGGTTGCTATGGTAACCATGGGGTTCTGTTGCCATGGTAACCATGGGGTTGTGTTGCCATGGCAACCATGGGGTTGTGTTGCCATGGTAACCATGGCGTTTAGTTGCCATGGCAACTATGGGGTTGCGTTTCCATGGTAACCATGGGGTGGTGTTGCCATGGCAACCATGGGGTTGTGTTGCCATGGTAACTATGGGGTTGGGTTGCAATGGTTATCAGGCGGTTCTTTTGGAATGGCAACCATGGGGTAGTGTTGCCATGGTAACCATGCAGTTGTGTTGCCATGGTAACCATGCGGTTGGGTTGCCATAGCAACCACGGGGTTTGGTTGCTATGGTAACCATGGCGTTCTGTTGCCATGGTAACCATGGGGTAGTGTTGCCATGGTAACCATGGGGTTGGGTTGCCAAGGCAACCATGGGGTTGTGTTGCCATGGTAACCATGGCGTTTCGTTGCCATGGCAACCATGGTATCGAGATTCCATGGTAACGATGGGGTTGGGTTGCTATGGCAACCACGGGGTTGTGTTGCCATGGTAACTATGGGGTTGGTTTGCTATGGCAACTATGGGGTTTAGTTGCCATGGCAACCATGGGGTTGAGATGCCGTGGTAACCATGCAGTTGGGTTGCCGTGGTAAACCACGCGGTTGTGTTGTTGTGGTAACCATGCGGTTGTGTTGCCATGGTAACCATGGGGTTGGGTTGCCATGGCAACCATGTGGTTTTGTTGCCATGGTAACCATGCTGTTTAGTTGCCATGGCAACCATGGGGTACTCTTGCCATGGTAACCATGGGGTTGGGTTGCCATGGCAACCACGGGGTTGTGTTGCCATGGGAACCATGGGGTTTTGTTGCCATGGTAACTATGGGGTTGGGTTGCTATGGCAACTATGGGGTTTAGTTGCCATGGCAACCATGGGGTCGAGATGCTGTGGTAACCATGCAGTTGGGTTGCCGTGGTAACCATGATGTTGCGTTGTTGTGGTAACCATGCGATTGTGTTACCATGGTAACCATGGGGTTGGGTTGCCATGGCAACCACGGGGTTTGGTTGCTATGGTAACCATGGCGTTCTGTTGCCATGGTAACCATGGTGTTGTTTGCCATGGTAACCATGGCGTTTAGTTGCCATGGCAACTATGGGGTTCTGTTGCCATGGTAACCATGGGGTAGTGTTGCCATGGCAACCTTGCGGTTGTGTTGCCATGGTAACCATGGGGTTGGGTTGCCATGGCAACCACGGGGTTTGGTTGCTATGGTAACCATGGCGTTCTATTGCCATGGTAACGATGGTGTTGGGTTGCCATGGTAACCATGGGGTTCTGTTGCCATGGTAACCATGGGGTAGTGTTGCCATGGCAACCATGGAGTTGTGTTTCCGTGGTAAGTATGGGGTTGGGTTGCAATGGTTATCAGGCGTTTCTGTAGGAATGGCAACCATGGGGTAGTGTTGCCATGGTAACCATGCGGTTGTGTTGCCATGGCAACCATGGGGTTGTGTTGCCATGGTAACCATGGCGTTTAGTTGCCATGCCAACTATGGGGTTCTGTTGCCATGGTAACCATGGGGTAGTGTTGCCATGGCAACCATGGGGTCGAGATGCCATGGTAACGATGGGGTTGGGTTGCTTTGGCAACCACGGGGTTGTGTTGCCATGGTAACTATGGGGTTGGGTTGCTATGGCAACTATGGGGTTTAGTTGCCATGGCAACGATGGGGTTGAGATGCCGTGGTAACCATGCAGTTGGGTTGCCGTGGTAACCATGCGGTTGTGTTGTTGTGGTAACCATGCGGTTGTGTTGCCATGGTAACCATGGGGTTGGGTTGCCATGGCAACCATGGGGTTGTGTTGCCATGGTAACCATGGCGTTTAGTTGCCATGGCAACTATGGGGTTCTGTTGCCATGGCAACGATGTGGTTGGGTTGCCATGGTAACCATGGGGTTCTGTTGCCATGGTAACCATGGGGTAGTTTTGCCATGGCAACCATGGAGTTTTGTTTCCGTGGTAAGTATGGGGTTGGGTTGCAATGGTTATCAGGCGGTTCTTTTGGAATGGCAACCATGGGGTACTGTTGCCATGGGAACCATGCGGTTGTGTTGCCATGGTAACCATGGGGTTGGGTTGCCATGGCAACCATGGGGTTGTGTTGCCATGGTAACCATGGCGTTTAGTTGCCATTCCAACTATGGGGTACTGTTGCCATGATAACCATGGGGTAGTGTTGCCATGGCAACCATGGAGTTGTGTTTCCGTGGTAAGTATGGGTTTGGGTTGCAATGGTTATCAGGCGGTTCTTTTGGAATGGCAACCATGGGGTACTGTTGCCATGGGAACCATGCGGTTGTGTTGCCATGGTAACCATGGGGTTGGGTTGCCATGGCAACCATAGGCTTGTGTTGCCATGGTAACCATGGCGTATACTTGCCATGGCAACTATGGGGTTCTGTTGCCATGGTAACCATGGGGTAGTGTTGCCATGGTAACTATGGGGTTGGGTTGCCATGGTAACCATGGGGTTGTGTTGCCCTGGTAACCATGGCGTTTAGTTGCCATGGCAACCATGGGGTACTGTTGCCATGGCAACCATGGGGTAGTGTTGCCATGGTAACCATGCAGTTGTGTTGCCATGGTAACCATGGGGTTGGGTTGCCATGGCAACCATGGGGTTGTGTTGCCATGGGAACCATGGCGTTTAGTTGCCATGGCAACTATGGGGTTCTGTTGCCATGGCAACCATGGGGTTGTGTTGCCATGGTAACTATGGGGTTGGGTTGCAATGGTTATCAGGCAGTTCTTTTGGAATGGCAATCATGGGGTACTGTTGCCATGGTAACCATGGGGTAGTGTTGCCATGGTAACTATGCGGTTGTGTTGCCATGGTAACCATGGGGTTGGGTTGCTCTGGTTAGCATGGGTTTCTGTTGCCATCGTAACCATGGGGTTGGGTTGCCATGGCAACCATGGGGTTGTGTTGCCATGGTAACCGTGGCGTTTAGTTGCCATGGAAACTATGGGGTTCTGTTGCCATGGTAACCATGGGGTAGTGTTGCCATGGTAACCATGGTGTTCTGTTGCCATGGCAACCATGGGGTAGTGTTGCCATGGTAACCATGCAGTTGTGTTGCCATGGTAACCATGGGGTTGGGTTCCCATGGCAACCATGGGGTTGTGTTGCCATGGTAACCATGCAGCTTATTTGCCATGGCAACTATGGGGTTCTGTTGCCATGGTAACCATGGGGTAGTGTTGCCATGGCAGCCATGGGGTTGTGTTGCCATGGTAACGATGGGGTCGAGATGCCGTGGTAACCATGCAGTTGGGTTGCCGTGGTAACCATGCGGTTGCGTTGTTGTGGTAAACATGCGATTGTGTTGCCATGGTAACCATGGGGTTGGGTTGCAATGGCAACCACGGGGTTTGGTTGCTATGGTAACCATTGCGTTCTCTTGCCATGGTAACCATGGTGTTGTTTGCCATGGTAACCATGGCGTTTAGTTGATATAGCAACTATGGGAGTCTGTTGCCATGGTAACCATGCGGTTGTGTTGCCATGGTAACCATGGGGTAGCCTTTGCCATGGTAATCATTCGGTTGTGTTGCCATGGTAACCATGGGGTTGGGTTGTCATGGCAACCACGGGGTTTGGTTGCTATGGTAACCATGGCGTTCTGTTGCCATGGTAACGATGTGGTTGGGTTGCCATGGTAACCATGGGGTAGTGTTGCCATGGCAACCATGGAGTTTTGTTTCCGTGGTAAGTATGGGGTTGGGTTGCAATGGTTATCAGGCGGTTCTTTTGGAATGGCAACCATGGGGTACTGTTGCCATGGGAACCATGCGGTTGTGTTGCCATGGTAACCATGGGGTTGGGTTGCCATGGCAACCATGGGGTTGTGTTGCCATGGTAACCATGGCGTTTAGTTGCCATTCCAACTATGGGGTACTGTTGCCATGATAACCATGGGGTAGTGTTGCCATGGCAACCATGGAGTTGTGTTTCCGTGGTAAGTATGGGTTTGGGTTGCAATGGTTATCAGGCGGTTCTTTTGGAATGGCAACCATGGGGTACTGTTGCCATGGGAACCATGCGGTTGTGTTGCCATGGTAACCATGGGGTTGGGTTGCCATGGCAACCATAGGCTTGTGTTGCCATGGGAACCATGGCGTTTACTTGCCATGGCAACTATGGTGTTCTGTTGCCATGGTAACCATGGGGTAGTGTTGCCATGGTAACTATGGGGTTGGGTTGCCATGGTAACCATGGGGTTGTGTTGCCCTGGTAACCATGGCGTTTAGTTGCCATGGCAACCATGGGGTACTGTTGCCATGGTAACCATGGGGTAGTGTTGCCATGGCAACCATGGGGTCGAGATGCCATGGTAACGATGGGGTTGGGTTGCCATTGCAACCACGGGGTTGTGTTGCCATGGGAACCATGGGGTTGTGTTGCCATGCTAATTATGGTGTTGGGTTGCTATGGAAACTATGGGGATTAGTTGCCATGGCAACCATGGGGTCGAGATGCCGTGGTAACCATGCAGTTGGGTTGCCGTGGTAACCATGCGGTTGTGTTGTTGTGGTAACCATGCGGTTGTGTTGCCATGGTAACCATGGGGTTGGGTTGCCATGGCAACCACGGGGTTTGGTTGCTATGGTAACCATGGCGTTCTCTTGCCATGGAAACCATGGGGTTGTTTGCCATGGTAACCATGGGGTAGTGCTGCCATCGCAACCATGGGGTTGTGTTGCCATGGTAACCTTGGCGTTTTAGTTGCCATGGCAACTATGGGGTTGTGTTGCCATAGTATCCATGGGGTAGTGTTGCCATGGCAACCATGGGGTTGTGTTGCCCTGGGAACCATGGGGTTGTGTTGCCATGGTAACCATGGCGTTTAGTTGCCATGGTAACGATGGGTTTGGGTTGCCATGGCAACCACGGGGTTGTGTTGCCATGGGAACCATGGGGTTGTGTTGCCATGGTAACTATGGGGTTGGGTTGCTATGGCAACTATGGGGTTTAGTTGCCATGGCAACCATGGGGTTGAGATGCCGTGGTAACCATGCAGTTGGTTTGCCGTGGTAAACATGCGGTTCTGTTGTTGTTGTAACCATGCGGTTGTGTTGCCATGGTAAACATGGGGATCGGTTGCCATGGCAACCACGGGGTTTGGTTGCTATGGTAACCATGGGGTTCTCTTGCCATGGTAACCATGGGGTTGGGTTGCCATGGCAACCATGGGGTTGTGTTGCCATGGTAACCATGGCGTTTAGTTGCCATGGCAACTATGGGGTTCTGTTGCCATGGTAACCATGGGGTAGTGTTGCCATGGGAACCATGGGGTTGTGTTGCTATGGAAATTATGGGGTTGGGTTGCAATGGTTAGCATGGGGTTGTGTTGCCATGGTAACCATGGGGTTGGGTTACCATGGCAACCAATGGGTTGTGTTGCCATGGTAACCGTGGCGTTTAGTTGCATTGGCAACTATGGGGTTCTGTTGCCATGGTAACCATGAGGTAGTGTTGCCATGGCAACCATGGGGTACTGTTGCCATGGCAACCATGGGGTTGTGTTGCCATGGTAACCATGGCGTTTAGTTGCCATTCCAACTATGGGGTACTGTTGCCATGATAACCATGGGGTAGTGTTGCCATGGCAACCATGGAGTTGTGTTTCCGTGGTAAGTATGGGTTTGGGTTGCAATGGTTATCAGGCGGTTCTTTTGGAATGGCAACCATGGGGTACTGTTGCCATGGGAACCATGCGGTTGTGTTGCCATGGTAACCATGGGGTTGGGTTGCCATGGCAACCATAGGCTTGTGTTGCCATGGGAACCATGGCGTTTACTTGCCATGGCAACTATGGGGTTCTGTTGCCATGGTAACCATGGGGTAGTGTTGCCATGGTAACTATGGGGTTGGGTTGCCATGGTAACCATGGGGTTGTGTTGCCCTGGTAACCATGGCGTTTAGTTGCCATGGCAACCATGGGGTACTGTTGCCATGGTAACCATGGGGTAGTGTTGCCATGGCAACCATGGGGTCGAGATGCCATGGTAACGATGGGGTTGGGTTGCCATTGCAACCACGGGGTTGTGTTGCCATGGGAACCATGGGGTTGTGTTGCCATGCTAATTATGGTGTTGGGTTGCTATGGAAACTATGGGGATTAGTTGCCATGGCAACCATGGGGTCGAGATGCCGTGGTAACCATGCAGTTGGGTTGCCGTGGTAACCATGCGGTTGTGTTGTTGTGGTAACCATGCGGTTGTGTTGCCATGGTAACCATGGGGTTGGGTTGCCATGGCAACCACGGGGTTTGGTTGCTATGGTAACCATGGCGTTCTCTTGCCATGGAAACCATGGGGTTGTTTGCCATGGTAACCATGGGGTAGTGCTGCCATCGCAACCATGGGGTTGTGTTGCCATGGTAACCTTGGCGTTTTAGTTGCCATGGCAACTATGGGGTTGTGTTGCCATAGTATCCATGGGGTAGTGTTGCCATGGCAACCATGGGGTTGTGTTGCCCTGGGAACCATGGGGTTGTGTTGCCATGGTAACCATGGCGTTTAGTTGCCATGGTAACGATGGGTTTGGGTTGCCATGGCAACCACGGGGTTGTGTTGCCATGGGAACCATGGGGTTGTGTTTCCATGGTAACTATGGGGTTGGGTTGCTATGGCAACTATGGGGTTTAGTTGCCATGGCAACCATGGGGTTGAGATGCCGTGGTAACCATGCAGTTGGTTTGCCGTGGTAAACATGCGGTTCTGTTGTTGTTGTAACCATGCGGTTGTGTTGCCATGGTAAACATGGGGATCGGTTGCCATGGCAACCACGGGGTTTGGTTGCTATGGTAACCATGGGGTTCTCTTGCCATGGTAACCATGGGGTTGGGTTGCCATGGCAACCATGGGGTTGTGTTGCCATGGTAACCATGGCGTTTAGTTGCCATGGCAACTATGGGGTTCTGTTGCCATGGTAACCATGGGGTAGTGTTGCCATGGGAACCATGGGGTTGTGTTGCTATGGAAATTATGGGGTTGGGTTGCAATGGTTAGCATGGGGTTGTGTTGCCATGGTAACCATGGGGTTGGGTTACCATGGCAACCAATGGGTTGTGTTGCCATGGTAACCGTGGCGTTTAGTTGCATTGGCAACTATGGGGTTCTGTTGCCATGGTAACCATGAGGTAGTGTTGCCATGGCAACCATGGGGTACTGTTGCCATGGCAACCATGGGGTAGTGTTGCCATGGTAACCATGCAGTTGTGTTGCCATGGTAACCATGGGGTTGGGTTGCCATGGCAACCATGGGGTTGTGTTGCCATGGGAACCATGGCGTTTAGTTGCCATGGCAACTATGGGGTTCTGTTGCCATGGCAACCATGGGGTTGTGTTGCCATGGTAACTATGGGGTTGGGTTGCAATGGTTATCAGGCAGTTCTTTTGGAATGGCAATCATGGGGTACTGTTGCCATGGTAACCATGGGGTAGTGTTGCCATGGTAACTATGCGGTTGTGTTGCCATGGTAACCATGGGGTTGGGTTGCTATGGTTAGCATGGGTTTCTGTTGCCATCGTAACCATGGGGTTGGGTTGCCATGGCAACCATGGGGTTGTGTTGCCATGGTAACCGTGGCGTTTAGTTGCCATGGAAACTATGGGGTTCTGTTGCCATGGTAACCATGGGGTAGTGTTGCCATGGTAACCATGGTGTTCTGTTGCCATGGCAACCATGGGGTAGTGTTGCCATGGTAACCATGCAGTTGTGTTGCCATGGTAACCATGGGGTTGGGTTGCCATGGCAACCATGGGGTTGTGTTGCCATGGTAACCATGCAGTTTATTTGCCATGGCAACTATGGGGTTCTGTTGCCATGGTAACCATGGGGTAGTGTTGCCATGGCAGCCATGGGGTTGTGTTGCCATGGTAACGATGGGGTCGAGATGCCGTGGTAACCATGCAGTTGGGTTGCCGTGGTAACCATGCGGTTGCGTTGTTGTGGTAAACATGCGATTGTGTTGCCATGGTAACCATGGGGTTGGGTTGCAATGGCAACCACGGGGTTTGGTTGCTATGGTAACCATTGCGTTCTCTTGCCATGGTAACCATGGTGTTGTTTGCCATGGTAACCATGGCGTTTAGTTGATATAGCAACTATGGGAGTCTGTTGCCATGGTAACCATGCGGTTGTGTTGCCATGGTAACCATGGGGTAGCCTTTGCCATGGTAATCATTCGGTTGTGTTGCCATGGTAACCATGGGGTTGGGTTGTCATGGCAACCACGGGGTTTGGTTGCTATGGTAACCATGGCGTTCTGTTGCCATGGTAACGATGTGGTTGGGTTGCCATGGTAACCATGGGGTTCTGTTGCCATGGTAACCATGGGGTAGTGTTGCCATGGCAACCATGGAGTTTTGTTTCCGTGGTAAGTATGGGGTTGGGTTGCAATGGTTATCAGGCGGTTCTTTTGGAATGGCAACCATGGGGTACTGTTGCCATGGGAACCATGCGGTTGTGTTGCCATGGTAACCATGGGGTTGGGTTGCCATGGCAACCATGGGGTTGTGTTGCCATGGTAACCATGGCGTTTAGTTGCCATTCCAACTATGGGGTACTGTTGCCATGATAACCATGGGGTAGTGTTGCCATGGCAACCATGGAGTTGTGTTTCCGTGGTAAGTATGGGTTTGGGTTGCAATGGTTATCAGGCGGTTCTTTTGGAATGGCAACCATGGGGTACTGTTGCCATGGGAACCATGCGGTTGTGTTGCCATGGTAACCATGGGGTTGGGTTGCCATGGCAACCATAGGCTTGTGTTGCCATGGGAACCATGGCGTTTACTTGCCATGGCAACTATGGGGTTCTGTTGCCATGGTAACCATGGGGTAGTGTTGCCATGGTAACTATGGGGTTGGGTTGCCATGGTAACCATGGGGTTGTGTTGCCCTGGTAACCATGGCGTTTAGTTGCCATGGTAACCATGGGGTAGTGTTGCCATGGCAACCATGGGGTTCTGTTGCCATGGCAACCATGGGGTAGTGTTGCCATGGTAACCATGCAGTTGTGTTGCCATGGTAACCATGGGGTAGTGTTGCCATGGTAAGCATGCGCTTGTGTTGCCATGGTAACCATGGGGTTGGGTTGCCATGGGAACCATGGGGTTGTGTTGCCATTGTAACCATGGCGTTTAGTTGCCATGGTAACTATGGGTTAGGGTTGCCATGGCAACCACGGGGTTGTGTTGCCATGGGAAGCATGCGGTTCTGTTGCCATGGTAACCATGGGGTTGGGTTACCATAGTAACCATGGGGTTCTGTTGCCATGGTAACCATGGGGTAGTGTTGCCATGGCAACCATGGGGTTGTGTTTCCATGGTAAGTATGGGGTTGGGTTGCAATGGTTATCAGGCGGTTCTTTTGGAATGGCAACCATGGGGTAGTGATGCCATGGTAACCATCCGGTTGTGTTGCCATGGTACCCATGGGGAAGCGTTGCCATAGTAACCATGCGGTTGTGTTGCCATGGTAACCATGGGGTTGGGTTGCCATGGGAACCATGGGGTTGTGTTGCCATGGTAACCATGGCGTTTAGTTGCCATGGTAACTATGGGGTTCTGTTGCCATGGTAACCATGGGGTAGTGTTGCCATGGCAACCACGGGGTTGTGTTGCCATGGTAACTATGGGGTTGGGTTGCTATGGAAACTATGGGGTTTAGTTGCCATGGCAACAATGGGGTTGAGATGCCGTGGTAACCATGCAGTTGGGTTGCCGTGGTAACCATGCGCTTGTGTTGTTGTTGTAACCATGCGGTTGTGTTGCCATGGTAACCATGGGGTTGGGTTGCCATGGCAACCACGGGGTTTGGTTGCTATGGTAACCATGGGGTTCTCTTGCCATGGTAACCATGGGTTTGGGTTGCAATGGTTATCAGGCGGTTCTTTTGGAATGGCAACCATGGGGTAGTGTTGCCATGGTAACCATGCAGTTGTGTTGCCATGGGAACCGTGGGGTTGTGTTGCCATGGTAACTATGGGGTTGGGTTGCTATGGAAACTATGGGGTTTAGTTGCCATGGCAACCATGGGGTTGAGATGCCGTGGTAACCATGCAGTTGGGTTGCCGTGGTAACCATGCGCTTGTGTTTTTGTGGTAACCATGCGGTTGTGTTTCCATGGTAACCATTGGGTTGGGTTCCCATGGCAACCACGGGGTTTGGTTGCTATGGTAACCATGGGGTTCTGTTGCCATGGTAACCATGGGGTTGTGTTGCCATGGCAACTATGGGGTTGCGTTTCCATGGTAACCATGGGGTGGTGTTGCCATGGCAACCATGGGGTTGTGTTGCCATGGTAACTATGGGGTTGGGTTGCAATGGTTATCAGGCGGTTCTTTTGGAATGGCAACCATGGGGTAGTGTTGCCATGGTAACCATGCAGTTGTGTTGCCATGGTAACCATGAGGTTGGGTTGCCATAGCAACCACGGGGTTTGGTTGCTATGGTAACCATGGCGTTCTGTTGCCATGGTAACCATGGGGTAGTGTTGCCATGGTAACCATGGGGTTGGGTTGCCAAGGCAACCATGGGGTTGTGTTGCCATGGTAACCATGGCGTTTCGTTGCCATGGCAACCATGGTTTCGAGATGCCATGGTAACTATGGGGTTGGTTTGCTATGGCAACTATGGGGTTTAGTTGCCATGGAAACCATGGGGTTGAGATGCCGTGGTAACCATGCAGTTGGGTTGCCGTGGTAAACCATGCGGTTGTGTTGTTGTGGTAACCATGCGGTTGTGTTGCAATGGTAACCATGGGGTTGGGTTGCCATGGCAACCATGTGGTTGTGTTGCCATGGTAACCATGCTGTTTAGTTGCCATGGCAACTATGGGGTACTGTTGCCATGGTAACCATGGGGTTGGGTTGCCATGGCAACCACGGTGTTGTGTTGCCATGGGAACCATGGGGTTTTGTTGCCATGGTAACTATGGGGTTGGGTTGCTATGGCAACTATGGGGTTTCGTTGCCATGGCAACCATGGGGTCGAGATGCCGTGGTAACCATGCAGTTGGGGTGCCGTGGTAACCATGATGTTGCGTTGTTGTGGTAACCATGCGATTGTGTTTCCATGGTAACCATGGGGTTGGGTTGCCATGGCAACCACGGGGTTTGGTTGCTATGGTAACCATGGCGTTCTGTTGCCATGGTAACCATGGTGTTGTTTGCCATGGTAACCATGGCGTTTAGTTGCCATGGCAACTATGGGGTTCTGTTGCCATGGTAACCATGGGGTAGTGTTGCCATGGCAACCACGGGGTTTGGTTGCTATGGTAACCATGGCGTTCTATTGCCATGGTAACGATGGTGTTGGGTTGCCATGGTAACCATGGGGTTCTGTTGCCATGGTAACCATGGGGTAGTGTTGCCATGGCAACCATGGAGTTGTGTTTCCGTGGTAAGTATGGGGTTGGGTTGCAATGGTTATCAGGCGGTTCTGTTGGAATGGCAACCATGGGGTAGTGTTGCCATGGTAACCATGCGGTTGTGTTGCCATGGCAACCATGGGGTTGTGATGCCATGGTAACCATGGCGTTTAGTTGCCATGCCAACTATGGGGTTCTGTTGCCATGGTAACCATGGGGTAGTGTTGCCATGGCAACCATGGGGTCGAGATGCCATGGTAACGATGGGGTTGGGTTGCTTTGGCAACCACGGGGTTGTGTTGCCATGGTAACTATGGGGTTGGGTTGCTATGGCAACTATGGGGTTTAGTTGCCATGGCAACGATGGGGTTGAGATGCCGTGGTAACCATGCAGTTGGGTTGCCGTGGTAACCATGCGGTTGTGTTGTTGTGGTAACCATGCGGTTGTGTTGCCATGGTAACCATGGGTTTGGGTTGCCATGGCAACCATGGGGTTGTGTTGCCATGGTAACCATGGCGTTTAGTTGCCATGGCAACTATGGGGTTCTGTTGCCATGGCAACCATGGGGTTGTGTTGCCATGGTAACTATGGTGTTGGGTTGCAATGGTTATCAGGCAGTTCTTTTGGAATGGCAATCATGGGGTACTGTTTCCATGGTAACCATGGGGTAGTGTTGCCATGGTAACTATGCGGTTGTGTTGCCATGGTAACCATGGGGTTGGGTTGCTATGGTTAGCATGGGTTTCTGTTGCCATCGTAACCATGGGGTTGGGTTGCCATGGCAACCATGGGGTTGTGTTGCCATGGTAACCGTGGCGTTTAGTTGCCATGGCAACTATGGGGTTCTGTTGCCATGGTAACCATGGGGTAGTGTTGCCATGGTAACCATGGGGTTCTGTTGCCATGGCAACCATGGGGTACTGTTGCCATGGTAACCATGCAGTTGTGTTGCCATGGTAACCATGGGGTTGGGTTGCCATGGCAACCATGGGGTTGTGTTGCCATGGTAACCATGCTGTTTAGTTGCCATGGCAACTATGGGGTTCTGTTGTCATGGTAACCATGGGGTAGTGTTGCCATGGCAACCATGGGGTTGTGTTGCCATGGTAACGATGGGGTTGGGTTGCCATGGCAACCACGGGGTTGTGTTGCCATGGGAACCATGGGGTCGAGATGCCGTGGTAACCATGCAGTTGGGTTGCCGTGGTAACCATGCGGTTGCGTTGTTGTGGTAAACATGCGATTGTGTTGCCATGGTAACCATGGGGTTGGGTTGCAATGGCAACCACGGGGTTTGGTTGCTATGGTAACCATTGCGTTCTCTTGCCATGGTAACCATGGTGTTGTTTGCCATGGTAACCATGGCGTTTAGTTGATATAGCAACTATGGGAGTCTGTTGCCATGGTAACCTTGCGGTTGTGTTGCCATGGTAACCATGGGGTAGCCTTTGCCATGGTAATCATGCGGTTGTTTTGCCATGTTAACCATGGGGTTGGGTTGTCATGGCAACCACGGGGTTTGGTTGCTATGGTAACCATGGCGTTCTGTTGCCATGGTAACCACGGGTTTCGGTTGCCATGGCAACCACGGGATTGTGTTGCCATGGGAACCATGGCGTTTACTTGCCATGGCAACTATGGGGTTCTGTTGCCATGGTAACCATGGGGTAGCGTTGCCATAGTAACCATGCGGTTTTGTTGCCATGGTAACCACGGGTTTCGGTTGCCATGGCAACCACGGGATTGTGTTGCCATGGGAACCATGGCGTTTACTTGCCATGGCAACTATGGGGTTCTGTTGCCATGGTAACCATGGGGTAGTGTTTCCATGGTAACTATGGGGTTGGGTTGCCATGGTAACCATGGGGTTGTGTTGCCCTGGTAACCATGGCGTTTAGTTGCCATGGCAACCATGGGGTACTGTTGCCATGGTAACCATGGGGTAGTGTTGCCATGGCAACCATGGGGTCGAGATGCCATGGTAACGATGGGGTTGGGTTGCCATTGCAACCATGGGGTTGTGTTGCCATGGTAATTATGGTGTTGGGTTGCTATGGAAACTATGGGGATTAGTTGCCATGGCAACCATGGGGTCGAGATGCCGTGGTAACCATGCAGTTGGGTTGCCGTGGTAACCATGCGGTTGTGTTGTTGTGGTAACCATGCGGTTGTGTTGCCATGGTAACCATGGGGTTGGGTTGCCATGGCAACCACGGGGTTTGGTTGCTATGGTAACCATGGCGTTCTCTTGCCATGGAAACCATGGGGTTGTTTGCCATGGTAACCATGGGGTAGTGCTGCCATCGCAACCATGGGGTTGTGTTGCCATGGTAACCATGGGGTAGTGTTGCCATGGCAACCATGGGGTTGTGTTTCCATGGTAAGTATGGGGTTGGGTTGCAATGGTTATCAGGCGGTTCTTTTGGAATGGCAACCATGGGTTAGTGATGCCATGGTAACCATCCGGTTGTGTTGCCATGGTACCCATGGGGAAGCGTTGCCATAGTAACCATGCGGTTGTGTTGCCATGGTAACCATGGGGTTGGGTTGCCATGGCAACCATGGGGTTGTGTTGCCATGGTAACCATGGCGTTTAGTTGCCATGGTAACTATGGGGTTCTGTTGCCATGGCAACCACGGGGTTGTGTTGCCATGGTAACTATGGGGTTGGGTTGCTATAAGAACTATGGGGTTTAGTTGCCATGGCAACGATGGGGTTGAGATGCCGTGGTAACTATGCAGTTGGGTTGCCGTGGTAACCATGCGGTTTTGTTGTTGTTGTAACCATGCGGTTGTGTTGCCATGGTAACCATGGGGTTGGGTTGCCGTGGCAACCACGGGGTTTGGTTGCTATGGTAACCATGGTGTTCTCTTGCCACGGTAACCATGGGGTTGGGTTGCCATGGCAACCATGGGGTTGTGTTGCCATGGTAACCATGGCGTTTAGTTGCCATGGCAACTATGGGGTTCTGTTGCCATGGTAACCATGGGGTAGTGTTTCCATGGTAACTATGGGGTTGGGTTGCCATGGTAACCATGGGGTTGTGTTGCCCTGGTAACCATGGCGTTTAGTTGCCATGGCAACCATGGGGTACTGTTGCCATGGTAACCATGGGGTAGTGTTGCCATGGCAACCATGGGGTCGAGATGCCATGGTAACGATGGGGTTGGGTTGCCATTGCAACCACGGGGTTGTGTTGCCATGGGAACCATGGGGTTGTGTTGCCATGGTAATTATGGTGTTGGGTTGCTATGGAAACTATGGGGATTAGTTGCCATGGCAACCATGGGGTCGAGATGCCGTGGTAACCATGCAGTTGGGTTGCCGTGGTAACCATGGGGTTGGGTTGCCATGGCAACCACGGGGTTTGGTTGCTATGGTAACCATGGCGTTCTATTGCCATGGTTACCATGGGGTTGTTTGCCATGGTAACCATGGGGTAGTGCTGCCATCGCAACCATGGGGTTGTGTTGCCATGGTAACCTTGGCGTTTTAGTTTCCATGGCAACTATGGGGTTGGGTTGCCATGGCAACCACGGGGTTTGGTTGCTATGGTAACCATGGCGTTCTGTTGCCATGGAAACCATGGGGTTCGGTTACCATAGTAACCATGGGGTTGTTTGCCATGGTAACCATGGGGTAGTACTGCCATCGCAACCATGGGGTTGTGTTGCCATGGTAACCTTGGCGTTTTAGTTGCCATGGCAACTATGGGGTTGTGTTGCCATGGCAACCATGGGGTTGTGTTGCCCTGGGAACCATGGGGTTGTGTTGCCATGGTAACCATGGCGTTTAGTTGCCATGGTAACGAAGGGTTTGGGTTGCCATGGCAACCACGGGGTTGTGTTGCCATGGGAACCATGGGGTTGTGTTGCCATGGTAACTATGGGGTTGGGTTGCTATGGCAACTATGGGGTTTAGTTGCCATGGCAACCATGGGGTTGAGATGCCGTGGTAACCATGCAGTTGGTTTGCCGTGGTAAACATGCGGTTCTGTTGTTGTTGTAACCATGCGGTTGTGTTGCCATGGTAAACATGGGGATCGGTTGCCATGGCAACCACGGGGTTTGGTTGCTATGGTAACCATGGGGTTCTCTTGCCATGGTAACCATGGGGTTGGGTTGCCATGGCAACCATGGGGTTGTGTTGCCATGGTAACCATGGCGTTTAGTTGCCATGGCAACTATGGGGTTCTGTTGCCATGGTAACCATGGGGTAGTGTTGCCATGGGAACCATGGGGTTGTGTTGCCGTGGAAATTATGGGGTTGGGTTGCAATGGTTAGCCTGGGGTTGTGTTGCAATGGTAACCATGGGGTTGGGTTGCCATGGCAACCAATGGGTTGTGTTGCCATGGTAACCGTGGCGTTTAGTTGCATTGGCAACTATGGGGTTCTGTTGCCATGGTAACCATGAGGTAGTGTTGCCATGGCAACCATGGGGTTCTGTTGCCATGGCAACCATGGGGTAGTGTTGCCATGGTAAACATGCGGTTGTGTTGCCATGGTAACCATGTGGTTGGGTTGCCATGGCAACCACGGGGTTTGGTTGCTATGGTAACCATGGCGTTCTGTTGCCATGGAAACCATGGGGTTCGGTTACCATAGTAACCATGGGGTTCTGTTGCCATGGTAACCATGGGGTAGTGTTGCCATGGCAACCATGGGGTTGTGTTTCCATGGTAAGTATGGGGTTGGGTTGCAATGGTTATCAGGCGGTTCTTTTGGAATGGCAACCATGGGTTAGTGATGCCATGGTAACCATCCGGTTGTGTTGCCATGGTACCCATGGGGAAGCGTTCTCATAGTAACCATGCGGTTGTGTTGCCATGGTAACCATGGGGTTGGGTTGCCATGGCAACCATGGGGTTGTGTTGCCATGGTAACCATGGCGTTTAGTTGCCATGGTAACTATGGGGTTCTGTTGCCATGGTAACCATGGGGTAGTGTTGCCATGGCAACCACGGGGTTGTGTTGCCATGGTAACTATGGGGTTGGGTTGATATAAGAACTATGGGGTTTAGTTGCCATGGCAACGATGGGGTTGAGATGCCGTGGTAACCATGCAGTTGGGTTGCCGTGGTAACCATGCGGTTTTGTTGTTGTTGTAACCATGCGGTTGTTTTGCCATGGTAACCATGGGGATGGGTTGCCGTGGCAACCACGGGGTTGTGTTGCCATGGTAACCATGGCGTTTAGTTGACATGGTAACTATGGGGTTGTGTTGCCATGGTAACCATGCGGTTGTGTTGCCATGGTAACCATGGGGTTGGGTTGCTATGGTTAGCATGGGTTTCTGTTGCCATCGTAACCATGGGGTTGGGTTGCAATGGCAACCATGGGGTTGTGTTGCCATGGTAACCGTGGCGTTCAGTTGCCATGGCAACTATGGTGTTCTGTTGCCATGGTAACCATGGGGTAGTGTTGCCATGGTAACCATGCAGTTGTGTTGCCATGGTAACCATGGGGTTGGGTTGCCATGGCAACCACGGGGTTGTGTTGCCATGGGAACCATGGGGTCGAGATGCCGTGGTAACCATGCAGTTGGGTTGCCGTGGTAACCATGCGGTTGCATTGTTGTGGTAACCATGCGATTGTGTTGCCATGGTAACCATGGGGTAGTGTTGCCATGGCAACTATGGGGTTGCGTTTCCATGGTAACCATGGGGTGGTGTTCCCATGGCAACCATGGGGTTGTGTTGCCATGGTAACTATGGGGTTGGGTTGCAATGGTTATCAGGCGGTTCTTTTCGAATGGCAACCATGGGGTAGTGTTGCCATGGTAACCATGCAGTTGTGTTGCCATGGTAACCATGGGGTTGGGTTGCCATAGCAACCACGGGGTTTGGTTGCTATGGTAACCATGGCGTTCTGTTGCCATCGTAACCATGGGGTAGTGTTGCCATGGTAACCATGGGGTTGGGTTGCCAAGGCAACCATGGGGTTGTGTTGCCATGGTAACCATGGCGTTTCGTTGCCATGGCAACCATGGGGTCGAGATGCCATGGTAACGATGGGGTTGGGTTGCTATGGCAACTATGGGGTTTGGTTGCTATGGTAACCATGGCGTTCTGTTGCCATGGTAACCATGGGGTAGTGTTGCCATGGTAACCATGGGGTTTGGTTGCAATGGCAACCATGTGGTTGTGTTGCCATGGTAACCATGCTGTTTAGTTGCCATGGCAACTATGGGGTACTGTTTCCACGGTAACCATGGGGTTGGGTTGCCATGGCAACCACGGGTTTTCGTTGCTATGGTAACCATGGCGTTCTGTTGCCATGGTAACCATGGTGTTGTTTGCCATGGTAACCATGGCGTTTAGTTGCCATGGCAACTATGGGGTTCTGTTGCCATGGTAACCATGGGGTAGTGTTGCCATGGCAACCATGCGGTTGTGTTGCCATGGTAACCATGGGGTTGGGTTGCAATGGTTATCAGGCGGTTCTTTTGGAATGGCAAACATGGGGTAGTGTTGCCATGGTAACCATGCGGTTGTTTTGCCATGGTAACCATGGGGTTTAGTTGCCATGGCAACCATGGTGTTGTGTTGCCATGGGAACCATGGCGTTTAGTTGCCATGCCAACTATGGGGTTCTGTTGCCATGGTAACCATGGGGTAGTGTTGCTAAAAATTCTAGTTACTTGTTGAGTCGTATTGTCCTTTTAATATTCAAAGCTGGTGGAAAAGCATGGGAATTGTTGCTTCTAGAAACACCCCACTTTTCTTGTTTGCACTCTGCATGCTGTTGAGCTAAAGCAGACCAAAAAAAAAAAATAAAGGAAACACACACACAAAAAACAACAATAACAAATGAAACCCACCTTTGGGTGATGTCTTGTGAACGCAACGATCATTTAATCCCTTTGTTTTCCCAGGTGGTATGGATGATACTGGTTGCACTGTTGGAGCTTGGATTTGGAGAGGAACAGGTGAGCATAGTTGTATGTTGCATCAGTACTAGTCAGCATTGTGGAGAAGGTGGGCATCATGACCGGCATGCTAGTGAATGCTGTTAGTCTGTTTTTGCAGCTGATGATGAGCCTGGCAATTGACTAAGATGACGACCAGTGCCTGTGCATTTCTTGAGGCGGAGGGAATTTACCTTTCAGCAACCTCAGAGCTAAGTAGGGGGGCACCTGGTATTTGCATATCTGGGGTGGCTAATGGGAGCTGGGAGTCAGAGCAGCGTGGAGCCAGCTGGCTGAATAGACTTGGTGCCACGGTGAGGGTGGTTCAGGCTGGGTCACGTTCAGGCTGCTTGTGGCTGGGTCACCAGCCTAATAGAAGCAGCGGGATTATTTTGTAGCGTGAGTGTGTGCGCCAGGCAGGACAGTTTCCTTCTGTTCGTCTGTCTTGTAGTGTTGCTTCTGCAATGTCTGTTCTGTGCTTCTCGGGTCTTGATATCCTTCTAGCTTTTTACACTGGAGTGACCAGACAGGGGACTTGGTAGCGGTGCTGAAGGGCCTCAGTGCTTGTTTTGTCATCGTGGCTCTGATCCGAGCACTTCTTGTCTTGCAGTCGCTGCTTGAAATGCAGTTCTGTTTCAGGTCTCGTGCATCATATTCGGTTTGAGATCGCGTCTGTTTCCATCCTCACTCTTGCAGAAGTCATCTGGGCCGTATCAGGAGCTCCTGCTTGGGAATTGATTTCCTAAGCGTCGTCTTATGGGGTTTTCAGTCCCCATCCTTCTGGTCTCTTGCCTTGAAGGCAGGCTTTTTAGGCCTCCATCATCCCAGTTCTGGCAGTTGCTTCCAGTCTCTTGTCATGACATTTGAGTCTCTGCTAGGGTCTGCTGCAGAGCACCTGTTCTGACTTGCTGTTGCCATAGGGCTTCCCTCCGGGGTCACTTTTTCTTGCGCCTTGTGTTGTGTGTTTTGTTTGTAGTGTTTGTGGCGTGGCTGTGTGTGTATGTGTTTGGTCTGGAGCTGTCCTGCCTGGCAGTTAGTGATGACAGCTAACGTGGCAGTGCGTGGGTGTGCTAATACATTGTCTGGAGTGTTTTGGCGGAGACATCCTGTCTGCATCTGGGCACTTACTGAAGGGCAGCAGGCACAGTCATCTCAGTGTTGTTTGTCAGATGTTGGGGGGGAGAGTATATCTGCTTGTGAGCAGCTGTTTGCATAGCGCTTGAATGGTGTGCATGAGGAGGTCTGTCGAATCTTGAAAGCTTACAGATATAGGGTTTTGAAAGTTTTATTTTTATTTCTCTCCTGTCCCCAGTACAGTGTAAACCTTTGGAGGAACGCGTCGCAGGAAAGAGCTCCTTCTGGAACTGTTCAGCACTCCGTAGGCAGCTCGGTGACTGGCTTGGTCTACTTCTGAGGTGCTGAGGTAAGGGGGCTTCTGTTTTGAAACGATAATATTGTAAACGGGGTCCCTTCTGTTGTTGAGGGATGGGTGCTAATGCTGGCAGCCTAACGATTATCTTGTGACCATTTTCATTTGCTAAATCTGAAACACAGTGTACAACACAGGACTTGACCGCAGCTTCTTTTAGCAAGGTGAGCGATGAGCAGATCTAGCAGTTACTTTAGTGGTGCAGCTGTCACTGCAAGTTACTTAACTGCGCAAAGTACAGTAAAAATCCTGTTTCTATTTCAGAGGTGTGTTGTAGCTGGCCTGAGAGAGCAGATGGAAGCATCTTCCTCGAGGGCAGGTGAGGGGGCAGAGGTAAGGGAGCAGATGAGAGTAAGTGTCCTAGCTGTGCTGTGTCTTTGGCTGCTGCTTCAGCCTCTGCTTTTCTTTTTGTTTCACAGGTGTGTCGCAATGGCTGAGTGGGGCCAAGCTGCACTCTGAAGAGCAGCACGGGAAGGGCGGGCTGTTTGTGAGCTGGATTGGAGCAGAACTGCCAAGTAGCACGAGATGACTGCGAAGGGTCTTGCTTTGCAGGTGCCATGGCAGGCTCGCCACAGAAGCGGTTGAGGATTTGAGAAGAGGTTGCAGATCATCGAGGAGCGACACGTGCAGGGACGGCTTGAAAACGGTATGGCTGCTTTCTCTTCTGTTTATCAGGTGTCCCAGGCAACGTGGGCTGTGATGTTAGTCTTTAGAATCGGAACAAAGCAGGTGCTGATGGCGGTCTTCTTTGGTAGGCAAAGAGTTGCCCGAAGCCCTGTCCTGTGTAGCCTGGGCACTCCTCGCTGAGGATGAAGCTTGCTTTCCAGCAGTTCTGAAAACTGTGCTGAGGCTGAAATGCTGCGTCTGTGTTTTGGTTGGGGTTGCACCTTGGTGAATGTAGGGATGGGTTTTAAGTGGGTGCAGCGGAGGGCCTGGCCCCAGTGTCCTGTAGTGTGTTTTGACCCATGAGCATAGCCTTTTGGTTCTCAGATAGCCTACTGAAGTAAGTGATTTCTCCTGCGAGTGGAATAGAATTGAATACTTCTTTTGGCATGTAATCTGTTCTGCGCCTAGATTTTTCTTTGTAAATGAAAGATAGAGGTAATTCCAGGTGGAAAAAAAAAAAAAGAGTTGCTTGCTTGTTTTTATTTTCCTTTCAGTATTCAAAGCTGCAGCTAAAGCATGGGGATTTTTTGTTTCTACAAACACCCCAGTTCTCTTGTCTGCGCTCTGCATGCTGTTGAGCTAAGCCATATAAAGAAGTTAATAAAACCACAGCTGCTGCTCCTCCTCTTTCTGCTTTGTTTGTGCTTTCCCCCTGCACTTTCCCAGGTGATTGGCTTCAGGTTCCAGGTGGGACCTAATGGTAACTGAGTTGCAGGTATCCCATCAGAGAGCTCCTTCTGCCCGGGCTGCACTTTGGGGTAAGTGCTTTAGTTTTCCTTCAGTTGTTTGGAGGGTTCTTTAGGTGGGTCAGTCTATGGACTGATGCGTTTTCAAGTAGAAACCAGGACTCCTATCTTTTTGAGGTTGCAACTGGTAGGATCTGTCATTGTAAAGCAATCTAGTAGTAGGTGCCTGTATTGCATGCAGCTCTTCCTCAGGTGAGTAGTAGTTATATCAGTATTAGGGATAGTATGGTGATGTTACTCTGTGTGTTTGCTTTGTGGTTCTGGGTCCCTTATGATTTTTGCAGAATTACGGGGCTTTTTGAGACTTTGCCTTTATGTCAAATCTTATCAAAGTCACAACCTCGGTGGCAAAGTGATGGAGCATGGTTTAGGAGAAATGTATCATTGAAGCTCCCTGTGTGAGCGTGTATCTGAAAATGGCAGCAGTGGGCATGTAAGGGGTGGTCTCTTTCAGGTTTAGGGACAGTTTATTGTATTTCTGGAGCTTTTGCCTGTGGTTTTGCTGTCTGTTGAGTCTTTAGACCTTGCAGCCTTCTAGTCTTGATGTCCTTGAATTGACATATTAGAAGTATGTTTATGAGGTGTTGCTAGGTAGTTGTATTTGGGAAACAGTTGAGCATGGTTCCTTGACGGCATAAGTGCAGTAGTGCCTAGAGAGTGAGCAGGGTCACGTGCTTCATGTCTAAAGAATGAGTCTGTTCGTGCACATTTCGGCGCGGCGCCGCCCGGGCACATTACTCAGGTGGAGCTACTGAGCAGGTGAGGTAAAGGAACCGGGAACAGAGAAGCATTGCACAATGGTATGTTGCATTAGTTGTAGTGTGCGTAGTGCAGGACATGGGTATTAGGGCTTGCATGGTAGTGAATGCTGGTTCTCTGTGTTTACAGATGGGGATGAGCCTGTTTAAACTATTTCCAGTTCAAAAAGTTTCAGTTATTAGCTTGGTGATATTGCCTATTCAATATTAAAACCTGCAGAATAAGCCAAAGGCGATTTTTGCTTCTAGAATCACTGCAAATATTTGGTCTGCTCTCTGCATGCTTTTGAGATCAAGTTTATTTTAAAAAAGAAACAAAAAGAAAAACAGCTACTTGTCTTGCTCTATTTCTACTTTCTAGTGCTTTGCCCCTACCCTTCCCAGGTGACTTAGTTTGGGTGCTAGGTGGGGCCAAATGGTATATGAGTCCAAGGCATCCCCTCAGAGAGCTCATTCTGCTTGGGCTCCTCTTTGTGGTGTTTGTTTTCCTTCGGTCTGTTGCAGGGTTCTTCAGGTGAATGAGAGTTTGTGGACTGATGCTTTTCCAAGTAGCGAGGGGTACGCACATCTTTTTGAGATAACAGCTAGTAGGATCTGCAGGATTAAGCAGCCCTCTACCCTGCCTGGTCTCTCACAAGACCCTTCTGCTCTAGGATTGCTGCGGATTGAAGAACAGCAAGTGCCAATTGCGACTACAACAGTGCACCGGTGGCAATATCGCACCAACCGAGACTCCCCGATTTCTCCATGAGTTAGTTCACCATCTGGAGAGCCAAGGAGTGATCAGCAAGACTCATTCACCTTTTAATAGTCCTATATGGCCAGTGCGAAAGGCCAATGGCGAGTGGAGGCTAACAGTGGACTATCGAGGCCTGAATGAAGTCACACCACCACTAAGAGCAGCAGTGCCAGACATGCTAGAACTCCAGTACGAACTAGAGTCAAAGGCAGCCAAGTGGTATGCTACAATTGATATTGCTAATGCGTTTTTCTCTATCCGTCTTGCAGCAGCAGCATGCAGGCCACAATTTGCTTTCACTTGGAGGGGCATTCAGTATTTGGAATCACTGCCCCAGGGGTGGAAACACAGCCCTACCATCTGCCATGTACTGATCCAGACGACACTGGAACAGGGGAACACTCCTGAACACCTGCAGTATATCGATGATATCATCGTATGGGGTAACACAGCAGAAGAAGTTTTTGAGAAAGGGAAGAAAATAATTCAAATTCTCCTGAAAGCTGGATTTGCCATTAAACAGAATAAGGTCAAGGGAGCTGCACAGGAAATCCAGTTCTTGGGGGTAAAATGGCAGGATGGACGTCGCCACATTCCGACGGATGTGATCAACAAAGTAACAGTTCTGTCTCCGCCAACCAGCAAAAAAGAAACAGAAGCGTTCCTACGTCTTGTAGAATTTTGGAGAATGCATGTGCCAGGCTATAGTCAGCTTGTGAGTCCTCTATATTGAGTAACTCAAAAGAGGAATTCAATATAGAGGAACTCTTTCGAGTGGCGCCCCGAGCAACAACAGGCCTTTGAACAACTCAAAAAAGAAATAGCTCGTGCACTTGCTTTTGGGCCTGACCGTACTGGACCAGCTGTGCAAAGCATACTGTACGCTGCAGCTGGGGAGCATGGGCTCACCTGGAGCCTCTGGCAGAAGACCCCAGGAGAAAGTCGAGACCGACCTTTGGGTTTCTGGAGCCGGGGCTATCGAGGATCAGAGGCCAATTACACCCCAGCTGAAAAGGAAATATTAACCGCATATGAGGGGATTCGAGTCGCTTCAGAAGTTGTTGGTACAGAAGCACAAGTTTTCTTGGCCCCACGGCTACCTGTGTTACATTGGATGTTCAAAGAGAAAATCCCCACTACACATCATGAAACCGATGCTACGTGGAGTTAATGGGTAGCGTTCATTACACAGCGGGCTCGAATGGGGAAACCCAACCGCCCGGGAATCCTGGAAGAGATTATGGACTGGCCAGAGGGCAGGGATTTCGGAGCACCGACAGAAGTAACTCGTGGTGAAGGGGCACCACCATACACTGAGTTGCCAGAAGACAGAAAGCAGTATGCGTTGTTTACTGACGGAGCCTTCCGTGTGATAGGGAGCCATCGGAAGTGGAAAGCTGCCGTGTGGAGTCCCACACGACAAGTTGTGGAGGCCATGGAAGGGGAAGGTGAGTCAAGTCAGTATGCAGCAGTGAAAGCTATACAACTGGCCCTAGAAATTGCTGAAGGAGAAAAGTGGCCGGTACTGTATCTCTACACTGCTTCATGGACGGTGGCAAATGCGCTATAGGGGTGGCTGCGACAATGGAAACAGAACAACTGGCAGCGCAGAGGTAGACCTATCTGGGCTACTACCCTGTGGCAAGGTATTGCTGCCCGGGTAGAAAACCTGGCTGTAAAGGTACGTCATGTAGATGCCCATATGCCTAAGAATCGTGCTACCGAACAACATCAGAACAACGAAGAAGTAGATCGAGCTTCAAAAATTGAAATAGCTCAGGTGGACCTGGACTGGGGACTTAAGGGCTGTCTGTAGCTCGATGGGCCGATGAAATATCAGGACATCTGGGGAGGGACGCCACATATAGATGGGTTCGTGATCGAGGGGTGGACCTGACCATTGAGGCCATCACACAGGTTACCCACCAGTGTGAGACCTGTGCTGCAATCAAACAAGTCATGAGGGTAAAGTCTCCCTGGAATAGGGGGATATGGCTTGGATTTCGATATGGTGAGGCCTGGCAGATTGACTACATCGGATCACTTCCACAAACCCGCCAAGGCAAATGGTACATACTCAGCATGGAAGAAGCAACTACTGGGTGGCTGGAAACATACCCTGTAAACCATGCCACTGCCCGAAACACTATCTTGGGCCTGGAAAGGCAAGTGCTGTGGCGACATGGTCCACCACAAAGAATTGAGTCCGACAATGGGAGTCACTTCCGAAAAAATTTGATAACTTCCTGGGACAAGAGACATGGCATTGAATGGGTCTATCACATCCTTTATCACCCACAAGCCTCTGGGAAGGTTGAGAGGTACAATGGGCTGTTAAAAGCTATGCTGAGAGCATTGGGTGCTGCGACATAGAAACACTGGGATATAAATCTACCACAGGCCACTTGGCTAGTTAACAACAGGGGGTCTGAAAGCCGTGCTGGTCCTGCCGAAACAAAACCCCTACACACTGTGAAAGGAGCTAAGGTTCCCGTAGTGCATGTAGGAAGGTGGATGGGGAAGGCAGTGTGGGTTGCTCCTGCCTCGGGAAAAGGCAAACCCACTCGTGGGATTGTCTTCGCCCAAGGACCAGGGTATACCTGGTGGGTCATGCAAAAGAATGGGGATATCAAGTGTGTGCCTCAAGGAGATTTAGCACTGGGAGAAAATTAATCTGTCATCCAAGTTATGTGTTGTAGGAGGACACTGCAGAACCAATGACAGGTGAAGTTTGCAAGGAACCGGGCAAGTGCAACAGTGATGCGAGCTAAGCTGGTGCTGCTGTCAAGAAAACCTACTTCGCCTGCCCTGAGTGACCACTTTGACAGATGAAGGTGAAACCATCAACAGTTTTTATGAGCATTTTGGGAAAAGACCTATAGAATAAAGAGAAGTACAGACATAAAAATGCTTCAATGGACAGAAAACAATGGTGATGAGACCATCTATATACTAAACCGTACCTGATTGTGAAAGAAATATTATGGAATAAGGGGTGGAAGTTGTGTTGGGTCTGTCTGAGCTGGAGTCACCTTTTCCCTGCAGCAGCCCGCACAGTGCAGTACTCTGTACTCGTAGCTGGAACAGCACTGATATCACTCCAGTGTTGTGTCTATTGCTGCATAGTGCTGGCACAGCATCAGGACTCCTTCCAAGTCCCCAAGAGCCAGGCACGGGTGCCGGCTGTCCCGTGTCCCGGGGGTCCGAACTCGGGCTGCGTGACGCACGGCCATCCCGCGGTCCTAGGCGCCGTTCTTGGGCGACACATGTGCCAAGCGCACCGGGTTCCCGGTCCGACCTCGGGCGGCGCGGGGCTGGCTGACCCTATAATCTGGGCTCCGGTCTTTGCGATGCGTCTGCTGGACGCACCGGAGAGCGTGTGTGACTTCGGCCGGTTCGGGGACGGCGATCCCAAGGCCCGTGTGTCCGGCCTCCGGCGGAGCGGGTGCCGGCTGTGCCGTGGGTCCGAAGTCGGGCGACGTGGGTGCCTGCCGAGTCGTGTAGCGGGAGGCTGCTGTCCACCTGCTCGGGGTCTGGCCGTCCCGGAATCCAGCGGTTTCGGACTCATGCGGAGCTGCGGCAGGCCGTCCTGCCCTCCCGGGTAGCTCCTGCCGGAGGCGCGGGATGCGACCGTCCCGAGCTCCTGGGCTGCTCTCCTGGGCGACGCGTGTGGGTCCCCGCTATCCGCAGCGGGGTCCGGGTCCGACTTTGGCTTTGTCCCGGACGGCGGTCCCGGGCTCCAGGTGTCCGGCCTCGGGCGGCTCGGCCGGCTGTCCCGTGTCCCGGTGATCAGAACTCGGGCGGGTTGGGGGCCGACTGTGCCGTGAAGCAGGAGGCTGCTGTCTGCCGGCTCGGGGTCTGACCGTCCCGGAGACAGGGGGTTCGGTCCCGTGCGAAGCTGCGGCCGGCCGACCCGCGCTCCTCGTTTCTCTATCCCGGGCCGCGAAATCTGATCCTCGCAAGCCCCTGGGCTCCGCTGTCGGGAGACCTTGTGCTAGTCGCAGCGGTGTGGCCGGACGTCCCGATTAGCTGGGATCCGGTCTTGGGCGACGCTTGGGAGCCCAGAATATCTTGGGAGCACAGCTGCTAGGGACAGCCGGCCCCGCGCCGCCCGAGGCGGGACACCTGGACAGCGGGACCGCCGGCCCCGAGATGCCGAGTTCGGCCCCGGACCCCGCTGAGTCTAGCACAAGACCGGTGCCCAGGGTTTCGGGACGGCCGGCCACCGAACCGCACGGCACCGAAAGCCCGCTCTCTGGGAAGCCGGCAGACGCCAGCCCCCCGCTTCACTGCACGGCCTGCCCCCACGCCCCCTGAATTCGGATCCCCGGGACACGAGATAGCCGGCCCCCGCTATCCGACGGCCTCGCAATCGCCGTCCCCGCACCGTCCGATGTCGGAACCGGCACCCCGTGCTGCTGGCAAACGCGTCGCACAAGAGCGGAGCACAGGGGCTCGGGACAGTTGCATGAGAGTTTATGGACTGATGCGTTTCCAAGTAGCGAGGGCTACGCACATCTTTTTGAGGTAACAGCTAGTAGGATCTGTTAGAAAAACTAATGTAGTACTTGGTGCCTTTATTGCATGCAGTTCTTTATCAGGTGACTAACTGTTGTGAGTAACTGAAGTCAACGTTACTTCGTGTGTTTGCTATGCGGTGCCTATGCGGACTATTGCACAAGACACAGCTTTCTGACATCTGGCCCAGCAACTACTAAATATGGGGAGCGGAGAAGCTGAAGAACAACCTAAGGACAAAGCCTGGGAGGAAGACTACGAGCCTTCAGTAGGAGCGGCCCCAGGGGGACCACCGGACACTGATAACGCATGCACCAGTGGGAGGGTTCGGATTTTGGGAACTAATTAGAATAACACTGCCTCTTGTAGAAGTAGTAATGAACATATATTAGCCTAGCAGAATAAAAACCAGCCGCCTGATGTAACTTGTGTGCTTCTTGGTGGAGCAGAGACAGCTGGCACACCCAGCGCTGTTTCCTTACCTCTATTCCTTTAATAAATCATAAACATTAATTGTAAGCCTATTTGGGACTCGGTCATTTATTACAACTGGGACCTCCCGGTGGGTGGAAGCGGTCGGGATAGCTCGGGATGCTGAGCCGTGGTGGAGCAAGGAGGTTGGTGGTCGGTGGCGCCCTGGGGCAGGCTGAATTGGGAGGGGGCGAGGAGGTGGGTGATCGGTGGCTTCTGTGGAAAAGGCGCTTGTATGGGGGGCTGCGCATTCAGAGGAATCTTGACAGGCTGCAGATAGGGGCAGGCAGGAACCTTTTGAAGTTCAGCAGAGGGCAATGCCAAGCCCTACCCTTAGGGAGAAACACCTCTGTTTACCAGCAGTGGCTAGCTCGATACTGAATAAGCATTTCTTTTGGAAGGGGTGCTTTGATATTAGAAGAGGCTGCCCGGGTAAGTGGTAAGAGACCCGATCATTAAAAGTATTGAATAGACATGTGGACATAGCCCGGGAGTCCGTCCTCCGGCAGGGCGGGAGCTGGCTCTTCCGAGCCCCTGTGCTCCGGTCTTGTGCGACGCGTTTGCAAGCAGCACCGGGTGCAGGGTCCGACATCGGACGGTGCGGGGACGGCGGGGACTGAAAGGAAAATCAGGTACTTCAGTAGGCTATCTGAGAACCAAAAGGCTATGCTCATGGGTCAAAACACACTACAGGACACTGGGGCCAGGCCCTCCGCTGCACCCACTTAAAACCCATCCCTACATTCACCAAGGTGCAACCCCAACCAAAACACAGACGCAGCATTTCAGCCTCAGCACAGTTTTCAGAACTGCTGGAAAGCAAGCTTCATCCTCAGCGAGGAGTGCCCAGGCTACACAGGACAGGGCTTCGGGCAACTCTTTGCCTACCAAAGAAGACCGCCATCAGCACCTGCTTTGTTCCGATTCTAAAGACTAACATCACAGCCCACGTTGCCTGGGACACCTGATAAACAGAAGAGAAAGCAGCCATACCGTTTTCAAGCCGTCCCTGCACGTGTCGCTCCTCGATGATCTGCAACCTCTTCTCAAATCCTCAACCGCTTCTGTGGCGAGCCTGCCATGGCACCTGCAAAGCAAGACCCTTCGCAGTCATCTCGTGCTACTTGGCAGTTCTGCTCCAATCCAGCTCACAAACAGCCCGCCCTTCCCGTGCTGCTCTTCAGAGTGCAGCTTGGCCCCACTCAGCCATTGCGACACACCTGTGAAACAAAAAGAAAAGCAGAGGCTGAAGCAGCAGCCAAAGACACAGCACAGCTAGGACACTTACTCTCATCTGCTCCCTTACCTCTGCCCCCTCACCTGCCCTCGAGGAAGATGCTTCCATCTGCTCTCTCAGGCCAGCTACAACACACCTCTGAAATAGAAACAGGATTTTTACTGTACTTTGCGCAGTTAAGTAACTTGCAGTGACAGCTGCACCACTAAAGTAACTGCTAGATCTGCTCATCGCTCACCTTGCTAAAAGAAGCTGCGGTCAAGTCCTGTGTTGTACACTGTGTTTCAGATTTAGCAAATGAAAATGGTCACAAGATAATCGTTAGGCTGCCAGCATTAGCACCCATCCCTCAACAACAGAAGGGACCCCGTTTACAATATTATCGTTTCAAAACAGAAGCCCCCTTACCTCAGCACCTCAGAAGTAGACCAAGGCAGTCACCGAGCTGCCTACGGAGTGCTGAACAGTTCCAGAAGGAGCTCTTTCCTGCGACGCGTTCCTCCAAAGGTTTACACTGTACTGGGGACAGGAGAGAAATAAAAATAAAACTTTCAAAACCCTATATCTGTAAGCTTTCAAGATTCGACAGACCTCCTCATGCACACCATTCAAGCGCTATGCAAACAGCTGCTCACAAGCAGATATACTCTCCCCCCCAACATCTGACAAACAACACTGAGATGACTGTGCCTGCTGCCCTTCAGTAAGTGCCCAGATGCAGACAGGATGTCTCCGCCAAAACACTCCAGACAATGTATTAGCACACCCACGCACTGCCACGTTAGCTGTCATCACTAACTGCCAGGCAGGACAGCTCCAGACCAAACACATACACACACAGCCACGCCACAAACACTACAAACAAAACACACAACACAAGGCGCAAGAAAAAGTGACACCCAGAGGGAAGCCCTATGGCAACAGCAAGTCAGAACAGGTGCTCTGCACCAGACCCAAGGAGAGACTCAAATGTCACGACACGCGACTGGAAGCAACTGCCAGAACTGGGATGAAGGAGGCCTAAAAAGCCTGCCTTCAAGACAAGACACCAGAAGGATGGGGACTGAAAACCCCATAAGACGACGCTTAGGAATTCAATTCCCTTGCAAGAGCTCCTGATACAACCCAGATGACTTCCGCAAGAGCAAGGATGGAAACAGACGCAATCTCAAACCGAGTATGATGCAGAAGACCTGAAACAGATCTGCACTTCATGCAGCGACTTAAAGACAAGAAGTGCTCGCATCAGCCCTACGATGACAAAACAAGCATTTAGGGCCTTTGGTGTGGCTACAAAGTTGCACGTCTTGTCTGTCCAGTGGAAGAAGGCAATGAGAATATCAAGACCTGAGGAGCACGTAACATATGATGATCATATCAGGAAATGTTTGATACAAAAACTATTAATCGCATAGAAGTGATCCCCTTAAGCTCCCACTGCAACACAAGCGTTGCTCAGCTCCCAGTTCAACATCAGCATTATTCTGAGGAGATCAAGTGTTCAATAGCTTCGGGATGGCTTCCCCAGGGCCTGCTGAGCAACAAGAGCAACAACACAGTACAGCACAGACAACACAGATGACAAGCTGGGACTGCCCTGCCTGGCACGCGCTCACGCTGTACGTGACAGAACTCCCCACACATATCTCTCTGCCTGACCTGATCAATTCTGAAAAGCCTAGCCCAAAGCTTGGATGTCATCATCCAAGCTTTTAAGTCATCATCCAATGACTTAAAAGCGCAGACCCTCACCCTATGGGTGCATTCACAACCCCAACGCAAACATAGCATTTTCCCCCCACCCCCACCCCCCCGACACCCCAACTTAGCTTGGGAATGCTGGGAGGCTGGTTCCATCCTCACCAAGGAAGGCTCACAAAGGCTAGCCAGGACATTGCTTCAGGCACAAGGCTCTTCTTCACCTGCAGAAATAAAGTGCCATCAGGCGCCAGCACACCAGCCAAATTTCTTCCAGTGAAACACCCTCCTCAGAAACAAAACAGCAGTCAACTGACCTGCTCCGCTACTGAAATCAGATAGACACCCTCTAGACAACTCCCCACCTCCCCCTGCCAAACACTCCCTAACACACAATTTTTGCACCTAAACTTAATTCTCAGGGCTCAGAATCCATCCTCAATGTGGACCACAGAGGCCAGCTAGGATGTTCCCAGGACCTTCTTCGTCCCTGCAAAAGAGGAGTCACCCAGACGTGCACCAATACACTGCTACACCAAAAACAATACCCGTTTTCCAATTTTCTCCACTCACCTTCCCGATCCAGGCTTCAAGCTTCCATTCACTGTGCTGAGCCAAGGTCACGGGGCTTAGACCAAGAACAACAGAAACGTGACGATCCACAAAACAGTCTATACCCACTCCTTTCCTCCCCTGCTGCAACAGCCAAGAAGCCCCAGAGCCACGTGGCTTATTTACTTATTTATAAGGCTTACCTCAACAGCATGCAGAATGCAGACAAGACAACTGGGGTGTTTCCACAAGCAACAATCCCCATGCTTTCGCTGCAGCTTTTAATGTTAGAAGGACGATATGACCAAGCAAGTAACTGAAACTTTTTCAGCTGGAATTAGCTCAAACTTTTATTTACGTAGAAAGAAAAATCTAGGAGCAGAACTGATTATACATCAACAAAATCAATTCCGTTCCACTCGCAGGAAAAATCACGTACTTCAGTAGGCTGAGAACCAAAAGGCTATGCTCATGGGTCAAAACACACTACAGGACACTGGGGCCAGGCCCTCCGCTGCACCCACTTAAAACCCATCCCTACACTCACCAAGGTGCAACCCCAACCCAAACACAGACGCAGCATTTCAGCCTCAACACAGTTTTCAGAACTGCTGGAAAGCAAGCTTCATCCTCAGCGAGGAGTGCTCAGGCTACACAGGACAGGGCTTCGGGCACCTCTTTGCCTACCGAAGAAGACGGCCATCAGGAACTGCCACAACAGACAACCGTTTCCATCTACAACAACTTTCTCAGGAGCCACACAAAATTCCAGCGACCTGCCTTCCCCCTACTCTAAAGGCTATCTCAGCCCACCTTGTCTGTGGCACCTCATAAACTGAAGAGAAAGCAACAGCAGCAGCAGAAGCCACAACACCCTTTGGACAGTTACTCTTATCCCCTCGAGTACCTCAGCCGCAGGCCTGCCCCACATGGCAGATGCTTCCATCTGTTCTCTTTACCCACTTATAGCACCTCTAAAAGCCAAACTGGAATTTTACTCTATTGGATGTAGGAAAATAACTGAAGTGACAACCGCGCCCCAAACTGAGCCAGCAGCCCCTACTAAACATCCCTCTACTAAGTGAAATCTCAAGTGGCATCTCAAACCCATGGTTACCATGGCAACTAAACCCCGTGCTTGCCATGGCAACGCAACACCATGGTTACCATGGCAACACAATCCCATGGTTCCCATGGCAACACAACCCCGTGGTTGCCATGGCAACCCAACCCCATCGTTACCATGGCAACTCAACCCCATGGTTGCCATGGAAACACTACCCCAAGGTTGCCATGGCAACAGAACCCCATAGTTGCCATGGGAACAAAACGCCATGGTTACCATGGCAACACAACCCCATGGTTGCCATGGCAACCCAACCCCATGGTTACCATGGCAACACAACCGCATGGTTACCATAGCAACCCAACCCCATAGTTACCATGGGAACACAACCCCATGGTTGCCATGGAAACACTACCCCATGGTTGCCATGGCAACAGAACCCCATAGTTGCCATGGCAACTAAACGCCATGGTTACCATGGCAACACAACCCCATGGTTGCCATGGCAACAGAACCCCATAGTTGCCATGACAACTAAACGCCATGGTTACCATGGCAACACAACCCCATGGTTGCCATGGCAACAGAACCCCATAGTTGCCATGGCAACTAAACGCCATGGTTACCATGGCAACACAACCCCATGGTTGCCATGGCAACCCAACCCCATAGTTGCCATGGCAACTAAACGCCATGGTTACCATGGCAATCCAACCCCATGGTTACCATGGCAACCCAACCCCATGGTTACCATGGCAACCCAACCCCATGGTTACCATGGCAACAGAACCCCATGGTTACCATGGCAACACAACCCCATGGTTGCCATGGCAACAGAACCCCATAGTTGCCATGGCAACAAAACGCCATGGTTACCATGGCAACACAACCCCATGGTTGCCATGGCAACCCAACCCCATGGTTACCATGGCAAGGCAACCGCATGGTTACCATAGCAACCCAACCCCATAGTTACCATGGGAACACAACCCCATGGTTGCCATGGAAACACTACCCCATGGATGCCATGGCAACAGAACCCCATAGTTGCCATGGCAACAAAACGCCATGGTTGCCATGGCAACAGAACCCCATAGTTGCCATGGCAACAAAACGTCATGGTTACCATGGCAACACAACCCCAAGGTTGCCATGGCAACCCAACCCCATGGTTGCCAAGGCAACTAAACCCCATAGTTTCCATAGCAACCCAACCCCATAGTTACCATGGCAACACAACCCCAATGTTGCCATGGAAACACTACCCCATGGTTGCCATGGCAACAGAACCCCATAGTTGCCATGGCAACAATACGCCATGGTTACCATGGCAACACAACCCCATGGTTGCCATGGAAACACCGCACCATGGTTGCCATGGCAACAGAACCCCATAGTTTCCATCGCAACAAAACGCCATGGTTACCATGGCAACACAACCCCATCGTTACCATGGCAAAACAACCCCATGGTTGCCATGGCAACCCAACCCCATGGTTACCATGGCAACAGAACCCCATAGTTCCCATGGCAAAACAACACCGTGGTTGCCATGGCAACCCAACCCCATGGTTGCCAAGGCAACTAAACCCCATAGTTTCCATAGCAACCCAACCCCATAGTTACCATGGCAACACAACCCCAATGTTGCCATGGAAACACTACCCCATGGTTGCCATGGCAACAGAACCCCACAGTTGCCATGGCAACAATACGCCATGGTTACCATGGCAACACAACCCCATGGTTACCATGGCAACCCAACCCCATAGTTACCATGGCAACACAACCCCATGGTTGCCATGGAAACACTACCCCATGGTTGCCATGGCAACAGAACCCCATAGTTCTCATGGCAACTAAACGCCATGGTTACCATGGCAACCCAACCCCATGGTTACCATGGCAACACAACCGCATGGTTACCACAACAACACAACCGCATGGTTACCACGGCAACCCAACTGCATTCTTACCACGGCATCTCAACACCATGGTTGCCATGGCAACTAAACCCCATAGTTTCCATAGCAACCCAACCCCATAGTTACCATGGCAACACAACCCCAATGTTGCCATGGAAACACTACCCCATGGTTGCCATGGCAACAGAACCCCATACTTTCCATGGCAACAATACGCCATGGTTACCATGGCAACACAACCCCATGGTTACCATGGCAACCCAACCCCATAGTTACCATGGCAACACAACCCCATGGTTGCCATGGAAACACTACCCCATGGTTGCCATGGACACAGAACTCCATTGTTACCATAGGAACCAAACCCCGTGGTTGCCATGGCAACCCAATCCCATGGTTACCATGGCAACACAACCGCATGGTTACCACAACAACACAACCGCATGGTTACCACGGCAACCCAACTGCATGGTTACCACGGCATCTCAACCCCATGGTTGCCATGGCAACTAAACCCCATAGTTTCCATAGCAACCCAACCCCATAGTTACCATGGCAACACAACCCCATCGTTACCATGGCAACACAACCCCATGGTTGCCATGGCAACCCAACCCCATGGTTACCATGGCAACACAACCGCATGGTTACCATGGCAAAACAACCCCATGGTTGCCATGGCAACAGAACCCCATAGTTGCCATGGCAACTAAACGCCATGGTTACCATGGCAACACAATCCCATGGTTCCCATGGCAACACAACCCCATGGTTGCTATGGAAACACTACCACAAGGTTGCCATGGCAACAGAACACCATAGTTGCAATGGCAACAAAACGCCATGGTTACCATGGCAACACAACCGCATGGTTACCATAGCAACCCAACCCCATAGTTACCATGGCAACACAACCCCATGGTTGCCATGGTAACACTACCCCATGGTTACCATGGCAAAAAAACGCCATGGTTGCCATGGCAACAGAACCCCATAGTTGCCATCGCAACAAAACGCCATGGTTGCCATGGCAACACAACCCCATGGTTGCGATGGCAACACAACACCATAGTTGCCATGGAAACTAAACTCCATGGTCACCATGGCAACCCAACCCAATGGTTACCATGGACACAGAACCCCATGGTTACCATAGCAACCAAACCCCGTGGTTGCCATGGCAACCCAACACCATGGTTACCACGGCAACCCAACTGCATGGTTACCACGGCATCTCAACCCCATGGTTGCCATGGCATCTAAACCCCATAGTTTCCATAGCAACCCAACCCCACCGTTACCATGGCAACACAACCCCATGGTTGCCATGGCAACACTACCCCATGGTTACCATGGCAACACAACCCCATAGTTGCCATGGCAACTAAACGCCATGGTTACCATGGCAACACAACCCCATGGTTGCCATGGCAACACAACCCCATGGTTACCATGGCAACACAACCCCATGGTTCACATGGCAACACAACCCCGTCGCTGCCATGGCAACCGAACCCCATCGTTACCATGGCAACACAACCGCATGGTTACAATAGCAACCCAACCCCATAGTTACCATGGCAACAGAACCCCATAGTTGCCATGGCAACAAAACGCCATGGTTGCCATGGAAACAGAACCCCATAGTTGCCATGGAAACAAAACGCCATGGTTACCATGGCAACACAACCCCATGGTTGCCATGGCAACCCAACCCCATGGTTGCCAAGGCAACTAAACCCCATAGTTTCCATAGCAACCCAACCCCATAGTTACCATGACAACCCCAACCCATGGTTGCCATGGAAACACTACCCCATGGTTGCCATGGATACAGAACCCCATAGTTGCCATGGCAACTAAATGCCATGGTTACCATGGCAACCAAACCCCATGGTTACCATGGACACAGAACCGCATGGTTACCATAGCAACCAAACCCCGTGGTTGCCGTGGAAACCCAATCCCATGGTTACCATGGGAACACAACCGCATGGTTACCACGGCAACCCAACTGTATGGTTACCACGGCATCTCAACACCATGGTTGCCATGGCAACTAAACCCCATAGTTTCTATAGCAACCCAACCCCATAGTTACCATGACAACCCCACCCCATGGTTGCCATGGAAACACTACCCTATGGTTGCCATAGCAACAGAACCCCATAGTTGCCATGGCAACAATACGCCATGATTACCATGGCAACACAACCCCATGGTTACCATGGCAACCCAACCCCATAGTTACCATGGCAACACAACCCCATGGTTGCCATGGAAACTCTACCCCATGGTTGCCATGGCAACAGAACCCCATAGTTCTCATAGTAACTAAACGCCATGGTTACCATGGCAACCCAACCCCATGGTTGCCATGGACACAGAACCCCATGGTTACCATAGCAACCAAACCCCGTGGTTGCCATGGCAACCCAATCCCACGGTTACCATGGCAACACAACCGCATGGTTACCACAACAACACAACCGCATGGTTACCACGGCAACCCAACTGCATGGTTACCACGGCATCTCAACCCCATGGTTGCCATGGCAACTAAACCCCATAGTTTCCATAGCAACCCAACCCCATAGTTACCATGGCAACACAACCCCATCGTTACCATGGCAACACAACCCCATGGTTGCCATGGCAACACAACCCCATGGTTACCATGGCAACCCAACCCCATAGTTACCATGGCAACACAACCCCATGGTTGCCATGGAAACACTACCCCATGGTTGCCATGGACACAGAACCCCATGGTTACCATAGCAACCAAACCCCGTGGTTGCCATGGCAACCCAATCCCATGGTTACCATGGCAACACAACCGCATGGTTACCACAACAACACAACCGCATGGTTACCACGGCAACCCAACTGCATGGTTACCACGGCATCTCAACCCCATGGTTGCCATGGCAACTAAACCCCATAGTTTCCATAGCAACCCAACCCCATAGTTACCATGGCAACACAACCCCATGGTTGCCATGGCAACACAACCCCATGGTTGCCATGGCAACCCAACCCCATGGTTACCATGGCAACACAACCGCATGGTTACCATGGCAAAACAACCCCATGGTTGCCATGGCAACAGAACCCCATAGTTGCCATGGCAACTAAACGCCATGGTTACCATGGCAACACAATCCCATGGTTCCCATGGCAACACAACCCCATGGTTGCTATGGAAACACTACCACAAGGTTGCCATGGCAACAGAACACCATAGTTGCCATGGCAACAAAACGCCATGGTTACCATGGCAACACAACCCCATGGTTGCCATGGCAACCCAACCCCATGGTTACCATGGCAACACAACCGCATGGTTACCATAGCAACCCAACCCCATAGTTACCATGGCAACACAACCCCATGGTTGCCATGGAAACACTACCCCATGGTTGCCATGGCAACAGAACCCCATAGTTGCCATGGCAACAAAACGCCATGGTTGCCATGGCAACAGAACCCCATAGTTGCCATGGCAAAAAAACGTTATGGTTGCCATGGCAACAGAACCCCATAGTTGCCATCGCAACAAAACGCCATGGTTGCCATGGCAACACAACCCCATGGTTGCCATGGCAACACAACCCCATAGTTGCCATGGAAACTAAACTCCATGGTCACCATGGCAACCCAACCCCATGGTTACCATGGACACAGAACCCCATGGTTACCATAGCAACCAAACCCCGTGGTTGCCATGGCAACCCAACACCATGGTTACCACGGCAACCCAACTGCATGGTTACCACGGCATCTCAACCCCATGGTTGCCATGGCATCTAAACCCCATAGTTTCCATAGCAACCCAACCCCATCGTTACCATGGCAACACAACCCCATGGTTGCCATGGCAACCCAACCCCATGGTTACCATGGCAACAGAACCCCATAGTTGCCATGGCAACTAAACGCCATGGTTACCATGGCAACACAACCCCATGGTTGCCATGGCAACACAACCCCATGGTTACCATGGCAACACAACCCCATGGTTCACATGGCAACACAACCCTGTCGCTGCCATGGCAACCGAACCCCATCGTTACCATGGCAACACAACCCTAATGGTTGCCATGGAAACACTACCCCAAGGTTTCCATGGCAACAGAACCCCGTGGTTGCCATGGCAACCCAACGCCATGGTTACCATGGCAACACAACCCCATGGTTGCCATGGCAACCCAACGCCATGGTTACCATGGCAACACAACCCCATGGTTGCCATGGAAACACTACCCCATGGTTGCCATGGCAACACAACCCCATGGTTGCCATGGAAACACTACCCCATGGTTGCCATGGAAACAGAACCCCATAGTTGCCATGGCAACTAAATGCCATGGTTACCATGGTTACCAAACCCCATGGTTACCATGGACACAGAACCCCATGGTTACCATAGCAACCAAACCCCGTGGTTGCCATGGAAACACTACCCCATGGTTGCCATGGCAACAGAACCCCATTGTTCTCATGGCAACTAAACGCCATGGTTACCATGGCAACACAAACCCATGGTTGCCATAGCAACCAAACCCCGTGGTTACCATGGCAACACAACCCCATGGTTACCATGGCAACCCAACCCCATAGTTACCATGGCAACACAACCCCATGGTTGCCATGGAAACACTACCCCATGGTTGCCATGGCAACAGAACCCCATTGTTCTCATGGCAACTAAACGCCATGGTTACCATGGCAACACAACCCCATGGTTACCATAGCAACCAAACCCCGTGGTTACCATGGCAACACAACCGCATGGTTACCACAACAACACAACCGCATGGTTACCACGGAAACCCAACTGCATGGTTACCACGGCATCTCAACCCCATGGTTGCCATGGCAACTAAACCCCATAGTTTCCATAGCAACCCAACCCCATAGTTACCATGGCAACACAACCCCATCGTTACCATGGCAACACAACCCCATGGTTGCCATGGCAACACAACCCCATGGTTGCCATGGCAACCCAACCCCATGGTTACCATGGCAACACAATTGCATGGTTACCATGGCAACACAACCCCATGGTTGCCATGGCAACAGAACCCCATAGTTGCCATGGCAACTAAACGCCATGGGTACCATGGCAACACAACCCCGTGGTTCCCATGGCAACCGAACCCCATCGTTTCCTTGGAAACACAACCCCATGGTTGCCATGGAAACACTACCCAATGGTTCCCATGGCAACAGAACCCCATAGTTGCCATGGCAACAAAACGCCATGGTTGCCATGGCAACAGAACCCCATAGTTGCCATGGAAACAAAACGCCATGGTTACCATGGCAACAAAACCCCATGGTTGCCATGGCAACCCAACCCCATGGTTGCCAAGGCAACTAAACCCCATGGTTACCATGGACACAGAACCCCATGGTTACCATAGCAACCAAACCCCGTGGTTACCATGGCAACACAACCGCATGGTTACCACAACAACACAACCGCATGGTTACCACGGGAACCCAACTGATTCGTTACCACGGCATATCAACACCATGGTTGCCATGGCAACTAAACCCCATAGTTTCCATAGCAACCCAACCCCATAGTTACCATGGCAACACAACCCCATCGTTACCATGGCAACACAACCCCATGGTTGCCATGGCAACAAAACCCCATAGTTGCCATGGCAACTAAACGCCATGGTTACCATGGCAACACAACCCCATGGTTGCCATGGCAACTAAACGCCATGGTTACCATGGCAACACAATCCCATGGTTCCCATGGCAACACAACCCCGTGGTTGCCATGGCAACCCAACCCCAACGTTACCATGGCAACTCAACCCCATGGTTGCCATGGAAACACTACCCCAAGGTTGCCATGGGAACAGAACACCATAGTTGCCATGGCAACAAAACGCCATGGTTACCATGGCAACACAACCGCATGGTTACCATAGCAACCCAACCCCATCGTTACCATGGCAACACAACCCCATGGTTGCCATGGAAACACTACCCCATGGTTGCCATGGCAACAGAACCCCATAGTTGCCATGGCAACAAAACGCCATGGTTACCATGGCAACAAAACCCCATGGTTGCCATGGCAACCCAATCCCATGGTTGCCAAGGCAACTAAACCCCATAGTTTCCATAGCAACCCAACCCCATGGTTACCATGGCAACACAACCCCATGGTTGCCATGGAAACACCACCCCATGGTTGCCATGTCAACAGAACCCCATAGTTGCCATCGGAACAAAACGCCATGGTTACCATAGCAACACAACCCCATGGTTGCCATGGAAACCCAACCCCATGGTTACCATGGACACAGAACCCCATGGTTACCATGGCAACACAACCCCATGGTTGCCATGGCAACCGAAACCCGTGGTTACCATGGCAACGCAACCGCATGGTTACGATAGCAACCCAACCCCATAGTTACCATGGGAACACAACCCCATGGTTGCCATGGCAACAGAACCCCATAGTTGCCATGGCAACAAAACTCCATGGTTGCCATGGCAAGAGAACCCCATAGTTGCCATGGCAAAAAAACTTCATGGTTACCATGGCAACACAACCCCATGGTTGCCATGGCAACCCAACCCCATGGTTGCCAAGGCAACTAAACCCCATAGTTGCCATGGCAACCCAACCCCATGGTTACCATGGCAACGCAACCGCATGGTTATCATAGCAACCCAACCCCATAGTTACCATGGAAACACTACCCCATGGTTGCCATGGCAACAGAACCCCATAGTTTCCATGGCAACAAAACGCCATGGTTGCCATGGCAACAGAACCCCATAGTTGCCATGGCAACAAAACGTCATGGTTACCATGGCAACACAACCCCATGGTTGCCATGGCAACCCAACCCCATGGTTGCCAAGGCAACTAAACCCCATAGTTTCCATAGCAACCCCAACCCAATGGTTACCATGGCAACACAACCCCATGGTTACCATAGCAACCAAACCCCGTGGTTGCCATGGCAACCCAACACCATGGTTACCACGGCAACCCAACTGCATGGTTACCACGGCATCTCAACCCCATGGTTGCCATGGCATCTAAACCCCATAGTTTCCATAGCAACCCAACCCCACAGTTACCATGGCAACACAACCCCATGGTTGCCAAGGCAACTAAACCCCATAGTTTCCATAGCAACCCAACCCCATGGTTACCATGGCAACACAACCCCATGGTTGCCATGGCAACCCACCCCATGGTTACCATGGCAACAGAACCCCATAGTTGCCATCGCAACAAAACGCCATGGTTATCATGGCAAGACAACCCCATCGTTACCATGGCAACACAACCCCATGGTTCCATGGCAACCCAACCCCATGGTTACCATGGCAACAGAACCCCATAGTTCCCATGGCAAAACAACACCGTGGTTGCCTTGGCAACCCAACCCCATGGTTACCATGGCAACACAACCCCATGGTTACCATGGCAACCCAACCCCATAGTTACCATGGCAACACAACCCCATGGTTACCATGGAAACACTACCCCATGGTTGCCATGGCAACAGAACCCCATAGTTGCCATGGCAACTAAACGCCATGGTTACCATGGCAACCCAACCCCATGGTTGCCATGGACACAGAACCCCATGGTTACCATAGCAACCAAACCCCGTGGTTGCCATGGCAACCCAATCCCATGGTTACCATGGCAACACAACCGCATGGTTACCACAACAACACAACCGCATGGTTACCACGGCAACCCAACTGCATGCTTACCACGGCATCTCAACCCCATGGTTGCCATGGCAACTAAACCCCATTGTTTCCATAGCAACCCAACCCCATAGTTACCATGGCAACACAACCCCATCGTTACCATGGCAACACAACCCCATGGTTGCCATGGAAACACAACCCCATGGTTGCCATGGCAACCCAACCCCATGGTTACCATGGCAACACAACCGCATGGTTACTATGGCAACACAACCCCATGGTTGCCATGGCAACAGAACCCCAAAGTTGCCATGGCAACTAAACGCCATGGTTACCATGGCAACACAACCCCGTGGTTGCCATGGAAACACTACCCCATGGTTCCCATGGCAACAGAACCCCATAGTTGCCATGGCAACAAAACGCCATGGTTACCATGGCAACACAACCCCATGGTTGCCATGGCAACCAAACCCCATAGTTACCATGGCAACACAACCCCATGGTTGCCATGGAAACACTACCCCATGGTTGCCATGGCAACAGAACCCCATAGTTGCCATGGCAACCAAACGCCATGGTTACCATGGCAACACAACCCCATGGTTACCATGGCAACCCAACCCCATAGTTGCCATGGGAACTAAACGCCATGGTTACCATGGCAACACAACCCCATGGTTGCCATGGCAACCCAACCCCATAGTTGCCATGGCAACTAAACGCCATGGTTACCATGGCAACCCAACCCCATGGTTACCATGGACACAGAACCCCATGGTTACCATAGCAACCAAACCCCGTGGTTGCCATGGCAACACAATCCCATGGTTACCATGGCAACACAACCGCATGGTTACCACAACAACACAACCGCATGGTTACCACGGCAACCCAACTGAATGGTTACCACGGCATCTCAACACCATGGTTGCCATGGCAACTAAACCCCATAGTTTCCATAGCAACCCAACCCCATAGTTACCATGGCAACACAACCCCATCGTTACCATGGCAACACAACCCCATGGTTGCCATGGCAACAGAACCCCATAGTTGCCATGGCAACTAAACGCCATGGTTACCATGGCAACACAACCCCATGGTTGCCATGGCAACAGAACCCCATAGTTGCCATGGCAACTAAACGCCATGGTTACCATGGCAACACAACCCCATGGTTGCCATGGCAACAGAACCCCATAGTTGCCATGGCAACAAAACGCCATGGTTACCATGGCAACACAATCCCATGGTTCCCACGGCAACACAACCCCGTGGTTGCCATGGCAACCCAACCCCATCGTTACCATGGCAACTCAACCCCATGGTTGCCATGGAAACACTACCCCAAGGTTGCCACGGCAACAGAACCCCATAGTTTCCATGGCAACAAAACGCCATGGTTGCCATGGCAACAGAACCCCATAGTTGCCATGGCAACTAAACGCCATGGGTACCATGGCAACACAACCCCGTGGTTCCCATGGCAACCGAACCCCATCGTTTCCTTGGCAACACAACCCCATGGTTGCCATGGAAACACTACCCAATGGTTCCCATGGCAACAGAACCCCATAGTTGCCATGGCAACAAAACGCCATGGTTACCATGGCAACACAACCCCATGGTTGCCATGGCAACCAAACCCCATGGTTACCATGGCAACACAACCCCATGGTTGCCATGGAAACACTACCCCATGGTTGCCATGGCAACAGAACCCCATAGTTGCCATGGCAACAAAACGCCATGGTTGCCATGGCAACAGAACCCCATAGTTGCCATGGAAACAAAACGCCATGGTTACCATGGCAACAAAACCCCATGGTTGCCATGGCAACCCAACCCCATGGTTGCCAAGGCAACACAACCCCATGGTTGCCATGGAAACACTACCCCATAGTTACCATGGCAACACAACCCCAATGTTGCCATGGAAACACTACCCCATGGTTGCCATGGCAACAGAATCCCATAGTTGCCATGGCAACAATACGCCATGGTTACCATGGCAACACAACCCCATGGTTGCCATGGAAACACCGCACCATGGTTGCCATGGCAACACAACCCCATAGTTTCCATCGCAACAAAACGCCATGGTTACCATGGCAACACAACCCCATCGTTACCATGGCAAAACAACCCCATGGTTGCCATGGCAACCCAACCCCATGGTTACCATGGCAACAGAACCCCATAGTTCCCATGGCAAAACAACACCGTGGTTGCCATGGCAACCCAACCCCATGGTTGCCAAGGCAACTAAACCCCATAGTTTCCATAGCAACCCAACCCCATAGTTACCATGGCAACACAACCCCAATGTTGCCATGGAAACACTACCCCATGGTTGCCATGGCAACAGAACCCCACAGTTGCCATGGCAACAATACGCCATGGTTACCATGGCAACACAACCCCATGGTTACCATGGCAACCCAACCCCATAGTTACCATGGCAACACAACCCCATGGTTGTCATGGAAACACTACCCCATGGTTGCCATGGCAACAGAACCCCATAGTTCTCATGGCAACTAAACGCCATGGTTACCATGGCAACCCAACCCCATGGTTACCATGGCAACACAACCGCATGGTTACCACAACAACACAACCGCATGGTTACCACGGCAACCCAACTGCATTGTTACCACGGCATCTCAAAACCATGGTTGCCATGGCAACTAAACCCCATAGTTTCCATAGCAACCCAACCCCATAGTTACCATGGCAACACAACCCCAATGTTGCCATGGAAACACTACCCCATGGTTCCCATGGCAACAGAACCCCATAGTTGCCATGGCAACAATACGCCATGGTTACCATGGCAACACAACCCCATGGTTACCATGGCAACCCAACCCCATAGTTACCATGGCAACACAACCCCATGGTTGCCATGGAAACACTACCCCATGGTTGCCATGGACACAGAACCCCATTGTTACCATAGGAACCAAACCCCGTGGTTGCCATGGCAACACAATCCCATGGTTACCATGGCAACACAACCGCATGGTTACCACAACAACACAACCGCATGGTTACCACGGCAACCCAACTGCATGGTTACCACGGCATCTCAACCCCATGGTTGCCATGGCAACTAAACCCCATAGTTGCCATAGCAAGCCAACCCCATAGTTACCATGGCAACACAACCCCATCGTTACCATGGCAACACAACCCCATGGTTGCCATGGCAACACAACCCCATGGTTGCCATGGCAACACAACCCCATGGTTACCATGGCAACACAACCGCATGGTTACCATGGCAAAACAACCCCATGGTTGCCATGGCAACAGAACCCCATAGTTGCCATGGCAACTAAACGCCATGGTTACCATGGCAACACAATCCCATGGTTCCCATGGCAACACAACCCCATGGTTGCTATGGAAACACTACCACAAGGTTGCCATGGCAACAGAACACCATAGTTGCCATGGCAAAAAACGCCATGGTTACCATGGCAACACAACCGCATGGTTGCCATGGCAACACTACCCCATGGTTACCATGGCAAAAAAACGCCATGGTTGCCATGGCAACAGAACCCCATAGTTGCCATCGCAACAAAACGCCATGGTTGCCATGGCAACACAACCCCATGGTTGCCATGGCAACACAACCCCATAGTTGCCATGGAAACTAAACTCCATGGTCACCATGGCAACCCAACCCCATGGTTACCATGGACACAGAACCCCATGGTTACCATAGCAACCAAACCCCGTGGTTGCCATGGCAACCCAACACCATGGTTACCACGGCAACCCAACTGCATGGTTACCACGGCATCTAAACCCCATAGTTTCCATAGCAACCCAACCCCATCGTTACCATGGCAACACAACCCCATGGTTGCCATGGCAACCCAACCCCATGGTTACCATGGCAACAGAACCCCATAGTTGCCATGGCAACAAAACGCCATGGTTGCCATGGCAACACAACACCATGGTTGCCATGGCAACACAACCCCATGGTTACCATGGCAACACAACCCCATGGTTCACATGGCAACACAACCCCGTCGCTGCCATGGCAACCGAACCCCATCGTTACCATGGCAACACAACCCTAATGGTTGCCATGGAAACACTACCCCAAGGTTTCCATGGCAACAGAACCCCGTGGTTACCATGGAAACCCAACGCCATGGTTACCATGGCAACACAACCCCATGGTTGCCATGGCAACCCAACACCATGGTTACCATGGCAACACAACCGCATGGTTACAATAGCAACCCAACCCCATAGTTACCATGGCAACAGAACCCCATAGTTGCCATGGCAACAAAACGCCATGGTTGCCATGGCAACAGAACCCCATAGTTGCCATGGAAACAAAACGCCATGGTTACCATGGCAACACAACCCCATGGTTGCCATGGCAACACAACCCCATGGTTGCCAAGGCAACTAAACCCCATAGTTTCCATAGCAACCCAACCCCATAGTTACCATGACAACCCCACCCCATGGTTGCCATGGAAACACTACCCCATGGTTGCCATGGAAACAGAACCCCATAGTTGCCATGGCAACTAAATGCCATGGTTACCATGGCAACCAAACCCCATGGTTACCATGGACACAGAACCCCATGGTTACCATAGCAACCAAACCCCGTGGTTGCCATGGAAACCCAATCCCATGGTTACCGTGGGAACACAACCGCATGGTTACCACGGCAACCCAACTGTATGGTTACCACGGCATCTCAACACCATGGTTGCCATGGCAACTAAACCCCATAGTTTCTATAGCAACCCAACCCCATAGTTACCATGACAACCCCACCCCATGGTTGCCATGGAAACACTACCCTATGGTTGCCATAGCAACAGAACCCCATAGTTGCCATGGCAACAATACGCCATGGTTACCATGGCAACACAACCCCATGGTTACCATGGCAACCCAACCCCATAGTTACCATGGCAACACAACCCCATGGTTGCCATGGAAACACTACCCCATGGTTGCCATGGCAACAGAACCCCATAGTTCTCATGGCAACTAAACGCCATGGTTACCATGGCAACCCAACCCCATGGTTGCCATGGACACAGAACCCCATGGTTACCATAGCAACCAAACCCCGTGGTTGCCATGGCAACCCAATCCCACGGTTACCATGGCAACACAACCGCATGGTTACCACAACAACACAACCGCATGGTTACCACGGCAACCCAACTGCATGGTTACCAAGGCATCTCAACCCCATGGTTGCCATGGCAACTAAACCCCATAGTTTCCATAGCAACCCAACCCCATAGTTACCATGGCAACACAACCCCATAGTTACCATGGCAACACAACCCCATGGTTGCCATGGAAACACTACCCCATGGTTGCCATGGACACAGAACCCCATGGTTACCATAGCAACCAAACCCCGTGGTTGCCATGGCAACCCAATCCCATGGTTACCATGGCAACACAACCGCATGGTTACCACAACAACACAACCGCATGGTTACCACGGCAACCCAACTGCATGGTTACCACGGCATCTCAACCCCATGGTTGCCATGGCAACTAAACCCCATAGTTTCCATAGCAACCCAACCCCATAGTTACCATGGCAACACAACCCCATCGTTACCATGGCAACACAACCCCATGGTTGCCATGGCAACCCAACCCCATGGTTACAATGGCAACACAACCGCCTGGTTACCATAGCAACCCAACCCCATAGTTACCATGGCAACACAACCCCATGGTTGCCATGGAAACACTACCCCATGGTTGCCATGGCAACAGAACCCCATAGTTGCCATGGCAACAAAACGCCATGGTTGCCATGGCAACAGAACCCCATAGTTGCCATGGCAAAAAAAACGCCATGGTTGCCATGGCAACAGAACCCCATAGTTGCCATCGCAACAAAACGCCATGGTTGCCATGGCAACACAACCCCATGGTTACCATGGACACAGAACCCCATGGTTACCATAGCAACCAAACCCCGTGGTTGCCATGGCAACCCAACACCATGGTTACCACGGCAACCCAACTGCATGGTTACCACGGCATCTCAACCCCATGGTTGCCATGGCATCTAAACCCCATAGTTTCCATAGCAACCCAACCCCATCGTTACCATGGCAACACAACCCCATGGTTGCCATGGCAACCCAACCCCATGGTTACCATGGCAACAGAACCCCATAGTTGCCATGGCAACTAAACGCCATGGTTACCATGGCAACACAACCCCATGGTTCACATGGCAACACAACCCCGTCGCTGCCATGGCAACCGAACCCCATCGTTACCATGGCAACACAACCCTATTGGTTGCCATGGAAACACTACCCCAAGGTTTCCATGGCAACAGAACCCCGTGGTTGCCATGGCAACCCAACGCCATGGTTACCATGGCAACACAACCCCATGGTTGCCATGGCAACCCAACGCCATGGTTACCATGGCAACACAACCGCATGGTTACAATAGCAACCCAACCCCATAGTTACCATGGCAACAGAACCCCATAGTTGCCATGGCAACAGAACCCCATAGTTGCCATGGAAACAAAACGCCATGGTTACCATGGCAACACAACCCCATGGTTGCCATGGCAACCCAACCCCATGGTTGCCAAGGCAACTAAACCCCATAGTTTCCATAGCAACCCAACCCCATAGTTACCATGACAACCCCACCCCATGGTTGCCATGGAAACACTACCCCATGGTTGCCATGGAAACAGAACCCCATAGTTGCCATGGCAACTAAATGTCATGGTTACCATGGTAACCAAACCCCATGGTTACCATGGACACAGAACCCCATGGTTACCATAGCAACCAAACCCCGTGGTAGCCATGGCAACCCAATCCCATGGTTACCATGGGAACACAACCGCATGGTTACCACGGCAACCCAACTGTATGGTTACCACGGCATCTCAACACCATGGTTGCCATGGCAACTAAACCCCATAGTTTCTATAGCAACCCAACCCCATAGTTACCATGACAACCCCACCCCATGGTTGCCATGGAAACACTACCCTATGGTTGCCATAGCAACAGAACCCCATAGTTGCCATGGCAACAATACGCCATGGTTACCATGGCAACACAACCCCATGGTTACCATGGCAACCCAACCCCATAGTTACCATGGCAACACAACCCCATGGTTGCCATGGAAACACTACCCCATGGTTGCCATGGCAACAGAACCCCATAGTTCTCATGGCAACTAAACACCATGGTTACCATGGCAACCCAATCCCATTGTTACCATGGCAACACAACCGCATGGTTACCACAACAACACAACCGCATGGTTACCACGGCAACCCAACTGCATTGTTACCACGGCATCTCAACCCCATGGTTGCCATGGCAACTAAACCCCATAGTTTCCATAGCAACCCAACCCCATAGTTACCATGGCAACACAACCCCAATGTTGCCATGGAAACACTACCCCATGGTTGCCATGGCAACCCAACCCCATAGTTGCCATGGCAACAATACGCCATGGTTACCATGGCAACACAACCCCATGGTTACCATGGCAACCCAACCCCATAGTTACCATGGCAACACAACCCCATGGTTGCCATGGAAACACTACCCCATGGTTGCCATGGACACAGAACCCCATGGTTACCATGGCAACCAAACCCCGTGGTTGCCATGGCAACCCAACCCCATGGTTACCATGGCAACACAACCGCATGGTTAACACAACAACACAACCGCATGGTTACCACGGCAACCCAACTGCATGGGTACCACGGCATCTCAACCCCATGGTTGCCATGGCAACTAAACCCCATAGTTTCCATAGCAACCCAACCCCATAGTTACCATGGCAACACAACCCCATCGTTACCATGGCAACACAACCCCATGGTTGCCATGGCAACACAACCCCATGGTTGCCATGGCAACCCAACCCCATGTTTACCATGGCAACACAACCGCATGGTTACCATGGCAAAACAACCCCATGGTTGCCATGGCAACAGAACCCCATAGTTGCCATGGCAACTAAACGCCATGGTTACCATGGCAACACAATCCGATGGTTCCCATGGCAACACAACCCCACGGTTGCTATGGAAACACTACCACAAGGTTGCCATGGCAACAGAACACCATAGTTGCCATGGCAACAAAACGCCATGGTTACCATGGCAACACAACCCCATGGTTGCCATGGCAACCCAACCCCATGGTTACCATGGCAACACAACCGCATGGTTACCATAGCAACCCAACCCCATAGTTACCATGGCAACACAACCCCATGGTTGCCATGGAAACACTACCCCATGGTTGCCATGGCAACAGAACCCCATAGTTGCCATGGCAACAAAACGCCATGGTTGCCATGGCAACAGAACCCCATCGTTGCCATGGCAAAAAAACGCCATGGTTGCCATGGCAACAGAACCCCATAGTTGCCTTCGCAACAAAACGCCATGGTTGCCATGGCAACACAACCCCATGGTTGCCATGGCAACACAACCCCATAGTTGCCATGGAAAATAAACTCCATGGTCACCATGGCAACCCAACCCCATGGTTACCATGGACACAGAACCCCATGGTTACCATAGCAACCAAACCCCGTGGTTGCCATGGCAACCCAACACCATGGTTACCACGGCAACCCAACTGCATGGTTACCACGGCATCTCAACCCCATGGTTGCCATGGCATCTAAACCCCATAGTTTCCATAGCAACCCAACCCCATCGTTACCATGGCAACACAACCCCATGGTTGCCATGGCAACCCAACCCCATGGTTACCATGGCAACAGAACCCCATAGTTGCCATGGCAACTAAACGCCATGGTTACCATGGCAACACAACCCCATGGTTGCCATGGCAACACAACCCCATGGTTACCATGGGAACACAACCCCATGGTTCACATGGCAACACAACCCCGTCGCTGCCATGGCAACCGAACCCCATCGTTACCATGGCAACACAACCCTAATGGTTGCCATGGAAACACTACCCCAAGGTTTCCATGGCAACAGAACCCCGTGGTTGCCATGGCAACCCAACGCCATGGTTACCATGGCAACACAACCCCATGGTTGCCATGGCAACCCAACGCCATGGTTACCATGGCAACACAACCGCATGGTTACAATAGCAACCCAACCCCATAGTTACCATGGCAACAGAACCCCATAGTTGCCATGGCAACAAAACGCCATGGTTGCCATGGCAACAGAACCCCATAGTTGCCATGGAAACAAAACGCCATGGTTACCATGGCAACACAACCCCATGGTTGCCATGGCAACCCAACCCCATGGTTGCCAAGGCAACTAAACCCCATAGTTTCCATAGCAACCCAACCCCATAGTTACCATGACAACCCCACCCCATGGTTGCCATGGAAACACTACCCCATGGTTGCCATGGAAACAGAACCCCATAGTTGCCATGGCAACTAAATGCCATGGTTACCATGGCAACCGATCCCCATGGTTACCATGGACACAGAACCCCATGGTTACCATAGCAACCAAACCCCGTGGTTGCCATGGAAACCCAATCCCATGGTTACCATGGGAACACAACCGCATGGTTACCACGGCAACCCAACTGTATGGTTACCACGGCATCTCAACACCATGGTTGCCATGGCAACTAAACCCCATAGTTTCTATAGCAACCCAACCCCATAGTTACCATGACAACCCCACACCATGGTTGCCATGGAAACACTACCCTATGGTTGCCATAGCAACAGAACCCCATAGTTGCCATGGCAACAATACGCCATGGTTACCATGGCAACACAACCGCATGGTTACCATGGCAACCCAACCCCATAGTTACCATGGCAACACAACCCCATGGTTGCCATGGAAACACTACCCCATGGTTGCCATGGCAACAGAACCCCATAGTTCTCATGGCAACTAAACGCCATGGTTACCATGGCAACCCAACCCCATGGTTGCCATGGACACAGAACCCCATGGTTACCATAGCAACCAAACCCCGTGGTTGCCATGGCAACCCAATCCCATGGTTACCATGGCAACACAACCGCATGGTTACCACAACAACACAACCGCATGGTTACCACGGCAACCCAACTGTATGTTTACCACGGCATCTCAACCCCATGGTTGCCATGGCAACTAAACCCCATAGTTTCCATAGCAACCCAACCCCATAGTTACCATGGCAACACAACCCCATCGTTACCATGGCAACACAACCCCATGGTTGCCATGGCAACACAACCCCATGGTTGCCATGGCAACCCAACCCCATGGTTACCATGGCAACACAACCGCACGGTTACTATGGCAACACAACCCCATGGTTGCCATGGCAACAGAACCCCATAGTTGCCATGGCAACTAAACGCCATGGTTACCATGGCAACACAATCCCGTGGTTGCCATGGCAACCCAACCCCATCGTTTCCATGGCAACACAACCCCATGGTTGCCATGGAAACACTACCCCATGGTTCCCATGGCAACAGAACCCCATAGTTGCCATGGCAACAAAACGCCATGGTTACCATGGCAACACAACCCCATGGTTGCCATGGCAACCAAACCCCATAGTTACCATGGCAACCCAACCCCATGGTTGCCATGGAAACACTACCCCATGGTTGCCATGGCAACAGAACCCCATAGTTGCCATGGCAACAAAACGCCATGGTTGCCATGGCAACAGAACCCCATAGTTTCCATAGCAACCCAACCCCATGGTTGCCATGGCAACAGAACCCCATGGTTGCCATGGCAACAAAACGCCATGGTTACCATGGCAACACAACCCCATGGTTGCCATGGCAACCCAACCCCATAGTTGCCATGGCAACTAAACGCCATGGTTACCATGGCAACCCAACCCCATTGTTACCATGGACACAGAACCCCATGGTTACCATAGCAACCAAACCCCGTGGTTGCCATGGCAACCCAATCCCATGGTAACCATGGCAACACAACCGCATGGTTACCACAACAACACAACCGCATGGTTACCACGGCAACCCAACTGAATGGTTACCACGGCATCTCAACACCATGGTTTGCATGGCAACTAAACCCCATAGTTTCCATAGCAACCCAACCCCATAGTTACCATGGCAACACAACCCCATCGTTACCATGGCAACACAACCCCATGGTTGCCATGGCAACCCAACCCCATGGTTACCATGGCAACACAACCGCATGGTTACCATACCAACCCAACCCCGTAGTTACCATGGCAACACAACCCCATGGTTGCCATGGAAACACTACCCCATGGTTGCCATGGCAACAGAACCCCATAGTTTCCATGGCAACAAAACGCCATGGTTGCCATGGCAACAGAACCCCATAGTTTCCATGGCAACAAAACGCCATGGTTACCATGGCAACACAACCCCATGGTTGCCATGGCAACCCAACCCCATGGTTGCCAAGGCAACTAAACCCCATAGTTTCCATAGCAACCCAACCCCATGGTTACCATGGCAACACAACCCCGTGGTTGCCATGGAAACACCACCCCATGGTTTCCATGTCAACAGAACCCCATAGTTGCCATCGCAACAAAACGCCATGGTTACCATGGCAACACAACCCCATGGTTGCCATGGCAACCCAACCCCATAGTTGCCATGGCAACTAAACGCCATGGTTACCATGGCAATCCAACCCCATGGTTACCATGGCAACCCAACCCCATGGTTACCATGGCAACAGAACCCCACGGTTACCATGGCAACACAACCCCATGGTTGCCATGGCAACAGAACCCCATAGTTGCCATGGCAACAAAACGCCATGGTTACCATGGCAACACAACCCCATGGTTGCCATGGCAACCCAACCCCATGGTTACCATGGCAACGCAACCGCATGGTTACCATAGCAACCCAACCCCATAGTTACCATGGGAACACAACCCCATGGTTGCCATGGAAACACTACCCCATGGTTGCCATGGCAACAGAACCCCATAGTTGCCATGGCAACAAAACGCCATGGTTGCCATGGCAACAGAACCCCATAGTTGCCATGGCAACAAAACGTCATGGTTACCATGGCAACACAACCCCATGGTTGCCATGGCAACCCAACCCCATGGTTGCCAAGGCAACTAAACCCCATAGTTTCCATAGCAACCCAACCCCATGGTTACCATGGCAACACAACCCCATCGTTACATTGGCAAAACAACCCCATGGTTGCCATGGCAACCCAACACCATGGTTACCATGGCAACAGAACCCCATAGTTCCCATGGCAAAACAACACCGTGGTTGCCATGGCAACCCAACCCCATGGTTTCCAAGGCAACTAAACCCCATAGTTTCCATAGCAACCCAACCCCATAGTTACCATGGCAAAACAACCCCAATGTTGCCATGGAAACACTACCCCATGGTTGCCATGGCAACAGAACCCCATAGTAGCCATGGCAACAATACGGCATGGTTACCGTTGCAACACAACCCCATGGTTACCATGGCAACCCAACCCCATAGTTACCATGGCAACACAACCCCATGGTTGCCATGGAAACACTACCCCATGGTTGCCATGGCAACAGAACCCCATAGTTCTCATGGCAACTAAACGCCATGGTTACCATGGCAACCCAACCCCATGGTTGCCATGGACACAGAACCCCATGGTTACCATAGCAACCAAACCCCGTGGTTGCCATGGCAACCCAATCCCATGGTTACCATGGCAACACAACCGCATGGTTACCACAACAACACAACCGCATGGTTACCACGGCAACCCAACTGCATTGTTACCACGGCATCTCAACCCCATGGTTGCCATGGCAACTAAACCCCATAGTTTCCATAGCAACCCAACCCCATAGTTACCATGGCAACACAACCCCATCGTTACCATGGCAACACAACCCCATGGTTGCCATGGCAACACAACCCCATGGTTGCCATGGCAACCCAACCCCATGGTTACCATGGCAACACAACCGCATGGTTACCATGGCAAAACAACCCCATGGTTGCCATGGCAACAGAACCCCATAGTTGCCATGGCAACTAAACGCCATGGTTACCATGGCAACAAAATCCCATGGTTCCCATGGCAACACAACCCCATGGTTGCCATGGAAACACTACCACAAGGTTGCCATGGCAACAGAACACCATAGTTGCCATGGCAACAAAACGCCATGGTTACCATGGCAACACAACCCCATGGTTGCCATGGCAACCCAACCCCATGGTTACCATGGCAACACAACCGCATGGTTACCATAGCAACCCAACCCCATAGTTACCATGGCAACACAACCCCATGGTTGCCATGGAAACACTACCCCATGGTTGCCATGGCAACAGAACCCCATAGTTGCCATGGCAACAAAACGCCATGGTTGCCATGGCAACAGAACCCCATAGTTGCCATGGCAAAAAAACGTTATGGTTGCCATGGCAACAGAACCCCATAGTTGCCATCGCAGCAAAACGCCATGGTTGCCATGGCAACCCAACCCCATAGTTGCCATGGAAACTAAACTCCATGATCACCATGGCAACCCAACCCCATGGTTACCGTGGACACAGAACCCCATGGTTACCATAGCAACCAAACCCCGTGGTTGCCATGGCAACCCAACACCATGGTTACCACGGCAACCCAACTGCATGGTTACCACGGCATCTCAACCCCATGGTTGCCATGGCATCTAAACCCCATAGTTTCCATAGCAACCCAACCCCATAGTTACCATGGCAACACAACCCCAATGTTGCCATGGAAACACTACCCCATGGTTGCCATGGCAACAGAACCCCATAGTTGCCATGGAAACTAAACGCCATGGTTACCATGGCAACACAACCCCATGGTTACCATGGCAACACAACCCCATGGTTCACATGGCAACACAACCCCGTCGCTGCCATGGCAACCGAACCCCATCGTTACCATGGCAACACAACCCTAATGGTTGCCACGGAAACACTACCCCAAGGTTTCCATGGCAACAGAACCCCGTGGTTGCCATGGCAACCCGACGCCATGGTTACCATGGCAACACAACCCCATGGTTGCCATGGCAACCCAACGCCATGGTTACCATGGCAACACAACCGCATGGTTACAATAGCAACCCAACCCCATAGTTACCATGGCAACAGAACCCCATAGTTGCCATGGCAACAAAACGCCATGGTTGCCATGGCAACAGAACCCCATAGTTGCCATGGCAACAAAACGCCATGGTTACCATGGCAACACAACCCCATGGTTGCCATGGCAACCCAACCCCATGGTTGCCAAGGCAACTAAACCCCATAGTTTCCATAGCAACCCATCCCCATAGTTACCATGACAACCCCACCCCATGGTTGCCATGGAAACACTACCCTATGGTTGCCATGGCAACAGAACCCCATAGTTGCCATGGCAACAAAACGCCATGGTTACCATAGCAACCAAACCCCGTGGTTGCCATGGAAACCCAATCCCATGGTTACCATGGGAACACAACCGCATGGTTACCACAACAACACAACCGCATGGTTACCACGGCAACCCAACTGTATGTTTACCACGGCATCTCAACACCATGGTTGCCATGGCAACTAAACCCCATAGTTTCCATAGCAACCCAACCCCATAGTTACCATGACAACCCCACCCCATGGTTGCCATGGAAACACTACCCTATGGTTGCCATGGCAACAGAACCCCATAGTTGCCATGGCAACAAAACGCCATGGTTACCATGGCAACACAACCCCATGGTTGCCATGGACACAGATCCCCATGGTTACCATAGCAACCAAACACCGTGGTTGCCACGGCAACCCAACCCCATGGTTACCACGGCATCTCAACCCCATGGTTGCCATGGCAACTAAACACCATAGCTTCCATAGCAACCCAACCCCATAGTTACCATGGCAGCACAACACCATCGTTACCATGGCAACACAACCCCATGGTTGCCATGGCAACCCAACCCCATGGTTACCATGGCAACAGAACCCCATAGTTGCCATGGCAACTAAACGCCATGGTTACCATGGCAACACAACCGCATGGTTACCATAGCAACCCAACCCCATAGTTACCATGGCAACACAACCCCATGGTTGCCATGGAAACACTACCCCATGGTTGCCATAGCAACAGAACACCATAGTTGCCATGGCAACAAAACGCCATGGTTTCCATGGCAACAGAACCCCATAATTGCCATGGCTACAAAACGTCGGGGCTACCATGGCAACACAACCCCATGGTTGCCATGGCAACCCAACCCCATGGTTGCCAAGGCAACTAAACCCCATAGTTTACATAGCAACCCAACCCAATAGTTACCATGGCAACACAACCCCATGGTTGCCATGGAAACACTACCCCATGGTTGCCATGGCAACAGAACCCCATAGTTGCCATGGCAACAATACGCCATGGTTACCATGGCAACACAACCCCATGGTTGCCATGGCAACCCAACCCCATAGTTGCCATGGCAACTAAACGCCATGGTTACCATGGCAACCCAACCCCATGGTTACCATGGCAACACAACCCCATGGTTACCACAACAACAACACCGCATGGTTACCACGGCAACCCAACTGCATGGTTACCACGGCATCTCAACCCCATGGTTGCCATGGCAACTAAACCCCATAGTTTCCATAGCAACACAAACCCATAGTTACCATGGCAACACAACCCCATCGTTACCATGGCAACACAACCCCATGGTTGCCATGGCAACCCAACCCCATGGTTACCATGGCAACAGAACCCCGTAGCTGCCATGGCAACTAAACGCCATGGTTACCATGGCAAAACAACCCCATGTTTCCCATGGCAACACAACCCCGTGGTTGCAATGGCAACACAACCCCATGTTTCCCATGGCAACACAACCCCGTGGTTGCCATGGCAACCCAACCCCATCGTTACCATGGCAACACAACCCCATGGTTGCCATGGAAACACTACCCCATGGTTGCCATGGCAACAGAATCCCATAGTTGCCATGGCAAGAAAACGCCATGGTTGCCATGGCAAGAGAACCCCATAGTTGCCATGGCAACAAAACGTCATGGTTACCATGGCAACACAACCCCATGGTTGCCAAGGCAACTAAACCCCATAGTTTCCATAGCAACCCAACCCCATGGTTACCATGGCAACACAACCCCATGGTTGCCATGGCAACCCAACCCCCTGGTTACCATGGAAACACTACCCCATGGTTGCCATGGCAACAGAACCCCATAGTTGCCATGGCAACAAAACGCCATGGTTGCCATGGCAAGAGAACACCATAGTTGCCATGGCAACAAAACGTCATGGTTACCATGGCAACACAACCCCATGGTTGCCATGGCAACCCAACCCCATGGTTGCCAAGGCAACTAAACCCCATAGTTTCCATAGCAACCCAACCCCATGGTTACCATGGAAACACAACCCCATGGTTACCATAGCAACCAAACCCCGTGGTTGCCATGGCAACCCAACACCATGGTTACCACGGCAACCCAACTGCATGGTTACCACGGCATCTCAACCCCATGGTTGCCATGGCATCTAAACCCCATAGTTTCCATAGCAACCCAACCCCATCGTTACCATGGCAACACAACCCCATGGTTGCCATGGCAACCCAACCCCATGGTTGCCAAGGCAACTAAACCCCATAGTTTCCATAGCAACCCAACCCCATGGTTACCATGGCAACACAACCCCATGGTTGCCATGGCAACCCACCCCATGGTTACCATGGCAACAGAACCCCATAGTTGCCATCGCAACAAAACGCCATGGTTATCATGGCAAGACAACCCCATCGTTACCATGGCAACACAACCCCATGGTTCCATGGCAACCCAACCCCATGGTTACCATGGCAACAGAACCCCATAGTTCCCATGGCAAAACAACACCGTGGTTGCCACGGCAACCCAACCCCATGGTTACCATGGCAACACAACCCCATGGTTACCATGGCAACCCAACCCCATAGTTACCATGGCAACACAACCCCATGGTTACCATGGAAACACTACCCCATGGTTGCCATGGCAACAGAACCCCATAGTTGCCATGGCAACTAAACGCCATGGTTACCATGGCAACCCAACCCCATGGTTGCCATGGACACAGAACCCCATGGTTACCATAGCAACCAAACCCCGTGGTTGCCATGGCAACCCAATCCCATGGTTACCATGGCAACACAACCGCATGGTTACCACAACAACACAACCGCATGGTTACCACGGCAACCCAACTGCATGGTTACCACGGCATCTCAACCCCATGGTTGCCATGGCAACTAAACCCCATAGTTTCCATAGCAACCCAACCCCATAGTTACCATGGCAACACAACCCCATCGTTACCATGGCAACACAACCCCATGGTTGCCATGGAAACACAACCCCATGGTTGCCATGGCAACCCAACCCCATGGTTACCATGGCAACACAACCGCATGGTTACTATGGCAACACAACCCCATGGTTGCCATGGCAACAGAACCCCATAGTTGCCATGGCAACCGAACCCCATCGTTACCATGGCAACACAACCCTAATGGTTGCCATGGAAACACTACCCCAAGGTTTCCATGGCAACAGAACCCCGTGGTTGCCATGGCAACCCAACGCCATGGTTACCATGGCAACAGAACCCCATACTTGCCATGGCAACAAAACGCCATGGTTACCATGGCAACACAACCCCATGGTTGCCATGGCAACCAAACCCCATAGTTACCATGGCAACACAACCCCATGGTTGCCATGGAAACACTACCCCATGGTTGCCATGGCAACAGAACCCCATAGTTGCCATGGCAACCAAACGCCATGGTTACCATGGCAACACAACCCCATGGTTGCCATGGCAACCCAACCCCATAGTTGCCATGGGAACTAAACGCCATGGTTACCATGGCAACACAACCCCATGGTTGCCATGGGAACCCAACCCCATAGTTGCCATGGCAACTAAACGCCATGGTTACCATGGCAACCCAACCCCATGGTTACCATGGACACAGAACCCCATGGTTACCATAGCAACCAAACCCCGTGGTTGCCATGGCAACCCAATCCCATGGTTACCATGGCAACACAACCGCATGGTTACCACAACAACACAACCGCATGGTTACCACGGCAACCCAACTGAATGGTTACCACGGCATCTCAACACCATGGTTGCCATGGCAACTAAACCCCATAGTTTCCATAGCAACCCAACCCCTTAGTTACCATGGCAACACAACCCCATCGTTACCATGGCAACACAACCCCATGGTTGCCATGGCAACAGAACCCCATAGTTGCCATGGCAACTAAACGCCATGGTTACCATGGCAACACAACCCCATGGTTGCCATGGCAACAGAACCCCATAGTTGCCATGGCAACAAAACGCCATGGTTACCATGGCAACACAACCCCATGGTTGCCATGGCAACCCAACCCCATAGTTGCCATGGCAACTAAACGCCATGGTTACCATGGCAAGCCAACCCCATGGTTACCATGGCAACCCAACCCCATGGTTACCATGGCAACAGAACCCCATGGTTACCATGGCAACACAACCCCATGGTTGCCATGGCAACAGAACCCCATAGTTGCCATGGCAACAAAACGCCATGGTTACCATGGCAACACAACCCCATGGTTGCCATGGCAACCCAACCCCATGGTTACCATGGCAACGCAACCGCATGGTTACCAGAGCAACCCAACCCCATAGTTACCATGGGAACACAACCCCATGGTTGCCATGGAAACACTACCCCATGGATGCCATGGCAACAGAACCCCATAGTTGCCATGGCAACAAAACGCCATGGTTGCCATGGCAACAGAACCCCATAGTTGCCATGGCAACAAAACGTCATGGTTACCATGGCAACACAACCCCATGGTTGCCATGGCAACCCAACCCCATGGTTGCCAAGGCAACTCAGCCCCATAGTTTCCATAGCAACCCAACCCCATAGTTACCATGGCAACACAACCCCAATGTTGCCATGGAAACACTACCCCATGGTTGCCATGGCAACAGAATCCCATAGTTGCCATGGCAACAATACGCCATGGTTACCATGGCAACACAACCCCATGGTTGCCATGGAAACACCGCACCATGGTTGCCATGGCAACACAACCCCATAGTTTCCATCGCAACAAAACGCCATGGTTACCATGGCAACACAACCCCATCGTTACCAGGGCAAAACAACCCCATGGTTGCCATGGCAACCCAACCCCATGGTTACCATGGCAACAGAACCCCATAGTTCCCATGGCAAAACAACACCGTGGTTGCCATGGCAACCCAACCCCATGGTTGCCAAGGCAACTAAACCCCATAGTTTCCATAGCAACCCAACCCCATAGTTACCATGGCAACACAACCCCAATGTTGCCATGGAAACACTACCCCATGGTTGCCATGGCAACAGAACCCCACAGTTGCCATGGCAACAATACGCCATGGTTACCATGGCAACACAACCCCATGGTTACCATGGCAACCCAACCCCATAGTTACCATGGCAACACAACCCCATGGTTGCCATGGAAACACTACCCCATGGTTGCCATGGCAACAGAACCCCATAGTTCTCATGGCAACTAAACGCCATGGTTACCATGGCAACCCAACCCCATGGTTACCATGGCAACACAACCGCATGGTTACCACAACAACACAACCGCATGGTTACCACGGCAACCCAACTGCATTGTTACCACGGCATCTCAACACCATGGTTGCCATGGCAACTAAACCCCATAGTTTCCATAGCAACCCAACCCCATAGTTACCATGGCAACACAACCCCAATGTTGCCATGGAAACACTACCCCATGGTTGCCATGGCAACAGAACCCCATAGTTGCCATGGCAACAATACGCCATGGTTACCATGGCAACACAACCCCATGGTTACCATGGCAACCCAACCCCATAGTTACCATGGCAACACAACCCCATGGTTGCCATGGAAACACTACCCCATGGTTGCCATGGACACAGAACCCCATTGTTACCATAGGAACCAAACCCCGTGGTTGCCATGGCAACCCAATCCCATGGTTACCATGGCAACACAACCGCATGGTTACCACAACAACACAACCGCATGGTTACCACGGCAACCCAACTGCATGGTTACCACGGCATCTCAACCCCATGGTTGCCATGGCAACTAAACCCCATAGTTTCCATAGCAACCCAACCCCATAGTTACCATGGCAACACAACCCCATCGTTACCATGGCAACACAACACCATGGTTGCCATGGCAACCCAACCCCATGGTTACCATGGCAACACAACCGCATGGTTACCATGGCAAAACAACCCCATGGTTGCCATGGCAACAGATCCCCATAGTTGCCATGGCAACTAAACGCCATGGTTACCATGGCAACACAATCCCATGGTTCCCATGGCAACACAACCCCATGGTTGCTATGGAAACACTACCACAAGGTTGCCATGGCAACAGAACACCTTAGTTGCCATGGCAACAAAACGCCATGGTTACCATGGCAACACAACCGCATGGTTGCCATGGCAACACTACCCCATGGTTACCGTGGCAAAAAAACGCCATGGTTGCCATGGCAACAGAACCCCATAGTTGCCATCGCAACAAAACGCCATGGTTACCATGGCAACACAACCCCATGGTTGCCATGGCAACACAACCCCATAGTTGCCATGGAAACTAAACTCCATGGTCACCATGGCAACCCAACCCCATGGTTACCATGGACACAGAACCCCATGGTTGCCATGGCAACAGAACCCCATAGTTGCCATGGCAACAAAACGTCATGGTTACCATGGCAACACAACCCCATGGTTGCCATGGCAACCCAACCCCATGGTTGCCAAGGCAACTCAGCCCCATAGTTTCCATAGCAACCCAACCCCATGGTTGCCATGGCAACCCAACCCCATGGTTCCCATGGCAACCCAACCCCATGGTTACCATGGCAACAGAACCCCATAGTTGCCATGGCAACTAAACGCCATGGTTACCATGGCAACACAACACCATGGTTGCCATGGCAACACAACCCCATGGTTACCATGGCAACACAACCCCATGGTTCACATGGCAACACAACCCCGTCGCTGCCATGGCAACCGAACCCCATCGTTACCATGGCAACACAACCCTAATGGTTGCCATGGAAACACTACCCCAAGGTTTCCATGGCAACAGAACCCCGTGGTTACCATGGCAACCCAACGCCATGGTTACCATGGCAACACAACCGCATGGTTACAATAGCAACCCAACCCCATAGTTACCATGGCAACAGAACCCCATAGTTGCCATGGCAACAAAACGCCATGGTTGCCATGGCAACAGAACCCCATAGTTGCCATGGAAACAAAACGCCATGGTTACCATGGCAACACAACCCCATGGTTGCCATGGCAACACAACCCCATGGTTGCCAAGGCAACTAAACCCCATAGTTTCCATAGCAACCCAACCCCATAGTTACCATGACAACCCCACCCCATGGTTGCCATGGAAACACTACCCCATGGTTGCCATGGAAACAGAACCCCATAGTTGCCATGGCAACTAAATGCCATGGTTACCATGGCAACCAAACCCCATGGTTACCATGGACACAGAACCACATGGTTACCATAGCAACCAAACCCCGTGGTTGCCATGGAAACCCAATCCCATGGTTACCGTGGGAACACAACCGCATGGTTACCACGGCAACCCAACTGTATGGTTACCACGGCATCTCAACACCATGGTTGCCATGGCAACTAAACCCCATAGTTTCTATAGCAACCCAACCCCATAGTTACCATGACAACCCCACCCCATGGTTGCCATGGAAACACTACCCTATGGTTGCCATAGCAACAGAACCCCATAGTTGCCATGGCAACAATACGCCATGGTTACCATGGCAACACAACCCCATGGTTACCATGGCAACCCAACCCCATAGTTACCATGGCAACACAACCCCATGGTTGCCATGGAAACACTACCCCATGGTTGCCATGGCAACAGAACCCCATAGTTCTCATGGCAACTAAACGCCATGGTTACCATGGCAACCCAACCCCATGATTGCCATGGACACAGAACCCCATGGTTACCATAGCAACCAAACCCCGTGGTTGCCATGGCAACCCAATCCCATGGTTACCATGGCAACACAACCGCATGGTTACCACAACAACACAACCGCATGGTTACCACGGCAACCCAACTGCATGGTTACCACGGCATCTCAACCCCATGGTTGCCATGGCAACTAAACCCCATAGTTTCCATAGCAACCCAACCCCATAGTTACCATGGCAACACAAACCCATCGTTACCATGGCAACACAACCCCATGGTTGCCATGGCAACACAACCCCATTGTTGCCATGGCAACACAACCCCATGGTTGCCATGGCAACCCAACCCCATGGTTACCATGGCAACACAACCGCATGGTTACCATAGCAACCCAACCCCATAGTTACCATGGCAACACAACCCCATGGTTGCCATGGAAACACTACCCCATGGTTGCCATGGCAACAGAACCCCATAGTTGCCATGGCAACAAAACGCCATGGTTGCCATGGCAACAGAACCCCATAGTTGCCATGGCAAAAAAAACGCCATGGTTGCCATGGCAACAGAACCCCATAGTTGCCATCGCAACAAAACGCCATGGTTGCCATGGCAACACAACCCCATGGTTGCCATGGCAACACAACCCCATAGTTGCCATGGAAACTAAACTCCATGGTCACCATGGCAACCCAACCCCATGGTTACCATGGACACAGAACCCCATGGTTACCATAGCAACCAAACCCCGTGGTTGCCATGGCAACCCAACACCATGGTTACCACGGCAACCCAACTGCATGGTTACCACGGCATCTCAACCCCATGGTTGCCATGGCATCTAAACCCCATAGTTTCCATAGCAACCCAACCCCATCGTTACCATGGCAACACAACCCCATGGTTGCCATGGCAACCCAACCCCATGGTTACCATGGCAACAGAACCCCATAGTTGCCATGGCAACTAAACGCCATGGTTACCATGGCAACACAACCCCATGGTTGCCATGGCAACACAACCCCATGGTTACCATGGCAACACAACCCCATGGTTCACATGGCAACACAACCCCGTCGCTGCCATGGCAACCGAACCCCATCGTTACCATGGCAACACAACCCTATTGGTTGCCATGGAAACACTACCCCAAGGTTTCCATGGCAACAGAACCCCGTGGTTGCCATGGCAACCCAACGCCATGGTTACCATGGCAACACAACCCCATGGTTGCCATGGCAACCCAACCCCATGGTTACCATGGCAACACAACCGCATGGTTACAATAGCAACCCAACCCCATAGTTACCATGGCAACAGAACCCCATAGTTGCCATGGCAACAAAACGCCATGGTTGCCATGGCAACAGAACCCCATAGTTGCCATGGAAACAAAACGCCATGGTTACCATGGCAACAAAACCCCATGGTTGCCATGGCAACCCAACCCCATGGTTGCCAAGGCAACTAAACCCCATAGTTTCCATAGCAACCCAACCCCATAGTTACCATGACAACCCCACCCCATGGTTGCCATGGAAACACTACCCCATGGTTGCCATGGAAACAGAACCCCATAGTTGCCATGGCAACTAAATGCCATGGTTACCATGGCAACCAAACCCCATGGTTACCATGGACACAGAACCCCATGGTTACCATAGCAACCAAACCCCGTGGTTTCCATGGCAACCCAATCCCATGGTTACCATGGGAACACAACCGCATGGTTACCACGGCAACCCAACTGTATGGTTACCACGGCATCTCAACACCATGGTTGCCATGGCAACTAAACCCCATAGTTTCTATAGCAACCCAACCCCATAGTTACCATGACAACCCCACCCCATGGTTGCCATGGAAACACTACCCTATGGTTGCCATAGCAATAGAACCCCATAGTTGCCATGGCAACAATACGCCATGGTTACCATGGCAACACAACCCCATGGTTACCATGGCAACCCAACCCCATAGTTACCATGGCAACACAACCCCATGGTTGCCATGGAAACACTACCCCATGGTTGCCATGGCAACAGAACCCCATAGTTCTCATGGCAACTAAACACCATGGTTACCATGGCAACCCAATCCCATTGTTACCATGGCAACACAACCGCATGGTTACCACAACAACACAACCGCATGGTTACCACGGCAACCCAACTGCATGGTTACCACGGCATCTCAACCCCATGGTTGCCATGGCATCTAAACCCCATAGTTTCCATAGCAACCCAACCCCATCGTTACCATGGCAACACAACCCCATGGTTGCCATGGCAACCCAACCCCATGGTTGCCAAGGCAACTAAACCCCATAGTTTCCATAGCAACCCAACCCCATGGTTACCATGGCAACACAACCCCATGGTTGCCATGGCAACCCACCCCATGGTTACCATGGCAACAGAACCCCATAGTTGCCATCGCAACAAAACGCCATGGTTATCATGGCAAGACAACCCCATCGTTACCATGGAACACAACCCCATGGTTCCATGGCAACCCAACCCCATGGTTACCATGGCAACAGAACCCCATAGTTCCCATGGCAAAACAACACCGTGGTTGCCACGGCAACCCAACCCCATGGTTACCATGGCAACACAACCCCATGGTTACCATGGCAACCCAACCCCATAGTTACCATGGCAACACAACCCCATGGTTACCATGGAAACACTACCCCATGGTTGCCATGGCAACAGAACCCCATAGTTGCCATGGCAACTAAACGCCATGGTTACCATGGCAACCCAACCCCATGGTTGCCATGGACACAGAACCCCATGGTTACCATAGCAACCAAACCCCGTGGTTGCCATGGCAACCCAATCCCATGGTTACCATGGCAACACAACCGCATGGTTACCACAACAACACAACCGCATGGTTACCACGGCAACCCAACTGCATGGTTACCACGGCATCTCAACCCCATGGTTGCCATGGCAACTAAACCCCATAGTTTCCATAGCAACCCAACCCCATAGTTACCATGGCAACACAACCCCATCGTTACCATGGCAACACAACCCCATGGTTGCCATGGAAACACAACCCCATGGTTGCCATGGCAACCCAACCCCATGGTTACCATGGCAACACAACCGCATGGTTACTATGGCAACACAACCCCATGGTTGCCATGGCAACAGAACCCCATAGTTGCCATGGCAACCGAACCCCATCGTTACCATGGCAACACAACCCTAATGGTTGCCATGGAAACACTACCCCAAGGTTTCCATGGCAACAGAACCCCGTGGTTGCCATGGCAACCCAACGCCATGGTTACCATGGCAACAGAACCCCATACTTGCCATGGCAACAAAACGCCATGGTTACCATGGCAACACAACCCCATGGTTGCCATGGCAACCCAACCCCATAGTTGCCATGGGAACTAAACGCCATGGTTACCATGGCAACACAACCCCATGGTTGCCATGGGAACCCAACCCCATAGTTGCCATGGCAACTAAACGCCATGGTTACCATGGCAACCCAACCCCATGGTTACCATGGACACAGAACCCCATGGTTACCATAGCAACCAAACCCCGTGGTTGCCATGGCAACCCAATCCCATGGTTACCATGGCAACACAACCGCATGGTTACCACAACAACACAACCGCATGGTTACCACGGCAACCCAACTGAATGGTTACCACGGCATCTCAACACCATGGTTGCCATGGCAACTAAACCCCATAGTTTCCATCGCAACCCAACCCCATAGTTACCATGGCAACACAACCCCATCGTTACCATGGCAACACAACCCCATGGTTGCCATGGCAACAGAACCCCATAGTTGCCATGGCAACTAAACGCCATGGTTACCATGGCAACACAACCCCATGGTTGCCATGGCAACAGAACCCCATAGTTGCCATGGCAACAAAACGCCATGGTTACCATGGCAACACAACCCCATGGTTGCCATGGCAACCCAACCCCATAGTTGCCATGGCAACTAAACGCCATGGTTACCATGGCAAGCCAACCCCATGGTTACCATGGCAACCCAACCCCATGGTTACCATGGCAACAGAACCCCATGGTTACCATGGCAACACAACCCCATGGTTGCCATGGCAACAGAACCCCATAGTTGCCATGGCAACAAAACGCCATGGTTACCATGGCAACACAACCCCATGTTTGCCATGGCAACCCAACCCCATGGTTACCATGGCAACGCAACCGCATGGTTACCAGAGCAACCCAACCCCATAGTTACCATGGGAACACAACCCCATGGTTGCCATGGAAACACTACCCCATGGATGCCATGGCAACAGAACCCCATAGTTGCCATGGCAACAAAACGCCATGGTTGCCATGGCAACAGAACCCCATAGTTGCCATGGCAACAAAACGTCATGGTTACCATGGCAACACAACCCCATGGTTGCCATGGCAACCCAACCCCATGGTTGCCAAGGCAACTCAGCCCCATAGTTTCCATAGCAACCCAACCCCATAGTTACCATGGCAACACAACCCCAATGTTGCCATGGAAACACTACCCCATGGTTGCCATGGCAACAGAATCCCATAGTTGCCATGGCAACAATACGCCATGGTTACCATGGCAACACAACCCCATGGTTGCCATGGAAACACCGCACCATGGTTGCCATGGCAACACAACCCCATAGTTTCCATCGCAACAAAACGCCATGGTTACCATGGCAACACAACCCCATCGTTACCAGGGCAAAACAACCCCATGGTTGCCATGGCAACCCAACCCCATGGTTACCATGGCAACAGAACCCCATAGTTCCCATGGCAAAACAACACCGTGGTTGCCATGGCAACCCAACCCCATGGTTGCCAAGGCAACTAAACCCCATAGTTTCCATAGCAACCCAACCCCATAGTTACCATGGCAACACAACCCCAATGTTGCCATGGAAACACTACCCCATGGTTGCCATGGCAACAGAACCCCACAGTTGCCATGGCAACAATACGCCATGGTTACCATGGCAACACAACCCCATGGTTACCATGGCAACCCAACCCCATAGTTACCATGGCAACACAACCCCATGGTTGCCATGGAAACACTACCCCATGGTTGCCATGGCAACAGAACCCCATAGTTCTCATGGCAACTAAACGCCATGGTTACCATGGCAACCCAACCCCATGGTTACCATGGCAACACAACCGCATGGTTACCACAACAACACAACCGCATGGTTACCACGGCAACCCAACTGCATTGTTACCACGGCATCTCAACACCATGGTTGCCATGGCAACTAAACCCCATAGTTTCCATAGCAACCCAACCCCATAGTTACCATGGCAACACAACCCCAATGTTGCCATGGAAACACTACCCCATGGTTGCCATGGCAACAGAACCCCATAGTTGCCATGGCAACAATACGCCATGGTTACCATGGCAACACAACCCCATGGTTACCATGGCAACCCAACCCCATAGTTACCATGGCAACACAACCCCATGGTTGCCATGGAAACACTACCCCATGGTTGCCATGGACACAGAACCCCATTGTTACCATAGGAACCAAACCCCGTGGTTGCCATGGCAACCCAATCCCATGGTTACCATGGCAACACAACCGCATGGTTACCACAACAACACAACCGCATGGTTACCACGGCAACCCAACTGCATGGTTACCACGGCATCTCAACCCCATGGTTGCCATGGCAACTAAACCCCATAGTTTCCATAGCAACCCAACCCCATAGTTACCATGGCAACACAACCCCATCGTTACCATGGCAACACAACCCCATGGTTGCCATGGCAACCCAACCCCATGGTTACCATGGCAACACAACCGCATGGTTACCATGGCAAAACAACCCCATGGTTGCCATGGCAACAGAACCCCATAGTTGCCATGGCAACTAAACGCCATGGTTACCATGGCAACACAATCCCATGGTTCCCATGGCAACACAACCCCATGGTTGCTATGGAAACACTACCACAAGGTTGCCATGGCAACAGAACACCTTAGTTGCCATGGCAACAAAACGCCATGGTTACCATGGCAACACAACCGCATGGTTGCCATGGCAACACTACCCCATGGTTACCGTGGCAAAAAAACGCCATGGTTGCCATGGCAACAGAACCCCATAGTTGCCATCGCAACAAAACGCCATGGTTACCATGGCAACACAACCCCATGGTTGCCATGGCAACACAACCCCATAGTTGCCATGGAAACTAAACTCCATGGTCACCATGGCAACCCAACCCCATGGTTACCATGGACACAGAACCCCATGGTTACCATAGCAACCAAACCCCGTGGTTGCCATGGCAACCCAACACCATGGTTACCACGGCAACCCAACTGCATGGTTACCACGGCATCTCAACCCCATGGTTGCCATGGCATCTAAACCCCATAGTTTCCATAGCAACCCAACCCCATGGTTGCCATGGCAACCCAACCCCATGGTTCCCATGGCAACCCAACCCCATGGTTACCATGGCAACAGAACCCCATAGTTGCCATGGCAACTAAACGCCACGGTTACCATGGCAACACAACACCATGGTTGCCATGGCAACACAACCCCATGGTTACCATGGCAACACAACCCCATGGTTCACATGGCAACACAACCCCGTCGCTGCCATGGCAACCGAACCCCATCGTTACCATGGCAACACAACCCTAATGGTTGCCATGGAAACACTACCCCAAGGTTTCCATGGCAACAGAACCCCGTGGTTACCATGGCAACCCAACGCCATGGTTACCATGGCAACACAACCGCATGGTTACAATAGCAACCCAACCCCATAGTTACCATGGCAACAGAACCCCATAGTTGCCATGGCAACAAAACGCCATGGTTGCCATGGCAACAGAACCCCATAGTTGCCATGGAAACAAAACGCCATGGTTACCATGGCAACACAACCCCATGGTTGCCATGGCAACACAACCCCATGCTTGCCAAGGCAACTAAACCCCATAGTTTCCATAGCAACCCAACCCCATAGTTACCATGACAACCCCACCCCATGGTTGCCATGGAAACACTACCCTATGGTTGCCATGGAAACAGAACCCCATAGTTGCCATGGCAACTAAATGCCATGGTTACCATGGCAACCAAACCCCATGGTTACCATGGACACAGAACCACATGGTTACCATAGCAACCAAACCCCGTGGTTGCCATGGAAACCCAATCCCATGGTTACCGTGGGAACACAACCGCATGGTTACCACGGCAACCCAACTGTATGGTTACCACGGCATCTCAACACCATGGTTGCCATGGCAACTAAACCCCATAGTTTCTATAGCAACCCAACCCCATAGTTACCATGACAACCCCACCCCATGGTTGCCATGGAAACACTACCCTATGGTTGCCATAGCAACAGAACCCCATAGTTGCCATGGCAACAATACGCCATGGTTACCATGGCAACACAACCCCATGGTTACCATGGCAACCCAACCCCATAGTTACCATGGCAACACAACCCCATGGTTGCCATGGAAACACTACCCCATGGTTGCCATGGCAACAGAACCCCATAGTTCTCATGGCAACTAAACGCCATGGTTACCATGGCAACCCAACCCCATGGTTGCCATGGACACAGAACCCCATGGTTACCATAGCAACCAAACCCCGTGGTTGCCATGGCAACCCAATCCCATGGTTACCATGGCAACACAACCGCATGGTTACCACAACAACACAACCGCATGGTTACCACGGCAACCCAACTGCATGGTTACCACGGCATCTCAACCCCATGGTTGCCATGGCAACTAAACCCCATAGTTTCCATAGCAACCCAACCCCATAGTTACCATGGCAACACAACCCCATCGTTACCATGGCAACACAACCCCATGGTTGCCATGGCAACACAACCCCATTGTTGCCATGGCAACACAACCCCATGGTTGCCATGGCAACCCAACCCCATGGTTACCATGGCAACACAACCGCATGGTTACCATAGCAACCCAACCCCATAGTTACCATGGCAACACAACCCCATGGTTGCCATGGAAACACTACCCCATGGTTGCCATGGCAACAGAACCCCATAGTTGCCATGGCAACAAAACGCCATGGTTGCCATGGCAACAGAACCCCATAGTTGCCATGGCAAAAAAACGCCATGGTTGCCATGGCAACAGAACCCCATAGTTGCCATCGCAACAAAACGCCATGGTTGCCATGGCAACACAACCCCATGGTTGCCATGGCAACACAACCCCATAGTTGCCATGGAAACTAAACTCCATGGTCACCATGGCAACCCAACCCCATGGTTACCATGGACACAGAACCCCATGGTTACCATAGCAACCAAACCCCGTGGTTGCCATGGCAACCCAACACCATGGTTACCACGGCAACCCAACTGCATGGTTACCACGGCATCTCAACCCCATGGTTGCCATGGCATCTAAACCCCATAGTTTCCATAGCAACCCAACCCCATCGTTACCATGGCAACACAACCCCATGGTTGCCATGGCAACCCAACCCCATGGTTACCATGGCAACAGAACCCCATAGTTGCCATGGCAACTAAACGCCATGGTTACCATGGCAACACAACCCCATGGTTGCCATGGCAACACAACCCCATGGTTACCATGGCAACACAACCCCATGGTTCACATGGCAACACAACCCCGTCGCTGCCATGGCAACCGAACCCCATCGTTACCATGGCAACACAACCCTATTGGTTGCCATGGAAACACTACCCCAAGGTTTCCATGGCAACAGAACCCCGTGGTTGCCATGGCAACCCAACGCCATGGTTACCATGGCAACACAACCCCATGGTTGCCATGGCAACCCAACCCCATGGTTACCATGGCAACACAACCGCATGGTTACAATAGCAACCCAACCCCATAGTTACCATGGCAACAGAACCCCATAGTTGCCATGGCAACAAAACGCCATGGTTGCCATGGCAACAGAACCCCATAGTTGCCATGGAAACAAAACGCCATGGTTACCATGGCAACAAAACCCCATGGTTGCCATGGCAACCCAACCCCATGGTTGCCAAGGCAACTAAACCCCATAGTTTCCATAGCAACCCAACCCCATAGTTACCATGACAACCCCACCCCATGGTTGCCATGGAAACACTACCCCATGGTTGCCATGGAAACAGAACCCCATAGTTGCCATGGCAACTAAATGCCATGGTTACCATGGCAACCAAACCCCATGGTTACCATGGACACAGAACCCCATGGTTACCATAGCAACCAAACCCCGTGGTTTCCATGGCAACCCAATCCCATGGTTACCATGGGAACACAACCGCATGGTTACCACGGCAACCCAACTGTATGGTTACCACGGCATCTCAACACCATGGTTGCCATGGCAACTAAACCCCATAGTTTCTATAGCAACCCAACCCCATAGTTACCATGACAACCCCACCCCATGGTTGCCATGGAAACACTACCCTATGGTTGCCATAGCAATAGAACCCCATAGTTGCCATGGCAACAATACGCCATGGTTACCATGGCAACACAACCCCATGGTTACCATGGCAACCCAACCCCATAGTTACCATGGCAACACAACCCCATGGTTGCCATGGAAACACTACCCCATGGTTGCCATGGCAACAGAACCCCATAGTTCTCATGGCAACTAAACGCCATGGTTACCATGGCAACCCAACCCCGTGGTTGCCATGGCAACCCAATCCCATGGTTACCATGGCAACACAACCGCATGGTTACCACAACAACACAACCGCATGGTTACCACGGCAACCCAACTGCATGGTTACCACTGCATCTCAACCCCATGGTTGCCATGGCAACTAAACCCCATAGTTTCCATAGCAACCCAACCCCATAATTACCATGGCAACACAACCCCATCGTTACCATGGCAACACAACCCCATGGTTGCCATGGCAACACAACCCCATTGTTGCCATGGCAACACAACCCCATGGTTGCCATGGCAACCCAACCCCATGGTTACCATGGCAACACAACCGCATGGTTACCATAGCAACCCAACCCCATAGTTACCATGGCAACACAACCCCATGGTTGCCATGGAAACACTACCCCATGGTTGCCATGGCAACAGAACCCCATAGTTGCCATGGCAACAAAACGCCATGGTTGCCATGGCAACAGAACCCCATCGTTGCCATGGCAAAAAAACGCCATGGTTGCCATGGCAACAGAACCCCATAGTTGCCATCGCAACAAAACGCCATGGTTGCCATGGCAACACAACCCCATGGTTGCCATGGCAACACAACCCCATAGTTGCCATGGAAACTAAACTCCATGGTCACCATGGCAACCCAACCCCATGGTTACCATGGACACAGAACCCCATGGTTACCATAGCAACCAAACCCCGTGGTTGCCATGGCAACCCAACACCATGGTTACCACGGCAACCCAACTGCATGGTTACCACGGCATCTCAACCCCATGGTTGCCATGGCATCTAAACCCCATAGTTTCCATAGCAACCCAACCCCATCGTTACCATGGCAACACAACCCCATGGTTGCCATGGCAACCCAACCCCATGGTTACCATGGCAACAGAACCCCATAGTTGCCATGGCAACTAAACGCCATGGTTACCATGGCAACACAACCCCATGGTTGCCATGGCAACACAACCCCATGGTTACCATGGCAACACAACCCCATGGTTCACATGGCAACACAACCCCGTCGCTGCCATGGCAACCGAACCCCATCGTTACCATGGCAACACAACCCTATTGGTTGCCATGGAAACACTACCCCAAGGTTTCCATGGCAACAGAACCCCGTGGTTGCCATGGCAACCCAACGCCATGGTTACCATGGCAACCCAACCCCATGGTTACCATGGCAACACAACCGCATGGTTACAATAGCAACCCAACCCCATAGTTACCATGGCAACAGAACCCCATAGTTGCCATGGCAACAAAACGCCATGGTTGCCATGGCAACAGAACCCCATAGTTGCCATGGAAACAAAACGCCATGGTTACCATGGCAACAAAACCCCATGGTTGCCATGGCAACCCAACCCCATGGTTGCCAAGGCAACTAAACCCCATAGTTTCCATAGCAACCCAACCCCATAGTTACCATGACAACCCCACCCCATGGTTGCCATGGAAACACTACCCCATGGTTGCCATGGAAACAGAACCCCATAGTTGCCATGGCAACTAAATGCCATGGTTACCATGGCAACCAAACCCCATGGTTACCATGGACACAGAACCCCATGGTTACCATAGCAACCAAACCCCGTGGTTTCCATGGCAACCCAATCCCATGGTTACCGTGGGAACACAACCGCATGGTTACCACAACAACACAACCGCATGGTTACCACGGCAACCCAACTGCATTGTTACCACGGCATCTCAACCCCATGGTTGCCATGGCAACTAAACCCCATAGTTTCCATAGCAACCCAACCCCATAGTTACCATGGCAACACAACCCCAATGTTGCCATGGAAACACTACCCCATGGTTGCCATAGCAATAGAACCCCATAGTTGCCATGGCAACAATACGCCATGGTTACCATGGCAACACAACCCCATGGTTACCATGGCAACCCAACCCCATAGTTACCATGGCAACACAACCCCATGGTTGCCATGGAAACACTACCCCATGGTTGCCATGGACACAGAACCCCATGGTTACCATAGCAACCAAACCCCGTGGTTGCCATGGCAACCCAACCCCATGGTTACCATGGCAACACAACCGCATGGTTACCACAACAACACAACCGCATGGTTACCACGGCAACCCAACTGCATGGTTACCACGGCATCTCAACCCCATGGTTGCCATGGCAACTAAACCCCATAGTTTCCATAGCAACCCAACCCCATAGTTACCAGGGCAACACAACCCCATCGTTACCATGGCAACACAACCCCATGGTTGCCATGGCAACACAACCCCATGGTTGCCATGGCAACCCAACCCCATGGTTACCATGGCAACACAAACGCATGGTTACCATGGCAAAACAACCCCATGGTTGCCATGGCAACAGAACCCCATAGTTGCCATGGCAACTAAACGCCATGGTTACCATGGCAACACAATCCCATGGTTCCCATGGCAACACAACCCCACGGTTGCTATGGAAACACTACCACAAGGTTGCCATGGCAACAGAACACCATAGTTGCCATGGCAACAAAACGCCATGGTTACCATGGCAACACAACCCCATGGTTGCCATGGCAACCCAACCCCATGGTTACCATGGCAACACAACCGCATGGTTACCATAGCAACCCAACCCCATAGTTACCATGGCAACACAACCCCATGGTTGCCATGGAAACACTACCCCATGGTTGCCATGGCAACAGAACCCCATAGTTGCCATGGCAACAAAACGCCATGGTTGCCATGGCAACAGAACCCCATCGTTGCCATGGCAAAAAAACGCCATGGTTGCCATGGCAACAGAACCCCATAGTTGCCATGGAAACTAAACTCCATGGTCACCATGGCAACCCAACCCCATGGTTACCATGGACACAGAACCCCATGGTTACCATAGCAACCAAACCCCGTGGTTGCCATGGCAACCCAACACCATGGTTACCACGGCAACCCAACTGCATGGTTACCACGGCATCTCAACCCCATGGTTGCCATGGCATCTAAACCCCATAGTTTCCATAGCAACCCAACCCCATCGTTACCATGGCAACACAACCCCATGGTTGCCATGGCAACCCAAACCCATGGTTACCATGGCAACAGAACCCCATAGTTGCCATGGCAACTAAACGCCATGGTTACCATGGCAACACAACCCCATGGTTACCATGGACACAGAACCCCATGGTTACCATAGCAACCAAACCCCGTGGTTGCCATGGCAACCCAATCCCATGGTTACCATGGCAACACAACCGCATGGTTACCTCAACAACACAACCGCATGGTTACCACGGCAACCCAACTGAATGGTTACCACGGCATCTCAACACCATGGTTGCCATGGCAACTAAACCCCATAGTTTCCATAGCAACCCAACCCCATAGTTACCATGGCAACACAACCCCATCGTTACCATGGCAACACAACCCCATGGTTGCCATGGCAACAGAACCCCATAGTTGCCATGGCAACTAAACGCCATGGTTACCATGGCAACACAACCCCATGGTTGCCATGGCAACAGAACCCCATAGTTGCCATGACAACTAAACGCCATGGTTACCATGGCAACACAACCCCATGGTTGCCATGGCAACAGAACCCCATAGTTGCCATGGCAACTAAACGCCATGGTTATCATGGCAACACAATCCCATGGTTCCCATGGCAACACAACCCCGTGGTTGCCATGGCAACCCAACCCCATCGTTACCATGGCAACTCAACACCATGGTTGCCATGGAAACACTACCCCAAGGTTGCCACGGCAACAGAACCCCATAGTTTCCATGGCAACAAAACGCCATGGTTGCCATGGCAACAGAACCCCATAGTTTCCATGGCAACAAAACGCCATGGTTACCATGGCAACACAACCCCATGGTTGCCATGGCAACCCAACCCCATAGTTGCCATGGCAACTAAACGCCATGGTTACCATGGCAATCCAACCCCATGGTTACCATGGCAACCCAACCCCATGGTTACCATGGCAACAGAACCCCATGGTTACCATGGCAACACAACCCCATGGTTGCCATGGCAACAGAACCCCATAGTTGCCATGGCAACAAAACGCCATGGTTACCATGGCAACACAACCCCATGGTTGCCATGGCAACCCAACCCCATGGTTACCATGGCAACGCAACCGCATGGTTACCATAGCAATCCAACCCCATAGTTACCATGGGAACACAACCCCATGGTTGCCATGGAAACACTACCCCATGGATGCCATGGCAACAGAACCCCATAGTTGCCATGGCAACAAAACGCCATGGTTGCCATGGCAACAGAACCCCATAGTTGCCATGGCAAAAAAACGTCATGGTTACCATGGCAACACAACCCCATGGTTGCCATGGCAACCCAACCCCATGGTTGCCAAGGCAACTAAACCCCATAGTTTCCATAGCAACCCAACCCCATAGTTACCATGGCAACACAACCCCAATGTTGCCATGGAAACACTACCCCATGGTTGCCATGGCAACAGAACCCCATAGTTGCCATGGCAACAATACGCCATGGTTACCATGGCAACACAACCCCATGGTTGCCATGGAAACACCGCACCATGGTTGCCATGGCAACAGAACCCCATAGTTTCCATCGCAACAAAACGCCATGGTTACCATGGCAACACAACCCCATCGTTACCATGGCAAAACAACCCCATGGTTGCCATGGCAACCCAACCCCATGGTTACCATGGCAACAGAACCCCATAGTTCCCATGGCAAAACAACACCGTGGTTGCCATGGCAACCCAACCCCATGGTTGCCAAGGCAACTAAACCCCATAGTTTCCATAGCAACCCAACCCCATAGTTACCATGGCAACACAACCCCAATGTTGCCATGGAAACACTACCCCATGGTTGCCATGGCAACAGAACCCCATAGTTGCCATGGCAACAATACGCCATGGTTACCATGGCAACACAACCCCATGGTTGCCATGGAAACACCGCACCATGGTTGCCATGGCAACAGAACCCCATAGTTTCCATCGCAACAAAACGCCATGGTTACCATGGCAACACAACCCCATCGTTACCATGGCAAAACAACCCCATGGTTGCCATGGCAACCCAACCCCATGGTTACCATGGCAACAGAACCCCATAGTTCCCATGGCAAAACAACACCGTGGTTGCCATGGCAACACAACCCCATGGTTGCCAAGGCAACTAAACCCCATAGTTTCCATAGCAACACAACCCCATAGTTACCATGGCAACACAACCCCAATGTTGCCATGGAAACACTACCCCATGGTTGCCATGGCAACAGAACCCCACAGTTGACATGGCAACAATACGCCATGGTTACCATGGCAACACAACCCCATGGTTACCATGGCAACCCAACCCCATAGTTACCATGGCAACACAACCCCATGGTTGCCATGGAAACCCAACCCCATGGTTACCATGGCAACACAACCGCATGGTTACCACAACAACACAACCGCATGGTTACCACGGCAACCCAACTGCATTGTTACCATGGCATCTCAACACCATGGTTGCCATGGCAACTAAACCCCATAGTTTCCATAGCAACCCAACCCCATAGTTACCATGGCAACACAACCCCAATGTTGCCATGGAAACACTACCCCATGGTTGCCATGGCAACAGAACCCCATAGTTGCCATGGCAACAATACGCCATGGTTACCATGGCAACACAACCCCATGGTTACCATGGCAACCCAACCCCATAGTTACCATGGCAACACAACCCCATGGTTGCCATGGAAACACTACCCCATGGTTGCCATGGACACAGAACTCCATCGTTACCATAGGAACCAAACCCCGTGGTTGCCATGGCAACCCAATCCCATGGTTACCATGGCAACACAACCGCATGGTTACCACAACAACACAACCGCATGGTTACCACGGCAACCCAACTGCATGGTTACCACGGCATCTCAACCCCATGGTTGCCATGGCAACTAAACCCCATAGTTTCCATAGCAACCCAACCCCATAGTTACCATGGCAACACAACCCCATCGTTACCATGGCAACACAACCCCATGGTTGCCATGGCAACACAACCCCATGGTTGCCATGGCAACCCAACACCATGGTTACCATGGCAACACAACCGCATGGTTACCATGGCAAAACAACCCCATGGTTGCCTTGGCAACAGAACCCCATAGTTGCCATGGCAACTAAACGCCATGGTTACCATGGCAACACAATCCCATGGTTCCCATGGCAACACAACCCCATGGTTGCTATGGAAACACTACCACAAGGTTGCCATGGCAACAGAACACCATAGTTGCAATGGCAACAAAACGCCATGGTTACCATGGCAACACAACCGCATGGTTACCATAGCAACCCAACCCCATAGTAACCATGGCAACACAACCCCATCGTTACCATGGCAACACAACCCCATGGTAGCCATGGCAACACTACCCCATGGTTACCATGGCAAAAAAACGCCATGGTTGCCATGGCAACAGAACCCCATAGTTGCCATCGCAACAAAACGCCATGGTTGCCATGGCAACACAACCCCATGGTTGCCATGGCAACACAACCCCATAGTTGCCATGGAAACTAAACTCCATGGTCACCATGGCAACCCAACCCCATGGTTACCATGGACACAGAACCCCATGGTTACCATAGCAACCAAACCCCGTGGTTGCCATGGCAACCCAACACCATGGTTACCACGGCAACCCAACTGCATGGTTACCACGGCATCTCAACCCCATGGTTGCCATGGCATCTAAACCCCATAATTTCCATAGCAACCCAACCCCATCGTTACCATGGCAACACAACCCCATGGTTGCCATGGCAACCCAACCCCATGGTTACCATGGCAACAGAACCCCATAGTTGCCATGGCAACTAAACGCCATGGTTACCATGGCAACACAACCCCATGGTTGCCATGGCAACACAACCCCATGGTTACCATGGCAACACAACCCCATGGTTCACATGGCAACACAACCCCGTCGCTGCCATGGCAACCGAACCCCATCGTTACCATGGCAACACAACCGCATGGTTACAATAGCAACCCAACCCCATAGTTACCATGGCAACAGAACCCCATAGTTGCCATGGCAACAAAACGCCATGGTTGCCATGGAAACAGAACCCCATAGTTGCCATGGAAACAAAACGCCATGGTTACCATGGCAACACAACCCCATGGTTGCCATGGCAACCCAACCCCATGGTTGCCAAGGCAACTAAACCCCATAGTTTCCATAGCAACCCAACCCCATAGTTACCATGACAACCCCAACCCATGGTTGCCATGGAAACACTACCCCATGGTTGCCATGGATACAGAACCCCATAGTTGCCATGGCAACTAAATGCCATGGTTACCATGGCAACCAAACCCCATGGTTACCATGGACACAGAACCGCATGGTTACCATTGCAACCAAACCCCGTGGTTGCCATGGAAACCCAATCCCATGGTTACCATGGGAACACAACCGCATGGTTAGCACGGCAACCCAACTGTATGGTTACCACGGCATCTCAACACCATGGTTGCCATGGCAACTAAACCCCATAGTTTCTATAGCAACCCAACCCCATAGTTACCATGACAACCCCACCCCATGGTTGCCATGGAAACACTACCCTATGGTTGCCATAGCAACAGAACCCCATAGTTGCCATGGCAACAATACGCCATGATTACCATGGCAACACAACCCCATGGTTACCATGGCAACCCAACCCCATAGTTACCATGGCAACACAATTCCATGGTTGCCATGGAAACTCTACCCCATGGTTGCCATGGCAACAGAACCCCATAGTTCTCATGGTAACTAAACGCCATGGTTACCATGGCAACCCAACCCCATGGTTGCCATGGACACAGAACCCCATGGTTACCATAGCAACCAAACCCCGTGGTTGCCATGGCAACCCAATCCCACGGTTACCATGGCAACACAACCGCATGGTTACCACAACAACACAACCGCATGGTTACCACGGCAACCCAACTGCATGGTTACCACGGCATCTCAACCCCATGGTTGCCATGGCAACTAAACCCCATAGTTTCCATAGCAACCCAACCCCATAGTTACCATGGCAACACAACCCCATCGTTACCATGGCAACACAACCGCATGGTTACCATGGCAAAACAATCCCATGGTTGCCATGGCAACAGAACCCCATAGTTGCCATGGCAACTAAACGCCATGGTTACCATGGCAACACAATCCCATGGTTCCCATGGCAACACAACCCCATGGTTGCTATGGAAACACTACCACAAGGTTGCCATGGCAACAGAACACCATAGTTGCCATGGCAACAAAACGCCATGGTTACCATGGCAACACAACCCCATGGTTGCCATGGCAACCCAACCCCATGGTTACCATGGCAACACAACCGCATGGTTACCATAGCAACCCAACCCCATAGTTACCATGGCAACACAACCCCATGGTTGCCATGGAAACACTACCCCATGGTTGCCATGGCAACAGAACCCCATAGTTGCCATGGCAACAAAACGCCATGGTTGCCATGGCAACAGAACCCCATAGTTGCCATGGCAAAAAAAACGCCATGGTTGCCATGGCAACAGAACCCCATAGTTGCCATCGCAACAAAACGCCATGGTTGCCATGGCAACACAACCCCATGGTTGCCATGGCAACACAACCCCATAGTTGCCATGGAAACTAAACTCCATGGTCACCATGGCAACCCAACCCCATGGTTACCATGGACACAGAACCCCATGGTTACCATAGCAACCAAACCCCGTGGTTGCCATGGCAACCCAACACCATGGTTACCACAGCAACCCAACTGCATGGTTACCACGGCATCTCAACCCCATGGTTGCCATGGCATCTAAACCCCATAGTTTCCATAGCAACCCAACCCCATCGTTACCATGGCAACACAACCCCATGGTTGCCATGGCAACCCAACCCCATGGTTACCATGGCAACAGAACCCCATAGTTGCCATGGCAACTAAACGCCATGGTTACCATGGCAACACAACCCCATGGTTGCCATGGCAACACAACCCCATGGTTACCATGGCAACACAACCCCATGGTTCACATGGCAACACAACCCTGTCGCTGCCATGGCAACCGAACCCCATCGTTACCATGGCAACACAACCCTAATGGTTGCCATGGAAACACTACCCCAAGGTTTCCATGGCAACAGAACCCCGTGGTTGCCATGGCAACCCAACGCCATGGTTACCGTGGCAACACAACCCCATGGTTGCCATGGCAACCCAACGCCATGGTTACCATGGCAACACAACCCCATGGTTGCCATGGAAACACTACCCCATGGTTGCCATGGCAACACAACCCCATGGTTGCCATGGAAACACTATCCCATGGTTGCCATGGAAACAGAACCCCATAGTTGCCATGGCAACTAAATGCCATGGTTACCATGGTAACCAAACCCCATGGTTACCATGGACACAGAACCCCATGGTTACCATAGCAACCAAACCCCGTGGTTGCCATGGAAACACTACCCCATGGTTGCCATGGCAACAGAACCCCATTGTTCTCATGGCAACTAAACGCCATGGTTACCATGGCAACCCAAACCCATGGTTGCCATAGCAACCAAACCCCGTGGTTACCATGGCAACACAACCGCATGGTTACCACAACAACACAACCGCATGGTTACCACGGGAACCCAACTGATTCGTTACCACGGCATCTCAACACCATGGTTGCCATGGCAACTAAACCCCATAGTTTCCATAGCAACCCAACCCCATAGTTACCATGGCAACACAACCCCATCGTTACCATGGCAACACAACCCCATGGTTGCCATGGCAACAAAACCCCATAGTTGCCATGGCAACTAAACGCCATGGTTACCATGGCAACAGAACCCCATGGTTGCCATGGCAACTAAACGCCATGGTTACCATGGCAACACAATCCCATGGTTCCCATGGCAACACAACCCCGTGGTTGCCATGGCAACCCAACCCCATCGTTACCATGGCAACTCAACCCCATGGTTGCCATGGAAACACTACCCCAAGGTTGCCATGGCAACAGAACCCCATAGTTGCCATGGCAACAAAACGCCATGGTTACCATGGCAACACAACCGCATGGTTACCATAGCAACCCAACCCCATCGTTACCATGGCAACACAACCCCATGGTTGCCATGGAAACACTACCCCATGGTTGCCATGGCAACAGAACCCCATAGTTGCCATGGCAACAAAACGCCATGGTTACCATGGTAACAAAACCCCATGGTTGCCATGGCAACCCAATCCCATGGTTGCCAAGGCAACTAAACCCCATAGTTTCCATAGCAACCCAACCCCATGGTTACCATGGCAACACAACCCCATGGTTGCCATGGAAACACCACCCCATGGTTGCCATGTCAACAGAACCCCATAGTTGCCATCGGAACAAAACGCCATGGTTACCATAGCAACACAACCCCATGGTTGCCATGGAAACCCAACCCCATGGTTACCATGGACACAGAACCCCATGGTTACCATGGCAACACAACCCCATGGTTGCCATGGCAACAGAACCCCATAGTTGCCATGGCAACAAAACGCCATGGTTACCATGGCAACACAACCCCATGGTTGCCATGGCAACCGAAACCCATGGTTACCATGGCAACGCAACCGCATGGTTACCATAGCAACCCAACCCCATAGTTACCATGGGAACACAACCCCATGGTTGCCATGGCAACAGAACCCCATAGTTGCCATGGCAACAAAACGCCATGGTTGCCATGGCAACAAAACGCCATAGTTGCCATGGCAACAAAACGTCATGGTTACCATGGCAACACAACCCCATGGTTGCCATGGCAACCCAACCCCATGGTTGCCAAGGCAACTAAACCCCATAGTTGCCATAGCAACCCAACCCCATGGTTACCATGGCAACACAACCCCATGGTTGCCATGGCAACCCACCCCCATGGTTACCATGGCAACACAATTGCATGGTTACCATGGCAACACAACCCCATGGTTGCCATGGCAACAGAACCCCATAGTTGCCATGGCAACTAAACGCCATGGGTACCATGGCAACACAACCGCATGGTTACCATAGCAACCCAACCCCATAGTTACCATGGCAACACAACCCCATGGTTGCCATGGAAACACTACCCCATGGTTGCCATGGCAACAGAACCCCATAGTTGCCATGGCAACAAAACGCCATGGTTGCCATGGCAACAGAACCCCATCGTTGCCATGGCAAAAAAACGCCATGGTTGCCATGGCAACAGAACCCCATAGTTGCCATGGAAACTAAACTCCATGGTCACCATGGCAACCCAACCCCATGGTTACCATGGACACAGAACCCCATGGTTACCATAGCAACCAAACCCCGTGGTTGCCATGGCAACCCAACACCATGGTTACCACGGCAACCCAACTGCATGGTTACCACGGCATCTCAACCCCATGGTTGCCATGGCATCTAAACCCCATAGTTTCCATAGCAACCCAACCCCATCGTTACCATGGCAACACAACCCCATGGTTGCCATGGCAACCCAACCCCATGGTTACCATGGCAACAGAACCCCATAGTTGCCATGGCAACTAAACGCCATGGTTACCATGGCAACACAACCCCATGGTTACCATGGACACAGAACCCCATGGTTACCATAGCAACCAAACCCCGTGGTTGCCATGGCAACCCAATCCCATGGTTACCATGGCAACACAACCGCATGGTTACCTCAACAACACAACCGCATGGTTACCACGGCAACCCAACTGAATGGTTACCACGGCATCTCAACACCATGGTTGCCATGGCAACTAAACCCCATAGTTTCCATAGCAACCCAACCCCATAGTTACCATGGCAACACAACCCCATCGTTACCATGGCAACACAACCCCATGGTTGCCATGGCAACAGAACCCCATAGTTGCCATGGCAACTAAACGCCATGGTTACCATGGCAACACAACCCCATGGTTGCCATGGCAACAGAACCCCATAGTTGCCATGACAACTAAACGCCATGGTTACCATGGCAACACAACCCCATGGTTGCCATGGCAACAGAACCCCATAGTTGCCATGGCAACTAAACGCCATGGTTATCATGGCAACACAATCCCATGGTTCCCATGGCAACACAACCCCGTGGTTGCCATGGCAACCCAACCCCATCGTTACCATGGCAACTCAACACCATGGTTGCCATGGAAACACTACCCCAAGGTTGCCACGGCAACAGAACCCCATAGTTTCCATGGCAACAAAACGCCATGGTTGCCATGGCAACAGAACCCCATAGTTTCCATGGCAACAAAACGCCATGGTTACCATGGCAACACAACCCCATGGTTGCCATGGCAACCCAACCCCATAGTTGCCATGGCAACTAAACGCCATGGTTACCATGGCAATCCAACCCCATGGTTACCATGGCAACCCAACCCCATGGTTACCATGGCAACAGAACCCCATGGTTACCATGGCAACACAACCCCATGGTTGCCATGGCAACAGAACCCCATAGTTGCCATGGCAACAAAACGCCATGGTTACCATGGCAACACAACCCCATGGTTGCCATGGCAACCCAACCCCATGGTTACCATGGCAACGCAACCGCATGGTTACCATAGCAATCCAACCCCATAGTTACCATGGGAACACAACCCCATGGTTGCCATGGAAACACTACCCCATGGATGCCATGGCAACAGAACCCCATAGTTGCCATGGCAACAAAACGCCATGGTTGCCATGGCAACAGAACCCCATAGTTGCCATGGCAAAAAAACGTCATGGTTACCATGGCAACACAACCCCATGGTTGCCATGGCAACCCAACCCCATGGTTGCCAAGGCAACTAAACCCCATAGTTTCCATAGCAACCCAACCCCATAGTTACCATGGCAACACAACCCCAATGTTGCCATGGAAACACTACCCCATGGTTGCCATGGCAACAGAACCCCATAGTTGCCATGGCAACAATACGCCATGGTTACCATGGCAACACAACCCCATGGTTGCCATGGAAACACCGCACCATGGTTGCCATGGCAACAGAACCCCATAGTTTCCATCGCAACAAAACGCCATGGTTACCATGGCAACACAACCCCATCGTTACCATGGCAAAACAACCCCATGGTTGCCATGGCAACCCAACCCCATGGTTACCATGGCAACAGAACCCCATAGTTCCCATGGCAAAACAACACCGTGGTTGCCATGGCAACCCAACCCCATGGTTGCCAAGGCAACTAAACCCCATAGTTTCCATAGCAACCCAACCCCATAGTTACCATGGCAACACAACCCCAATGTTGCCATGGAAACACTACCCCATGGTTGCCATGGCAACAGAACCCCATAGTTGCCATGGCAACAATACGCCATGGTTACCATGGCAACACAACCCCATGGTTGCCATGGAAACACCGCACCATGGTTGCCATGGCAACAGAACCCCATAGTTTCCATCGCAACAAAACGCCATGGTTACCATGGCAACACAACCCCATCGTTACCATGGCAAAACAACCCCATGGTTGCCATGGCAACCCAACCCCATGGTTACCATGGCAACAGAACCCCATAGTTCCCATGGCAAAACAACACCGTGGTTGCCATGGCAACACAACCCCATGGTTGCCAAGGCAACTAAACCCCATAGTTTCCATAGCAACACAACCCCATAGTTACCATGGCAACACAACCCCAATGTTGCCATGGAAACACTACCCCATGGTTGCCATGGCAACAGAACCCCACAGTTGACATGGCAACAATACGCCATGGTTACCATGGCAACACAACCCCATGGTTACCATGGCAACCCAACCCCATAGTTACCATGGCAACACAACCCCATGGTTGCCATGGAAACCCAACCCCATGGTTACCATGGCAACACAACCGCATGGTTACCACAACAACACAACCGCATGGTTACCACGGCAACCCAACTGCATTGTTACCATGGCATCTCAACACCATGGTTGCCATGGCAACTAAACCCCATAGTTTCCATAGCAACCCAACCCCATAGTTACCATGGCAACACAACCCCAATGTTGCCATGGAAACACTACCCCATGGTTGCCATGGCAACAGAACCCCATAGTTGCCATGGCAACAATACGCCATGGTTACCATGGCAACACAACCCCATGGTTACCATGGCAACCCAACCCCATAGTTACCATGGCAACACAACCCCATGGTTGCCATGGAAACACTACCCCATGGTTGCCATGGACACAGAACTCCATCGTTACCATAGGAACCAAACCCCGTGGTTGCCATGGCAACCCAATCCCATGGTTACCATGGCAACACAACCGCATGGTTACCACAACAACACAACCGCATGGTTACCACGGCAACCCAACTGCATGGTTACCACGGCATCTCAACCCCATGGTTGCCATGGCAACTAAACCCCATAGTTTCCATAGCAACCCAACCCCATAGTTACCATGGCAACACAACCCCATCGTTACCATGGCAACACAACCCCATGGTTGCCATGGCAACACAACCCCATGGTTGCCATGGCAACCCAACACCATGGTTACCATGGCAACACAACCGCATGGTTACCATGGCAAAACAACCCCATGGTTGCCTTGGCAACAGAACCCCATAGTTGCCATGGCAACTAAACGCCATGGTTACCATGGCAACACAATCCCATGGTTCCCATGGCAACACAACCCCATGGTTGCTATGGAAACACTACCACAAGGTTGCCATGGCAACAGAACACCATAGTTGCAATGGCAACAAAACGCCATGGTTACCATGGCAACACAACCGCATGGTTACCATAGCAACCCAACCCCATAGTAACCATGGCAACACAACCCCATCGTTACCATGGCAACACAACCCCATGGTAGCCATGGCAACACTACCCCATGGTTACCATGGCAAAAAAACGCCATGGTTGCCATGGCAACAGAACCCCATAGTTGCCATCGCAACAAAACGCCATGGTTGCCATGGCAACACAACCCCATGGTTGCCATGGCAACACAACCCCATAGTTGCCATGGAAACTAAACTCCATGGTCACCATGGCAACCCAACCCCATGGTTACCATGGACACAGAACCCCATGGTTACCATAGCAACCAAACCCCGTGGTTGCCATGGCAACCCAACACCATGGTTACCACGGCAACCCAACTGCATGGTTACCACGGCATCTCAACCCCATGGTTGCCATGGCATCTAAACCCCATAATTTCCATAGCAACCCAACCCCATCGTTACCATGGCAACACAACCCCATGGTTGCCATGGCAACCCAACCCCATGGTTACCATGGCAACAGAACCCCATAGTTGCCATGGCAACTAAACGCCATGGTTACCATGGCAACACAACCCCATGGTTGCCATGGCAACACAACCCCATGGTTACCATGGCAACACAACCCCATGGTTCACATGGCAACACAACCCCGTCGCTGCCATGGCAACCGAACCCCATCGTTACCATGGCAACACAACCGCATGGTTACAATAGCAACCCAACCCCATAGTTACCATGGCAACAGAACCCCATAGTTGCCATGGCAACAAAACGCCATGGTTGCCATGGAAACAGAACCCCATAGTTGCCATGGAAACAAAACGCCATGGTTACCATGGCAACACAACCCCATGGTTGCCATGGCAACCCAACCCCATGGTTGCCAAGGCAACTAAACCCCATAGTTTCCATAGCAACCCAACCCCATAGTTACCATGACAACCCCAACCCATGGTTGCCATGGAAACACTACCCCATGGTTGCCATGGATACAGAACCCCATAGTTGCCATGGCAACTAAATGCCATGGTTACCATGGCAACCAAACCCCATGGTTACCATGGACACAGAACCGCATGGTTACCATTGCAACCAAACCCCGTGGTTGCCATGGAAACCCAATCCCATGGTTACCATGGGAACACAACCGCATGGTTAGCACGGCAACCCAACTGTATGGTTACCACGGCATCTCAACACCATGGTTGCCATGGCAACTAAACCCCATAGTTTCTATAGCAACCCAACCCCATAGTTACCATGACAACCCCACCCCATGGTTGCCATGGAAACACTACCCTATGGTTGCCATAGCAACAGAACCCCATAGTTGCCATGGCAACAATACGCCATGATTACCATGGCAACACAACCCCATGGTTACCATGGCAACCCAACCCCATAGTTACCATGGCAACACAATTCCATGGTTGCCATGGAAACTCTACCCCATGGTTGCCATGGCAACAGAACCCCATAGTTCTCATGGTAACTAAACGCCATGGTTACCATGGCAACCCAACCCCATGGTTGCCATGGACACAGAACCCCATGGTTACCATAGCAACCAAACCCCGTGGTTGCCATGGCAACCCAATCCCACGGTTACCATGGCAACACAACCGCATGGTTACCACAACAACACAACCGCATGGTTACCACGGCAACCCAACTGCATGGTTACCACGGCATCTCAACCCCATGGTTGCCATGGCAACTAAACCCCATAGTTTCCATAGCAACCCAACCCCATAGTTACCATGGCAACACAACCCCATCGTTACCATGGCAACACAACCGCATGGTTACCATGGCAAAACAATCCCATGGTTGCCATGGCAACAGAACCCCATAGTTGCCATGGCAACTAAACGCCATGGTTACCATGGCAACACAATCCCATGGTTCCCATGGCAACACAACCCCATGGTTGCTATGGAAACACTACCACAAGGTTGCCATGGCAACAGAACACCATAGTTGCCATGGCAACAAAACGCCATGGTTACCATGGCAACACAACCCCATGGTTGCCATGGCAACCCAACCCCATGGTTACCATGGCAACACAACCGCATGGTTACCATAGCAACCCAACCCCATAGTTACCATGGCAACACAACCCCATGGTTGCCATGGAAACACTACCCCATGGTTGCCATGGCAACAGAACCCCATAGTTGCCATGGCAACAAAACGCCATGGTTGCCATGGCAACAGAACCCCATAGTTGCCATGGCAAAAAAACGCCATGGTTGCCATGGCAACAGAACCCCATAGTTGCCATCGCAACAAAACGCCATGGTTGCCATGGCAACACAACCCCATGGTTGCCATGGCAACACAACCCCATAGTTGCCATGGAAACTAAACTCCATGGTCACCATGGCAACCCAACCCCATGGTTACCATGGACACAGAACCCCATGGTTACCATAGCAACCAAACCCCGTGGTTGCCATGGCAACCCAACACCATGGTTACCACAGCAACCCAACTGCATGGTTACCACGGCATCTCAACCCCATGGTTGCCATGGCATCTAAACCCCATAGTTTCCATAGCAACCCAACCCCATCGTTACCATGGCAACACAACCCCATGGTTGCCATGGCAACCCAACCCCATGGTTACCATGGCAACAGAACCCCATAGTTGCCATGGCAACTAAACGCCATGGTTACCATGGCAACACAACCCCATGGTTGCCATGGCAACACAACCCCATGGTTACCATGGCAACACAACCCCATGGTTCACATGGCAACACAACCCTGTCGCTGCCATGGCAACCGAACCCCATCGTTACCATGGCAACACAACCCTAATGGTTGCCATGGAAACACTACCCCAAGGTTTCCATGGCAACAGAACCCCGTGGTTGCCATGGCAACCCAACGCCATGGTTACCATGGCAACACAACCCCATGGTTGCCATGGCAACCCAACGCCATGGTTACCATGGCAACACAACCCCATGGTTGCCATGGAAACACTACCCCATGGTTGCCATGGCAACACAACCCCATGGTTGCCATGGAAACACTATCCCATGGTTGCCATGGAAACAGAACCCCATAGTTGCCATGGCAACTAAATGCCATGGTTACCATGGCAACCAAACCCCATGGTTACCATGGACACAGAACCCCATGGTTACCATAGCAACCAAACCCCGTGGTTGCCATGGAAACACTACCCCATGGTTGCCATGGCAACAGAACCCCATTGTTCTCATGGCAACTAAACGCCATGGTTACCATGGCAACCCAAACCCATGGTTGCCATAGCAACCAAACCCCGTGGTTACCATGGCAACACAACCGCATGGTTACCACAACAACACAACCGCATGGTTACCACGGGAACCCAACTGATTCGTTACCACGGCATCTCAACACCATGGTTGCCATGGCAACTAAACCCCATAGTTTCCATAGCAACCCAACCCCATAGTTACCATGGCAACACAACCCAATCGTTACCATGGCAACACAACCCCATGGTTGCCATGGCAACAAAACCCCATAGTTGCCATGGCAACTAAACGCCATGGTTACCATGGCAACAGAACCCCATGGTTGCCATGGCAACTAAACGCCATGGTTACCATGGCAACACAATCCCATGGTTCCCATGGCAACACAACCCCGTGGTTGCCATGGCAACCCAACCCCATCGTTACCATGGCAACTCAACCCCATGGTTGCCATGGAAACACTACCCCAAGGTTGCCATGGCAACAGAACCCCATAGTTGCCATGGCAACAAAACGCCATGGTTACCATGGCAACACAACCGCATGGTTACCATAGCAACCCAACCCCATCGTTACCATGGCAACACAACCCCATGGTTGCCATGGAAACACTACCCCATGGTTGCCATGGCAACAGAACCCCATAGTTGCCATGGCAACAAAACGCCATGGTTACCATGGTAACAAAACCCCATGGTTGCCATGGCAACCCAATCCCATGGTTGCCAAGGCAACTAAACCCCATAGTTTCCATAGCAACCCAACCCCATGGTTACCATGGCAACACAACCCCATGGTTGCCATGGAAACACCACCCCATGGTTGCCATGTCAACAGAACCCCATAGTTGCCATCGGAACAAAACGCCATGGTTACCATAGCAACACAACCCCATGGTTGCCATGGAAACCCAACCCCATGGTTACCATGGACACAGAACCCCATGGTTACCATGGCAACACAACCCCATGGTTGCCATGGCAACAGAACCCCATAGTTGCCATGGCAACAAAACGCCATGGTTACCATGGCAACACAACCCCATGGTTGCCATGGCAACCGAAACCCATGGTTACCATGGCAACGCAACCGCATGGTTACCATAGCAACCCAACCCCATAGTTACCATGGGAACACAACCCCATGGTTGCCATGGCAACAGAACCCCATAGTTGCCATGGCAACAAAACGCCATGGTTGCCATGGCAACAAAACGCCATAGTTGCCATGGCAACAAAACGTCATGGTTACCATGGCAACACAACCCCATGGTTGCCATGGCAACCCAACCCCATGGTTGCCAAGGCAACTAAACCCCATAGTTGCCATAGCAACCCAACCCCATGGTTACCATGGCAACACAACCCCATGGTTGCCATGGCAACCCACCCCCATGGTTACCATGGCAACACAATTGCATGGTTACCATGGCAACACAACCCCATGGTTGCCATGGCAACAGAACCCCATAGTTGCCATGGCAACTAAACGCCATGGGTACCATGGCAACACAACCCCGTGGTTCCCATGGCAACCCAACCCCATCGTTTCCTTGACAACACAACCCCATGGTTGCCATGGAAACACTACCCAATGGTTCCCATGGCAACAGAACCCCATAGTTGCCATGGCAACAAAACGCCATGGTTACCATGGCAACACAACCCCATGGTTGCCATGGCAACCAAACCCCATGGTTACCATGGCAACACAACCCCATGGTTGCCATGGAAACACTACCCCATGGTTGCCATGGCAACAGAACCCCATAGTTGCCATGGCAACAAAACGCCATGGTTGCCATGGCAACAGAACCCCATAGTTGCCATGGAAACAAAACGCCATGGTTACCATGGCAACACAACCCCATGGTTGCCATGGCAACCCAATCCCATGGTTGCCAAGGCAACTAAACCCCATGGTTACCATGGACACAGAACCCCATGGTTACCATAGCAACCAAACCCCGTGGTTACCATGGCAACACAACCGCATGGTTACCACAACAACACAACCGCATGGTTACCACGGGAACCCAACTGATTCGTTACCACGGCATCTCAACACCATGGTTGCCATGGCAACTAAACCCCATAGTTTCCATAGCAACCCAACCCCATAGTTACCATGGCAACACAACCCCATCGTTACCATGGCAACACAACCCCATGGTTGCCATGGCAACAAAACCCCATAGTTGCCATCGCAACAAAACGCCATGGTTACCATGGCAACACAACCCCATCGTTACCATGGCAACACAACCCCATGGTTGCCATGGCAACCCAACCCCATGGTTACCATGGCAACAGAACCCCATAGTTCCCATGGCAAAACAACACCGCGGTTGCCATGGCAACCCAACCCCATGGTTGCCAAGGCAACTAAACCCCATAGTTTCCATAGCAATCCAACCCCATAGTTACCATGGCAACACAACCCCAATGTTGGCATGGAAACACTACCCCTTGGTTACCGTAGCAACAGAACCCCATAGTTGCCATGGCAAGAATACGCCATGGTTACCATGGCAACACAACCCCATGGTTACCATGGCAACCCAACCCCATAGTTACCATGGCAACACAACCCCATGGTTGCCATGGAAACACTACCCCATGGTTGCCATGGCAACAGAACCCCATAGTTCTCATGGCAACTAAACGCCATGGTTACCATGGCAACCCAACACCATGGTTGCCATGGACACAGAACCCCATGGTTACCATAGCAACCAAACCCCGTGGTTGCCATGGCAACCCAATCCCATGGTTACCATGGCAACACAACCGCATGGTTACCACAACAACACAACCGCATGGTTACCACGGCAACCCAACTGCATGGTTACCACGGCATCTCAACCCCATGGTTGCCATGGCAACTAAACCCCATAGTTTCCATAGCAACCCAACCCCATAGTTACCATGGCAACACAACCCCATCGTTACCATGGCAACACAACCCCATGGTTGCCATGGCAACACAACCCCATGGTTGCCATGGCAACCCAACCCCATGGTTACCATGGCAACACAACCGCATGGTTACTATGGCAACACAACCCCATGGTTGCCATGGCAACAGAACCCCATAGTTGCCATGGCAACTAAACGCCATGGTTACCATGGCAACACAATCTCGTGGTTGCCATGGCAACCCAACCCCATCGTTTCCATGGCAACACAACCGCATGGTTACCACAACAACACAACCCCATGGTTGCCATGGCAACAGAACCCCATTGTTCTCATGGCAACTAAACGCCATGGTTACCATGGCAACCCAAACCCATGGTTGCCATAGCAACCAAACCCCGTGGTTACCATGGCAACACAACCGCATGGTTACCACAACAACACAACCGCATGGTTACCACGGAAACCCAACTGCATGGTTACCACGGCATCTCAACCCCATGGTTGCCATGGCAACTAAACCCCATAGTTTCCATAGCAACCCAACCCCATAGTTACCATGGCAACACAACCCCATCGTTACCATGGCAACACAACCCCATGGTTGCCATGGCAACACAACCCCATGGTTGCCATGGCAACCCAACCCCATGGTTACCATGGCAACACAATTGCATGGTTACCATGGCAACACAACCCCATGGTTGCCATGGCAACAGAACCCCATAGTTGCCATGGCAACTAAACGCCATGGGTACCATGGCAACACAACCCCGTGGTTCCCATGGCAACCCAACCCCATCGTTTCCTTGGCAACACAACCCCATGGTTGCCATGGAAACACTACCCAATGGTTCCCATGGCAACAGAACCCCATAGTTGCCATGGCAACAAAACGCCATGGTTACCATGGCAACACAACCCCATGGTTGCCATGGCAACCAAACCCCATGGTTACCATGGCAACACAACCCCATGGTTGCCATGGAAACACTACCCCATGGTTGCCATGGCAACAGAACCCCATAGTTGCCATGGCAACAAAACGCCATGGTTGCCATGGCAACAGAACCCCATAGTTGCCATGGAAACAAAACGCCATGGTTACCATGGCAACACAACCCCATGGTTGCCATGGCAACCCAACCCCATGGTTGCCAAGGCAACTAAACCCCATGGTTACCATGGACACAGAACCCCATGGTTACCATAGCAACCAAACCCCGTGGTTACCATGGCAACACAACCGCATGGTTACCACAACAACACAACCGCATGGTTACCACGGGAACCCAACTGATTCGTTACCACGGCATCTCAACACCATGGTTGCCATGGCAACTAAACCCCATAGTTTCCATAGCAACCCAACCCCATAGTTACCATGGCAACACAACCCCATCGTTACCATGGCAACACAACCCCATGGTTGCCATGGCAACAAAACCCCATAGTTGCCATGGCAACTAAACGCCATGGTTACCATGGCAACACAACCCCATGGTTGCCATGGCAACTAAACGCCATGGTTACCATGGCAACACAATCCCATGGTTCCCATGGCAACACAACCCCGTGGTTGCCATGGCAACCCAACCCCATCGTTACCATGGCAACTCAACCCCATGGTTGCCATGGAAACACTACCCCAAGGTTGCCATGGCAACAGAACCCCATAGTTGCCATGGCAACAAAACGCCATGGTTACCATGGCAACACAACCGCATGGTTACCATAGCAACCCAACCCCATCGTTACCATGGCAACACAACCCCATGGTTGCCATGGAAACACTACCCCATGGTTGCCATGGCAACAGAACCCCATAGTTGCCATGGCAACAAAACGCCATGGTTACCATGGTAACAAAACCCCATGGTTGCCATGGCAACCCAATCCCATGGTTGCCAAGGCAACTAAACCCCATAGTTTCCATAGCAACCCAACCCCATGGTTACCATGGCAACACAACCCCATGGTTGCCATGGAAACACCACCCCATGGTTGCCATGTCAACAGAACCCCATAGTTGCCATCGGAACAAAACGCCATGGTTACCATAGCAACACAACCCCATGGTTGCCATGGAAACCCAACCCCATGGTTACCATGGACACAGAACCCCATGGTTACCATGGCAACACAACCCCATGGTTGCCATGGCAACCGAACCCCATAGTTGCCATGGCAACAAAACGCCATGGTTACCATGGCAACACAACCCCATGGTTGCCATGGCAACCGAAACCCATGGGTACCATGGCAACGCAACCGCATGGTTACCATAGCAACCCAACCCCATAGTTACCATGGGAACACAACCCCATGGTTGCCATGGCAACAGAACCCCATAGTTGCCATGGCAACAGAACGCCATGGTTGCCATGGCAACAAAACGCCATAGTTGCCATGGCAACAAAACGTCATGGTTACCATGGCAACACAACCCCATGGTTGCCATGGCAACCCAACCCCATGGTTGCCAAGGCAACTAAACCCCATAGTTGCCATAGCAACCCAACCCCATGGTTACCATGGCAACACAACCCCATGGTTGCCATGGCAACCCAACCCCATGGTTACCATGGCAACGCAACCGCATGGTTACCATAGCAACCCAACCCCATAGTTACCATGGAAACACTACCCCATGGTTGCCATGGCAACAGAACCCCATAGTTTCCATGGCAACAAAACGCCATGGTTGCCATGGCAACAGAACCCCATAGTTGCGATGGCAACAAAACGTCATGGTTACCATGGCAACACAACCCCATGGTTGCCATGGCAACCCAACCCCATGGTTGCCAAGGCAACTAAACCCCATAGTTTCCATAGCAACCCAACCCCATGGTTACCATGGCAACACAACCCCATGGTTGCCATGGCAACCCACCCCATGGTTACCATTGCAACAGAACCCCATAGTTGCCATCGCAACAAAACGCCATGGTTACCATGGCAACACAACCCCATCGTTACCATGGCAACACAACCCCATGGTTGCCATGGCAACCCAACCCCATGGTTACCATGGCAACAGAACCCCATAGTTCCCATGGCAAAACAACACCGCGGTTGCCATGGCAACCCAACCCCATGGTTGCCAAGGCAACTAAACCCCATAGTTTCCATAGCAATCCAACCCCATAGTTACCATGGCAACACAACCCCAATGTTGGCATGGAAACACTACCCCTTGGTTACCATAGCAACAGAACCCCATAGTTGCCATGGCAAGAATACGCCATGGTTACCATGGCAACACAACCCCATGGTTACCATGGCAACCCAACCCCATAGTTACCATGGCAACACAACCCCATGGTTGCCATGGAAACACTACCCCATGGTTGCCATGGGAACAGAACCCCATAGTTCTCATGGCAACTAAACGCCATGGTTACCATGGCAACCCAACACCATGGTTGCCATGGACACAGAACCCCATGGTTACCATAGCAACCAAACCCCGTGGTTGCCATGGCAACCCAATCCCATGGTTACCATGGCAACACAACCGCATGGTTACCACAACAACACAACCGCATGGTTACCACGGCAACCCAACTGCATGGTTACCACGGCATCTCAACCCCATGGTTGCCATGGCAACTAAACCCCATAGTTTCCATAGCAACCCAACCCCATAGTTACCATGGCAACACAACCCCATCGTTACCATGGCAACACAACCCCATGGTTGCCATGGCAACTAAACCCCATGGTTGCCATGGCAACCCAACCCCATGGTTACCATGGCAACACAACCGCATGGTTACCATGGCAACACAACCCCATGGTTGCCATGGCAACAGAACCCCATAGTTGCCATGGCAACTAAACGCCATGGTTACCATGGCAACACAACCCCGTGGTTGCCATGGGAACCCAACCCCATCGTTTCCATGGCAACACAACCCCATGGTTGCCATGGAAACACTACCCCATGGTTGCCATGGCAACAGAACCCCATAGTTGCCATGGCAACCAAACGCCATGGTTGCCATGGCAACAGAACCCCATAGTTGCCATGGCAACAAAACGCCATGGTTACCATGGCAACACAACCCCATGGTTGCCATGGCAACCGAAACCCATGGTTACCATGGCAACGCAACCGCATGGTTACCATAGCAACCCAACCCCATAGTTACCATGGGAACACAACCCCATGGTTGCCATGGCAACAGAACCCCATAGTTGCCATGGCAACAAAACGCCATGGTTGCCATGGCAACAAAACGCCATAGTTTCCATGGCAACAAAACGTCATGGTTACCATGGCAACACAACCCCATGGTTGCCATGGCAACCCAACCCCATGGTTGCCAAGGCAACTAAACCCCATAGTTGCCATAGCAACCCAACCCCATGGTTACCATGGCAACACAAGCCCATGGTTGCCATGGCAACCCAACCCCATGGTTACCATGGCAACGCAACCGCATGGTTACCATAGCAACCCAACCCCATAGTTACCATGGAAACACTACCCCATGGTTGCCATGGCAACAGAACCCCATAGTTTCCATGGCAACAAAACGCCATGGTTGCCATGGCAACAGAACCCCATAGTTGCCATGGCAACAAAACGTCATGGTTGCCATGGCAACCCAACCCCATGGTTGCCAAGGCAACTAAACCCCATAGTTTCCATAGCAACCCAACCCCATGGTTACCATGGCAACACAACCCCATGGTTGCCATGGCAACCCACCCCATGGTTACCATTGCAACAGAACCCCATAGTTGCCATCGCAACAAAACGCCATGGTTACCATGGCAACACAACCCCATCGTTACCATGGCAACACAACCCCATCGTTGCCATGGCAACCCAACCCCATGGTTACCATGGCAACAGAACCCCATAGTTCCCATGGCAAAACAACACCGCGGTTGCCATGGCAACCCAACCCCATGGTTGCCAAGGCAACTAAACCCCATAGTTTCCATAGCAATCCAACCCCATAGTTACCATGGCAACACAACCCCAATGTTGGCATGGAAACACTACCCCTTGGTTACCATAGCAACAGAACCCCATAGTTGCCATGGCAAGAATACGCCATGGTTACCATGGCAACACAACCCCATGGTTACCATGGCAACCCAACCCCATAGTTACCATGGCAACACAACCCCATGGTTGCCATGGAAACACTACCCCATGGTTGCCATGGCAACAGAACCCCATAGTTCTCATGGCAACTAAACGCCATGGTTACCATGGCAACCCAACACCATGGTTGCCATGGACACAGAACCCCATGGTTACCATAGCAACCAAACCCCGTGGTTGCCATGGCAACCCAATCCCATGGTTACCATGGCAACACAACCGCATGGTTACCACAACAACACAACCGCATGGTTACCACGGCAACCCAACTGCATGGTTACCACGGCATCTCAACCCCATGGTTGCCATGGCAACTAAACCCCATAGTTTCCATAGCAACCCAACCCCATAGTTACCATGGCAACACAACCCCATCGTTACCATGGCAACACAACCCCATGGTTGCCATGGCAACTCAACCCCGTGGACGCCATGGCAACCCAACCCCATGGTTACCATGGCAACACAACCGCATGGTTACCATGGAAACACAACCCCATGGTTGCCATGGCAACAGAACCCCATAGTTGCCATGGCAACTAAACGCCATGGTTACCATGGCAACACAACCCCGTGGTTGCCATGGGAACCCAACCCCATCGTTTCCATGGCAACACAACCCCATGGTTGCCATGGAAACACTACCCCATGGTTGCCATGGCAACAGAACCCCATAGTTGCCATGGCAACCAAACGCCATGGTTGCCATGGCAACAGAACCCCATGGTTGCCATGGCAACAAAACGCCATGGTTACCATGGCAACACAACCCCATGGTTGCCATGGCAACCCAACCCCATAGTTTCCATGGCAACTAAACGCCATGGTTACCATGGCAACCCAACCCCATGGTTACCATGGACACAGAACCCCATGGTTACCATAGAAACCAAACCCCGTGGTTGCCATGGAAACCCAATCCCATGGTTACCATGGCAACACAACCGCATGGTTACCACAACAACACAACCGCATGGTTACCACGGCAACCCAACTGCATGGTTACCACGGCATCTCAACCCCATGGTTGCCATGGCATCTAAACCCCATAGTTTCCATAGCAACCCAACCCCATCGTTACCATGGCAACACAACCCCATCGTTACCATGGCAACACAACCCCATGGTTGCCATGGCAACACAACCCCATGGTTACCATGGCAACAAAACCCCATAGTTGCCATGGCAACTAAACGCCATGGTTACCATGGCAACACAACCCCATGGTTGCCATGGCAACAGAACCCCATAGTTGCCATGGCAACTAAACGCCATGGTTACCATGGCAACACAATCCCATGGTTCCCATGGCAACACAACCCCGTGGTTGCCATGGCAACCCAACCCCATCGTTACCATGGCAACTCAACCCCATGGTTGCCATGGAAACACTACCCCAAGGATGCCACGGCAACAGAACCCCATAGTTGCCATGGCAACAAAACGCCATGGTTACCATGGCAACACAACCCCATGGTTGCCATGGCAACCCAACCCCATGGTTACCATGGCAACAGAACCCCATGGTTACCATGGAAACACAACCGCATGGTTGCCATGGCAACAGAACCCCATAGTTGCCATGGCAACAAAACGCCATGGTTACCATGGCAACGCAACCGCATGGTTACCATAGCAACCCAACCCCATAGTTACCATGGGAACACAACCCCATGGTTGCCATGGAAACACTACCCCATGGTTGCCATGGCAAGAGAACCCCATAGTTGCCATGGCAACAAAACGCCATGGTTGCCATGGCAACAGAACCCCATAGTTGCCATGGCAACAAAACGTCATGGTTACCATGGCAACACAACCCCATGGTTGCCATGGCAACCTAACCCCATGGTTGCCAAGGCAACTAAACCCCATAGTTTCCATAGCAACCCAACCCCATGGTTACCATGGCAACACAACCCCATGGTTGCCATGGAAACACCGCACCATGGTTGCCATGGCAACAGATCCCCATAGTTTCCATCGCAACAAAACGCCATGGTTACCATGGCAACACAACCCCATCGTTACCATGGCAAAACAACCCCATGGTTGCCATGGCAACCCAACCCCATGGTTACCATGGCAACAGAACCCCATAGTTCCCATGGCAAAACAACACCGTGGTTGCCATGGCAACCCAACCCCATGGTTGCCAAGGCAACTAAACCCCATAGTTTCCATAGCAACCCAACCCCATAGTTACCATGGCAACACAACCCCATGGTTGCCATGGAAACACTACCCCATGGTTGCCATGGCAACAGAACCCCATAGTTGCCATGGCAACTAAACGCCATGGTTACCATGGCAACACAACCCCATGGTTACCATGGCAACGCAACCCCATAGTTACCATGGCAACACAACCCCATGGTTGCCATGGAAACACTACCCCATGGTTGCCATGGACACAGAACCCCATGGTTACCATAGCCACCAAACCCCGTGGTTGCCATGGCAACCCAATCCCATGGTTACCATGGCAACACAACCGCATGGTTACCACAACAACACAACCGCATGGTTACCACGGCAACCCAACTGCATTGTTACCACGGCATCTCAACCCCATGGTTGCCATGGCAACTAAACCCCATAGTTTCCATAGCAACCCAACCCCATAGTTACCATGGCAACACAACCCCATCGTTACCATGGCAACACAACTCCATGGTTGCCATGGCAACACAACCCCATGGTTGCCATGGCAACCCAACCCCATGGTTACCATGGCAACACAACCGCATGGTTACTATGGCAACACAACCCCATGGTTGCCATGGCAACAGAAGCCCATAGTTGCCATGGCAACCAAACTCCATGGTTGCCATGGCAACAGAACCCCATGGTTGCCATGGCAACAAAACGCCATGGTTACCATGGCAACACAACCCCATGGTTGCCATGGCAACCCAACCCCATAGTTGCCATGGCAACTAAACGCCATGGTTACCATGGCAACCCAACCCCATGGTTACCATGGACACAGAACCCCATGGTTACCATAGCAACCAAACCCCGTGGTTGCCATGGAAACCCAATCCCATGGTTACCATGGCAACACAACCGCATGGTTACCACAACAACACAACCGCATGGTTACCACGGCAACCCAACTGCATGGTTACCACGGCATCTCAACCCCATGGTTGCCATGGCATCTAAACCCCATAGTTTCCATAGCAACCCAACCCCATCGTTACCATGGCAACACAACCCCATCGTTACCATGGCAACACAACCCCATGGTTGCCATGGCAACACAACCCCATGGTTACCATGGCAACAAAACCCCATAGTTGCCATGGCAACTAAACGCCATGGTTACCATGGCAACACAACCCCATGGTTGCCATGGCAACAGAACCCCATAGTTGCCATGGCAACTAAACGCCATGGTTACCATGGCAACACAATCCCATGGTTCCCATGGCAACACAACCCCGTGGTTGCCATGGCAACCCAACCCCATCGTTACCATGGCAACTCAACCCCATGGTTGCCATGGAAACACTACCCCAAGGTTGCCACGGCAACAGAACCCCATAGTTGCCATGGCAACAAAACCCCATGGTTGCCATGGCAACAGAACCCCATAGTTGCCATGGCAACAAAACCCCATGGTTACCATGGCAACACAACCCCATGGTTGCCATGGCAACTAAACGCCATGGTTACCATGGCAACGCAACCGCATGGTTACCATAGCAACCCAACCCCATAGTTACCATGGGAACACAACCCCATGGTTGCCATGGAAACACTACCCCATGGTTGCCGTGGCAACAGAACCCCATAGTTGCCATGGCAACAAAACGCCATGGTTGCCATGGCAACAGAACCCCATAGTTGCCATGGCAACAAAACGTCATGGTTACCATGGCAACACAACCCCATGGTTGCCATGGCAACCCAACCCCATGGTTGCCAAGGCAACTAAACCCCATAGTTTCCATAGCAACCCAACCCCATGGTTACCATGGCAACACAACCCCATGGTTGCCATGGAAACACCGCACCATGGTTGCCATGGCAACAGAACCCCATAGTTTCCATCGCAACAAAACGCCATGGTTACCATGGCAACACAACCCCATCGTTACCATGGCAAAACAACCTCATGGTTGCCATGGCAACCCAACCCCATGGTTACCATGGCAACAGAACCCCATAGTTCCCATGGCAAAACAACACCGTGGTTGCCATGGCAACCCAACCCCATGGTTGCCAAGGCAACTAAACCCCATAGTTTCCATAGCAACCCAACCCCATAGTTACCATGGCAACACAACCCCAATGTTGCCATGGAAACACTACCCCATGGTTGCCATGGCAACAGAACCCCATAGTTGCCATGGCAACTAAACGCCATGGTTACCATGGCAACACAACCCCATGGTTACCATGGCAACCCAACCCCATAGTTACCATGGCAACACAACCCCATGGTTGCCATGGAAACACTACCCCATGGTTGCCATGGACACAGAACCCCATGGTTACCATAGCAACCAAACCCCGTGGTTGCCATGGCAACCCAATCCCATGGTTACCATGGCAACACAACCGCATGGTTACCACAACAACACAACCGCATGGTTACCACGGCAACCCAACTGCATTGTTACCACGGCATCTCAACCCCATGGTTGCCATGGCAACTAAACCCCATAGTTTCCATAGCAACCCAACCCCATAGTTGCCATGGCAACACAACCCCATCGTTACCATGGCAACACAACTCCATGGTTGCCATGGCAACACAACCCCATGGTTGCCATGGCAACCCAACCCCATGGTTACCATGGCAACACAACCGCATGGTTACTATGGCAACACAACCCCATGGTTGCCATGGCAACAGAACCCCATAGTTGCCATGGCAACAATACGCCATGGTTACCATGGCAACACAACCCCATGGTTACCATGGCAACCCAACCCCATAGTTACCATGGCAACACAACCCCATGGTTGCCATGGAAACACTACCCCATGGTTGCCATGGCAACAGAACCCCATAGTTCTCATGGCAACTAAACGCCATGGTTACCATGGCAACCCAACACCATGGTTGCCATGGACACAGAACCCCATGGTTACCATAGCAACCAAACCCCGTGGTTGCCATGGCAACCCAATCCCATGGTTACCATGGCAACACAACCGTATGGTTACCACAACAACACAACCGCATGGTTACCACGGCAACCCAACTGCATGGTTACCACGGCATCTCAACCCCATGGTTGCCATGGCAACTAAACCCCATAGTTTCCATAGCAACCCAACACCATAGTTACCATGGCAACACAACCCCATCGTTACCATGGCAACACAACCCCATGGTTGCCATGGCAACTAAACCCCATGGTTGCCATGGCAACCCAACCCCATGGTTACCATGGCAACACAACCGCATGGTTACCATGGAAACACAACCCCATGGTTGCCATGGCAACAGAACCCCATAGTTGCCATGGCAACTAAACGCCATGGTTACCATGGCAACACAACCCCGTGGTTGCCATGGGAACCCAACCCCATCGTTTCCATGGCAACACAACCCCATGGTTGCCATGGAAACACTACCCCATGGTTCCCATGGCAACAGAACCCCATAGTTGCCATGGCAACAAAACGCCATGGTTACCATGGCAACACAACCCCATGGTTGCCATGGCAACCAAACCCCATAGTTACCATGGCAACACAACCCCATGGTTGCCATGGAAACACTACCCCATGGTTGCCATGGCAACAGAACCCCATAGTTGCCATGGCAAGCAAACGCCATGGTTGCCATGGCAACAGAACCCCATGGTTGCCATGGCAACAAAACGCCATGGTTACCATGGCAACACAACCCCATGGTTGCCATGGCAACCCAACCCCATAGTTGCCATGGCAACTAAACGCCATGGTTACCATGGCAACCCAACCCCATGGTTACCATGGACACAGAACCCCATGGTTACCATAGCAACCAAACCCCGTGGTTGCCATGGAAACCCAATCCCATGGTTACCATGGCAACACAACCGCATGGTTACCACAACAACACAACCGCATGGTTACCACGGCATCTCAACCCCATGGTTGCCATGGCATCTAAACCCCATAGTTTCCATAGCAACCCATCCCCATCGTTACCATGGCAACACAACCCCATCGTTACCATGGCAACACAACCCCATGGTTGTCATGGCAACACAACCCCATGGTTACCATGGCAACAAAACCCCATAGTTGCCATGGCAACTAAACGCCATGGTTACCATGGCAACACAACCCCATGGTTGCCATGGCAACAGAACCCCATAGTTGCCATGGCAACTAAACGCCATGGTTACCATGGCAACACAAGCCCATGGTTCCCATGGCAACACAACCCCGTGGTTGCCATGGCAACCCAACCCCATCGTTACCATGGCAACTCAACCCCATGGTTGCCATGGAAACACTACCCCAAGGTTGCCATGGCAACCCAACCCCATAGTTGCCATGGCAACAAAACCCCATGGTTGCCATGGCAACAGAACCCCATAGTTGCCATGGCAACAAAACCCCATGGTTATCATGGCAACACAACCCCATGGTTGCCATGGCAACTAAACGCCATGGTTACCATGGCAACGCAACCGCATGGTTACCATAGCAACCCAACCCCATAGTTACCATGGGAACACAACCCAATGGTTGCCATGGAAACACTACCCCATGGTTGCCATGGCAACAGAACCCCATAGTTGCCATGGCAACAAAACGCCATGGTTGCCATGGCAACAGAACCCCATAGTTGCCATGGCAACAAAACGTCATGGTTACCATGGCAACACAACCCCATGGTTGCCATGGCAACCCAACCCCATGGTTGCCAAGGAAACTAAACCCCATAGTTTCCATAGCAACCCAACCCCATGGTTACCATGGCAACACAACCCCATGGTTGCCATGGAAACACCGCACCATGGTTGCCATGGCAACAGAACCCCATAGTTTCCATCGCAACAAAACGCCATGGTTACCATGGCAACACAACCCCATCGTTACCATGGCAAAACAACCCCATGGTTGCCATGGCAACCCAACCCCATGGTTACCATGGCAACAGAACCCCATAGTTCCCATGGCAAAACAACACCGTGGTTGCCATGGCAACCCAACCCCATGGTTGCCAAGGCAACTAAACCCCATAGTTTCCATAGCAACCCAACCCCATGGTTACCATGGCAACACAACCCCAATGTTGCCATGGAAACACTACCCCATGGTTGCCATGGCAACAGAACCCCATAGTTGCCATGGCAACAATACGCCATGGTTACCATGGCAACACAACCCCATGGTTACCATGGCAACCCAACCCCATAGTTACCATGGCAACACAACCCCATGGTTGCCATGGAAACACTACCCCATGGTTGCCATGGACACAGAACCCCATGGTTACCATAGCAACCAAACCCCGTGGTTGCCATGGCAACCCAATCCCATGGTTACCATGGCAACACAACCGCATGGTTACCACAACAACACAACCGCATGGTTACCACGGCAACCCAACTGCATTGTTACCACGGCATCTCAACCCCATGGTTGCCATGGCAACTAAACCCCATAGTTTCCATAGCAACCCAACCCCATAGTTACCATGGCAACACAACCCCATCGTTACCATGGCAACACAACCCCATGGTTGCCATGGCAACACAACCCCATGGTTGCCATGGCAACCCAACCCCATGGTTACCATGGCAACACAACCGCATGGTTACCATGGCAAAACAACCCCATGGTTGCCATGGCAACAGAACCCCATAGTTGCCATGGCAACTAAACGCCATGGTTACCATGGCAACACAATCCCATGGTTCCCATGGCAACACAACCCCATGGTTGCTATGGAAACACTACCACAAGGTTGCCATGGCAAGAGAACACCATAGTTGCCATGGCAACAAAACGCCATGGTTACCATGGCAACACAACCCCATAGTTACCATGGCAACACAACCCCATGGTTGCCATGGCAACAGAACCCCATAGTTGCCATGGCAACAAAACGCCATGGTTGCCATGGCAACAGAACCCCATAGTTGCCATGGCAAAAAAACGCCATGGTTGCCATGGCAACAGAACCCCATAGTTGCCATCGCAACAAAACGCCATGGTTGCCATGGCAACAGAACCCCATAGTTGCCATGGCAACACAACCCCATAGTTGCCATGGAAACTAAACTCCATGGTCACCATGGCAACCCAACCCCATGGTTACCATGGACACAGAACCCCATGGTTACAATAGCAACCAAACCCCGTGGTTGCCATGGCAACCCAACACCATGGTTACCACGGCAACCCAACTGCATGGTTACCACGGCATCTCAACCCCATGGTTGCCATGGCATCTAAACCCCATACTTTCCATAGCAACCCAACCCCATCGTTACCATGGCAACACAACCCCATGGTTGCCATGGCAACCCAACCCCATGGTTACCATGGCAACAGAACCCCATAGTTGCCATGGCAACTAAACGCCATGGTTACCATGGCAACACAACCCCATGGTTGCCATGGCAACACAACCCCATGGTTACCATGGCAACACAACCCCATGGTTCACATGGCAACACAACCCCGTCGCTGCCATGGCAACCGAACCCCATCGTTACCATGGCAACACAACCCTAATGGTTGCCATGGAAACACTACCCCAAGGTTTCCATGGCAACAGAACCCCGTGGTTGCCATGGAAACCCAACGCCATGGTTACCATGGCAACACAACCCCATGGTTGCCATGGCAACCCAACGCCATGGTTACCATGGCAACACAACCGCATGGTTACAATAGCAACCCAACCCCATAGTTACCATGGCAACAGAACCCCATAGTTGCCATGGCAACAAAACGCCATGGTTGCCATGGCAACAGAACCCCATAGTTGCCATGGAAACAAAACGCCATGGTTACCATGGCAACACAACCCCATGGTTGCCATGGCAACCCAACCCCATGGTTGCCAAGGCAACTAAACCCCATAGTTTCCATAGCAACCCAACCCCATAGTTACCATGACAACCCCACCCCATGGTTGCCATGGAAACACTACCCCATGGTTGCCATGGAAACAGAACCCCATAGTTGCCATGGCAACTAAATGCCATGGTTACCATGGCAACCCAACCCCATGGTTACCATGGACACAGAACCCCATGGTTACCATAGCAACCAAACCCCGTGGTTGCCATGGAAACCCAATCCCATGGTTACCATGGGAACACAACCGCATGGTTACCACAACAACACAACCGCATGGTTACCACGGCAACCCAACTGTATGGTTACCACGGCATCTCAACACCATGGTTGCCATGGCAACTAAACCCCATAGTTTCTATAGCAACACAACCCCATAGTTACCATGACAACCCCACCCCATGGTTGCCATGGAAACACTACCCTATGGTTGCCATAGCAACAGAACCCCATAGTTGCCATGGCAACAATACGCCATGGTTACCATGGCAACACAACCCCATGGTTACCATGGCAACCCAACCCCATAGTTACCATGGCAACACAACCCCATGGTTGCCATGGAAACACTACCCCATGGTTGCCATGGCAACAGAACCCCATAGTTCTCATGGCAACTAAACGCCATGGTTACCATGGCAACCCAACCCCATGGTTGCCATGGACACAGAACCCCATGGTTATCATAGCAACCAAACCCCGTGGTTGCCATGGAAACCCAATCCCATGGTTACCATGGCAACACAACCGCATGGTTACCACAACAACACAACCGCATGGTTACCACGGCAACCAAACTGAATGGTTACCACGGCATCTCAACCCCATGGTTGCCATGGCAACTAAACCCCATAGTTTCCATAGCAACCCAACCCCATAGTTACCATGGCAACAGAACCCCATCGTTACCATGGCAACACAACCCCATGGTTGCCATGGCAACACAACCCCATGGTTACCATGGCAACAAAACCCCATAGTTGCCATGGCAACTAAACGCCATGGTTACCATGGCAACACAACCCCATGGTTGCCATGGCAACAGAACCCCATAGTTGCCATGGCAACTAAACGCCATGGTTACCATGGCAACACAATCCCATGGTTCCCATGGCAACACAACCCCGTGGTTGCCATGGCAACCCAACCCCATCGTTACCATGGCAACTCAACCCCATGGTTGCCATGGAAACACTACCCCAAGGTTGCCACGGCAACAGAACCCCATAGTTGCCATGGCAACAAAACGCCATGGTTACCATGGCAACACAACCCCATGGTTGCCATGGCAACCCAACCCCATGGTTACCATGGCAACACAACCGCATGGTTACCATAGCAACCCAACCCCGTAGTTACCATGGCAACACAACCCCATGGTTGCCATGGAAACACTACCCCATGGTTGCCTTGGCAACAGAGCCCCATAGTTTCCATGGCAACAAAACGCCATGGTTGCCATGGCAACAGAACCCCATAGTTTCCATGGCAACAAAACGCCATGGTTACCATGGCAACACAACCCCATGGTTGCCATGGCAACCCATCCCCATGGTTGCCAAGGCAACTAAACCCCATAGTTTCCATAGCAACCCAACCCCATGGTTACCATGGCAACACAACCCCGTGGTTGCCATGGAAACACCACCCCATGGTTTCCATGTCAACAGAACCCCATGGTTGCCATGGCAACCCAACCCCATGGTTACCATGGCAACACAACCCCACGGTTGCCATGGCAACCCAACCCCATATTTGCCATGGCAACTAAACGGCATGGTTACCATGGCAATCCAACCCCATGGTTACCATGGCAACCCAACCCCATGGTTACCATGGCAACAGAACCCCATGGTTACCATGGAAACACAACCCCATGGTTGCCATGGCAACAGAACCCCATAGTTGCCATGGCAACAAAACGCCATGGTTACCATGGCAACACAACCCCATGGTTGCCATGGCAACTAAACGCCATGGTTACCATGGCAACGCAACCGCATGGTTACCATAGCAACCCAACCCCATAGTTACCATGGGAACACAACCCCATGGTTGCCATGGAAACACTACCCCATGGTTGCCATGGCAACAGAACCCCATAGTTGCCATGGCAACAAAACGCCATGGTTGCCATGGCAACAGAACCCCATAGTTGCCATGGCAACAAAACGTCATGGTTACCATGGCAACACAACCCCATGGTTGCCATGGCAACCCAACCCCATGGTTGCCAAGGCAACTAAACCCCATAGTTTCCATAGCAACCCAACCCCATGGTTACCATGGCAACACAACCCCATGGTTGCCATGGAAACACCGCACCATGGTTGCCATGGCAACAGAACCCCATAGTTTCCATCGCAACAAAACACCATGGTTACCATGGCAACACAACCCCATCGTTACCATGGCAAAACAACACCATGGTTGCCATGGCAATCCAACCCCATGGTTACCATGGCAACAGAACCCCATAGTTCCCATGGCAAAACAACACCGTGGTTGCCATGGCAACAGAACCCCATGGTTGCCAAGGCAACTAAACCCCATAGTTTCCATAGCAACCCAACCCCATAGTTACCATGGCAACACAACCCCAATGTTGCCATGGAAACACTACCCCATGGTTGCCATGGCAACAGAACCCCATAGTTGCCATGGCAACAATACGCCATGGTTACCATGGCAACACAACCCCATGGTTACCATGGCAACCCAACCCCATAGTTACCATGGCAACACAACCCCATGGTTGCCATGGAAACACTACCCCATGGTTGCCATGGACACAGAACCCCATGGTTACCATAGCAACCAAACCCCGTGGTTGCCATGGCAACACAATCCCATGGTTACCATGGCAACACAACCGCATGGTTACCACAAAAACACAACCGCATGGTTACCATGGCAACCCAACTGCATTGTTACCACGGCATCTCAACCCCATGGTTGCCATGGCAACTAAACCCCATAGTTTCCATAGCAACCCAACCCCATAGTTACCATGGCAACACAACCCCATAGTTCCCATGGCAAAACAACACCGCGGTTGCCATGGCAACCCAACCCCATGGTTGCCAAGGCAACTAAACCCCATAGTTTCCATAGCAATCCAACCCCATAGTTACCATGGCAACACAACCCCAATGTTGGCATGGAAACACTACCCCTTGGTTACCATAGCAACAGAACCCCATAGTTGCCATGGCAAGAATACGCCATGGTTACCATGGCAACACAACCCCATGGTTACCATGGCAACCCAACCCCATAGTTACCATGGCAACACAACCCCATGGTTGCCATGGAAACACTACCCCATGGTTGCCATGGGAACAGAACCCCATAGTTCTCATGGCAACTAAACGCCATGGTTACCATGGCAACCCAACACCATGGTTGCCATGGACACAGAACCCCATGGTTACCATAGCAACCAAACCCCGTGGTTGCCATGGCAACCCAATCCCATGGTTACCATGGCAACACAACCGCATGGTTACCACAACAACACAACCGCATGGTTACCACGGCAACCCAACTGCATGGTTACCACGGCATCTCAACCCCATGGTTGCCATGGCAACTAAACCCCATAGTTTCCATAGCAACCCAACCCCATAGTTACCATGGCAACACAACCCCATCGTTACCATGGCAACACAACCCCATGGTTGCCATGGCAACTAAACCCCATGGTTGCCATGGCAACCCAACCCCATGGTTACCATGGCAACACAACCGCATGGTTACCATGGCAACACAACCCCATGGTTGCCATGGCAACAGAACCCCATAGTTGCCATGGCAACTAAACGCCATGGTTACCATGGCAACACAACCCCGTGGTTGCCATGGGAACCCAACCCCATCGTTTCCATGGCAACACAACCCCATGGTTGCCATGGAAACACTACCCCATGGTTGCCATGGCAACAGAACCCCATAGTTGCCATGGCAACCAAACGCCATGGTTGCCATGGCAACAGAACCCCATAGTTGCCATGGCAACAAAACGCCATGGTTACCATGGCAACACAACCCCATGGTTGCCATGGCAACCGAAACCCATGGTTACCATGGCAACGCAACCGCATGGTTACCATAGCAACCCAACCCCATAGTTACCATGGGAACACAACCCCATGGTTGCCATGGCAACAGAACCCCATAGTTGCCATGGCAACAAAACGCCATGGTTGCCATGGCAACAAAACGCCATAGTTTCCATGGCAACAAAACGTCATGGTTACCATGGCAACACAACCCCATGGTTGCCATGGCAACCCAACCCCATGGTTGCCAAGGCAACTAAACCCCATAGTTGCCATAGCAACCCAACCCCATGGTTACCATGGCAACACAAGCCCATGGTTGCCATGGCAACCCAACCCCATGGTTACCATGGCAACGCAACCGCATGGTTACCATAGCAACCCAACCCCATAGTTACCATGGAAACACTACCCCATGGTTGCCATGGCAACAGAACCCCATAGTTTCCATGGCAACAAAACGCCATGGTTGCCATGGCAACAGAACCCCATAGTTGCCATGGCAACAAAACGTCATGGTTACCATGGCAACACAACCCCATGGTTGCCATGGCAACCCAACCCCATGGTTGCCAAGGCAACTAAACCCCATAGTTTCCATAGCAACCCAACCCCATGGTTACCATGGCAACACAACCCCATGGTTGCCATGGAAACACCGCACCATGGTTGCCATGGCAACAGAACCCCATAGTTTCCATCGCAACAAAACACCATGGTTACCATGGCAACACAACCCCATCGTTACCATGGCAAAACAACACCATGGTTGCCATGGCAATCCAACCCCATGGTTACCATGGCAACAGAACCCCATAGTTCCCATGGCAAAACAACACCGTGGTTGCCATGGCAACAGAACCCCATGGTTGCCAAGGCAACTAAACCCCATAGTTTCCATAGCAACCCAACCCCATAGTTACCATGGCAACACAACCCCAATGTTGCCATGGAAACACTACCCCATGGTTGCCATGGCAACAGAACCCCATAGTTGCCATGGCAACAATACGCCATGGTTACCATGGCAACACAACCCCATGGTTACCATGGCAACCCAACCCCATAGTTACCATGGCAACACAACCCCATGGTTGCCATGGAAACACTACCCCATGGTTGCCATGGACACAGAACCCCATGGTTACCATAGCAACCAAACCCCGTGGTTGCCATGGCAACACAATCCCATGGTTACCATGGCAACACAACCGCATGGTTACCACAAAAACACAACCGCATGGTTACCATGGCAACCCAACTGCATTGTTACCACGGCATCTCAACCCCATGGTTGCCATGGCAACTAAACCCCATAGTTTCCATAGCAACCCAACCCCATAGTTACCATGGCAACACAACCCCATAGTTCCCATGGCAAAACAACACCGCGGTTGCCATGGCAACCCAACCCCATGGTTGCCAAGGCAACTAAACCCCATAGTTTCCATAGCAATCCAACCCCATAGTTACCATGGCAACACAACCCCAATGTTGGCATGGAAACACTACCCCTTGGTTACCATAGCAACAGAACCCCATAGTTGCCATGGCAAGAATACGCCATGGTTACCATGGCAACACAACCCCATGGTTACCATGGCAACCCAACCCCATAGTTACCATGGCAACACAACCCCATGGTTGCCATGGAAACACTACCCCATGGTTGCCATGGGAACAGAACCCCATAGTTCTCATGGCAACTAAACGCCATGGTTACCATGGCAACCCAACACCATGGTTGCCATGGACACAGAACCCCATGGTTACCATAGCAACCAAACCCCGTGGTTGCCATGGCAACCCAATCCCATGGTTACCATGGCAACACAACCGCATGGTTACCACAACAACACAACCGCATGGTTACCACGGCAACCCAACTGCATGGTTACCACGGCATCTCAACCCCATGGTTGCCATGGCAACTAAACCCCATAGTTTCCATAGCAACCCAACCCCATAGTTACCATGGCAACACAACCCCATCGTTACCATGGCAACACAACCCCATGGTTGCCATGGCAACTAAACCCCATGGTTGCCATGGCAACCCAACCCCATGGTTACCATGGCAACACAACCGCATGGTTACCATGGCAACACAACCCCATGGTTGCCATGGCAACAGAACCCCATAGTTGCCATGGCAACTAAACGCCATGGTTACCATGGCAACACAACCCCGTGGTTGCCATGGGAACCCAACCCCATCGTTTCCATGGCAACACAACCCCATGGTTGCCATGGAAACACTACCCCATGGTTGCCATGGCAACAGAACCCCATAGTTGCCATGGCAACCAAACGCCATGGTTGCCATGGCAACAGAACCCCATAGTTGCCATGGCAACAAAACGCCATGGTTACCATGGCAACACAACCCCATGGTTGCCATGGCAACCGAAACCCATGGTTACCATGGCAACGCAACCGCATGGTTACCATAGCAACCCAACCCCATAGTTACCATGGGAACACAACCCCATGGTTGCCATGGCAACAGAACCCCATAGTTGCCATGGCAACAAAACGCCATGGTTGCCATGGCAACAAAACGCCATAGTTTCCATGGCAACAAAACGTCATGGTTACCATGGCAACACAACCCCATGGTTGCCATGGCAACCCAACCCCATGGTTGCCAAGGCAACTAAACCCCATAGTTGCCATAGCAACCCAACCCCATGGTTACCATGGCAACACAAGCCCATGGTTGCCATGGCAACCCAACCCCATGGTTACCATGGCAACGCAACCGCATGGTTACCATAGCAACCCAACCCCATAGTTACCATGGAAACACTACCCCATGGTTGCCATGGCAACAGAACCCCATAGTTTCCATGGCAACAAAACGCCATGGTTGCCATGGCAACAGAACCCCATAGTTGCCATGGCAACAAAACGTCATGGTTACCATGGCAACACAACCCCATGGTTGCCATGGCAACCCAACCCCATGGTTGCCAAGGCAACTAAACCCCATAGTTTCCATAGCAACCCAACCCCATGGTTACCATGGCAACACAACCCCATGGTTGCCATGGCAACCCACCCCATGGTTACCATTGCAACAGAACCCCATAGTTGCCATCGCAACAAAACGCCATGGTTACCATGGCAACACAACCCCATCGTTACCATGGCAACACAACCCCATGGTTGCCATGGCAACCCAACCCCATGGTTACCATGGCAACAGAACCCCATAGTTCCCATGGCAAAACAACACCGCGGTTGCCATGGCAACCCAACCCCATGGTTGCCAAGGCAACTAAACCCCATAGTTTCCATAGCAATCCAACCCCATAGTTACCATGGCAACACAACCCCAATGTTGGCATGGAAACACTACCCCTTGGTTACCATAGCAACAGAACCCCATAGTTGCCATGGCAAGAATACGCCATGGTTACCATGGCAACACAACCCCATGGTTACCATGGCAACCCAACCCCATAGTTACCATGGCAACACAACCCCATGGTTGCCATGGAAACACTACCCCATGGTTGCCATGGCAACAGAACCCCATAGTTCTCATGGCAACTAAACGCCATGGTTACCATGGCAACCCAACACCATGGTTGCCATGGACACAGAACCCCATGGTTACCATAGCAACCAAACCCCGTGGTTGCCATGGCAACCCAATCCCATGGTTACCATGGCAACACAACCGCATGGTTACCACAACAACACAACCGCATGGTTACCACGGCAACCCAACTGCATGGTTACCACGGCATCTCAACCCCATGGTTGCCATGGCAACTAAACCCCATAGTTTCCATAGCAACCCAACCCCATAGTTACCATGGCAACACAACCCCATCGTTACCATGGCAACACAACCCCATGGTTGCCATGGCAACTCAACCCCGTGGACGCCATGGCAACCCAAGCCCATGGTTACCATGGCAACACAACCGCATGGTTACCATGGAAACACAACCCCATGGTTGCCATGGCAACAGAACCCCATAGTTGCCATGGCAACTAAACGCCATGGTTACCATGGCAACACAACCCCGTGGTTGCCATGGGAACCCAACCCCATCGTTTCCATGGCAACACAACCCCATGGTTGCCATGGAAACACTACCCCATGGTTGCCATGGCAACAGAACCCCATAGTTGCCATGGCAACCAAACGCCATGGTTGCCATGGCAACAGAACCCCATGGTTGCCATGGCAACAAAACGCCATGGTTACCATGGCAACACAACCCCATGGTTGCCATGGCAACCCAACCCCATAGTTTCCATGGCAACTAAACGCCATGGTTACCATGGCAACCCAACCCCATGGTTACCATGGACACAGAACCCCATGGTTACCATAGAAACCAAACCCCGTGGTTGCCATGGAAACCCAATCCCATGGTTACCATGGCAACACAACCGCATGGTTACCACAACAACACAACCGCATGGTTACCACGGCAACCCAACTGCATGGTTACCACGGCATCTCAACCCCATGGTTGCCATGGCATCTAAACCCCATAGTTTCCATAGCAACCCAACCCCATCGTTACCATGGCAACACAACCCCATCGTTACCATGGCAACACAACCCCATGGTTGCCATGGCAACACAACCCCATGGTTACCATGGCAACAAAACCCCATAGTTGCCATGGCAACTAAACGCCATGGTTACCATGGCAACACAACCCCATGGTTGCCATGGCAACAGAACCCCATAGTTGCCATGGCAACTAAACGCCATGGTTACCATGGCAACACAATCCCATGGTTCCCATGGCAACACAACCCCGTGGTTGCCATGGCAACCCAACCCCATCGTTACCATGGCAACTCAACCCCATGGTTGCCATGGAAACACTACCCCAAGGATGCCACGGCAACAGAACCCCATAGTTGCCATGGCAACAAAACGCCATGGTTACCATGGCAACACAACCCCATGGTTGCCATGGCAACCCAACCCCATGGTTACCATGGCAACAGAACCCCATGGTTACCATGGAAACACAACCCCATGGTTGCCATGGCAACAGAACCCCATAGTTGCCATGGCAACAAAACGCCATGGTTACCATGGCAACGCAACCGCATGGTTACCATAGCAACCCAACCCCATAGTTACCATGGGAACACAACCCCATGGTTGCCATGGAAACACTACCCCATGGTTGCCATGGCAAGAGAACCCCATAGTTGCCATGGCAACAAAACGCCATGGTTACCATGGCAACACAACCCCATGGTTGCCATGGCAACCCAACCCCATGGTTGCCAAGGCAACACAACCCCATGGTTGCCATGGCAACCCAACCCCATGGTTGCCAAGGCAACTAAACCCCATAGTTTCCATAGCAACCCAACCCCATGGTTACCATGGCAACACAACCCCATGGTTGCCATGGAAACACCGCACCATGGTTGCCATGGCAACAGATCCCCATAGTTTCCATCGCAACAAAACGCCATGGTTACCATGGCAACACAACCCCATCGTTACCATGGCAAAACAACCCCATGGTTGCCATGGCAACCCAACCCCATGGTTACCATGGCAACAGAACCCCATAGTTCCCATGGCAAAACAACACCGTGGTTGCCATGGCAACCCAACCCCATGGTTGCCAAGGCAACTAAACCCCATAGTTTCCATAGCAACCCAACCCCATAGTTACCATGGCAACACAACCCCATGGTTGCCATGGAAACACTACCCCATGGTTGCCATGGCAACAGAACCCCATAGTTGCCATGGCAACTAAACGCCATGGTTACCATGGCAACACAACCCCATGGTTACCATGGCAACGCAACCCCATAGTTACCATGGCAACACAACCCCATGGTTGCCATGGAAACACTACCCCATGGTTGCCATGGACACAGAACCCCATGGTTACCATAGCCACCAAACCCCGTGGTTGCCATGGCAACCCAATCCCATGGTTACCATGGCAACACAACCGCATGGTTACCACAACAACACAACCGCATGGTTACCACGGCAACCCAACTGCATTGTTACCACGGCATCTCAACCCCATGGTTGCCATGGCAACTAAACCCCATAGTTTCCATAGCAACCCAACCCCATAGTTACCATGGCAACACAACCCCATCGTTACCATGGCAACACAACTCCATGGTTGCCATGGCAACACAACCCCATGGTTGCCATGGCAACCCAACCCCATGGTTACCATGGCAACACAACCGCATGGTTACTATGGCAACACAACCCCATGGTTGCCATGGCAACAGAAGCCCATAGTTGCCATGGCAACAATACGCCATGGTTACCATGGCAACACAACCCCATGGTTACCATGGCAACCCAACCCCATAGTTACCATGGCAACACAACCCCATGGTTGCCATGGAAACACTACCCCATGGTTGCCATGGCAACAGAACCCCATAGTTCTCATGGCAACTAAACGCCATGGTTACCATGGCAACCCAACACCATAGTTACCATGGCAACACAACCCCATGGTTGCCATGGAAACACTACCCCATGGTTCCCATGGCAACAGAACCCCATAGTTGCCATGGCAACAAAACGCCATGGTTACCATGGCAACACAACCCCATGGTTGCCATGGCAACCAAACCCCATAGTTACCATGGCAACACAACCCCATGGTTGCCATGGAAACACTACCCCATGGTTGCCATGGCAACAGAACCCCATAGTTGCCATGGCAACCAAACTCCATGGTTGCCATGGCAACAGAACCCCATGGTTGCCATGGCAACAAAACGCCATGGTTACCATGGCAACACAACCCCATGGTTGCCATGGCAACCCAACCCCATAGTTGCCATGGCAACTAAACGCCATGGTTACCATGGCAACCCAACCCCATGGTTACCATGGACACAGAACCCCATGGTTACCATAGCAACCAAACCCCGTGGTTGCCATGGAAACCCAATCCCATGGTTACCATGGCAACACAACCGCATGGTTACCACAACAACACAACCGCATGGTTACCACGGCAACCCAACTGCATGGTTACCACGGCATCTCAACCCCATGGTTGCCATGGCATCTAAACCCCATAGTTTCCATAGCAACCCAACCCCATCGTTACCATGGCAACACAACCCCATCGTTACCATGGCAACACAACCCCATGGTTGCCATGGCAACACAACCCCATGGTTACCATGGCAACAAAACCCCATAGTTGCCATGGCAACTAAACGCCATGGTTACCATGGCAACACAACCCCATGGTTGCCATGGCAACAGAACCCCATAGTTGCCATGGCAACTAAACGCCATGGTTACCATGGCAACACAATCCCATGGTTCCCATGGCAACACAACCCCGTGGTTGCCATGGCAACCCAACCCCATCGTTACCATGGCAACTCAACCCCATGGTTGCCATGGAAACACTACCCCAAGGTTGCCACGGCAACAGAACCCCATAGTTGCCATGGCAACAAAACCCCATGGTTGCCATGGCAACAGAACCCCATAGTTGCCATGGCAACAAAACCCCATGGTTACCATGGCAACACAACCCCATGGTTGCCATGGCAACTAAACGCCATGGTTACCATGGCAACGCAACCGCATGGTTACCATAGCAACCCAACCCCATAGTTACCATGGGAACACAACCCCATGGTTGCCATGGAAACACTACCCCATGGTTGCCATGGCAACAGAACCCCATAGTTGCCATGGCAACAAAACGCCATGGTTGCCATGGCAACAGAACCCCATAGTTGCCATGGCAACAAAACGTCATGGTTACCATGGCAACACAACCCCATGGTTGCCATGGCAACCCAACCCCATGGTTGCCAAGGCAACTAAACCCCATAGTTTCCATAGCAACCCAACCCCATGGTTACCATGGCAACACAACCCCATGGTTGCCATGGAAACACCGCACCATGGTTGCCATGGCAACAGAACCCCATAGTTTCCATCGCAACAAAACGCCATGGTTACCATGGCAACACAACCCCATCGTTACCATGGCAAAACAACCTCATGGTTGCCATGGCAACCCAACCCCATGGTTACCATGGCAACAGAACCCCATAGTTCCCATGGCAAAACAACACCGTGGTTGCCATGGCAACCCAACCCCATGGTTGCCAAGGCAACTAAACCCCATAGTTTCCATAGCAACCCAACCCCATAGTTACCATGGCAACACAACCCCAATGTTGCCATGGAAACACTACCCCATGGTTGCCATGGCAACAGAACCCCATAGTTGCCATGGCAACTAAACGCCATGGTTACCATGGCAACACAACCCCATGGTTACCATGGCAACCCAACCCCATAGTTACCATGGCAACACAACCCCATGGTTGCCATGGAAACACTACCCCATGGTTGCCATGGACACAGAACCCCATGGTTACCATAGCAACCAAACCCCGTGGTTGCCATGGCAACCCAATCCCATGGTTACCATGGCAACACAACCGCATGGTTACCACAACAACACAACCGCATGGTTACCACGGCAACCCAACTGCATTGTTACCACGGCATCTCAACCCCATGGTTGCCATGGCAACTAAACCCCATAGTTTCCATAGCAACCCAACCCCATAGTTGCCATGGCAACACAACCCCATCGTTACCATGGCAACACAACTCCATGGTTGCCATGGCAACACAACCCCATGGTTGCCATGGCAACCCAACCCCATGGTTACCATGGCAACACAACCGCATGGTTACTATGGCAACACAACCCCATGGTTGCCATGGCAACAGAACCCCATAGTTGCCATGGCAACAATACGCCATGGTTACCATGGCAACACAACCCCATGGTTACCATGGCAACCCAACCCCATAGTTACCATGGCAACACAACCCCATGGTTGCCATGGAAACACTACCCCATGGTTGCCATGGCAACAGAACCCCATAGTTCTCATGGCAACTAAACGCCATGGTTACCATGGCAACCCAACACCATGGTTGCCATGGACACAGAACCCCATGGTTACCATAGCAACCAAACCCCGTGGTTGCCATGGCAACCCAATCCCATGGTTACCATGGCAACACAACCGTATGGTTACCACAACAACACAACCGCATGGTTACCACGGCAACCCAACTGCATGGTTACCACGGCATCTCAACCCCATGGTTGCCATGGCAACTAAACCCCATAGTTTCCATAGCAACCCAACCCCATAGTTACCATGGCAACACAACCCCATCGTTACCATGGCAACACAACCCCATGGTTGCCATGGCAACTAAACCCCATGGTTGCCATGGCAACCCAACCCCATGGTTACCATGGCAACACAACCGCATGGTTACCATGGAAACACAACCCCATGGTTGCCATGGCAACAGAACCCCATAGTTGCCATGGCAACTAAACGCCATGGTTACCATGGCAACACAACCCCGTGGTTGCCATGGGAACCCAACCCCATCGTTTCCATGGCAACACAACCCCATGGTTGCCATGGAAACACTACCCCATGGTTCCCATGGCAACAGAACCCCATAGTTGCCATGGCAACAAAACGCCATGGTTACCATGGCAACACAACCCCATGGTTGCCATGGCAACCAAACCCCATAGTTACCATGGCAACACAACCCCATGGTTGCCATGGAAACACTACCCCATGGTTGCCATGGCAACAGAACCCCATAGTTGCCATGGCAAGCAAACGCCATGGTTGCCATGGCAACAGAACCCCATGGTTGCCATGGCAACAAAACGCCATGGTTACCATGGCAACACAACCCCATGGTTGCCATGGCAACCCAACCCCATAGTTGCCATGGCAACTAAACGCCATGGTTACCATGGCAACCCAACCCCATGGTTACCATGGACACAGAACCCCATGGTTACCATAGCAACCAAACCCCGTGGTTGCCATGGAAACCCAATCCCATGGTTACCATGGCAACACAACCGCATGGTTACCACAACAACACAACCGCATGGTTACCACGGCATCTCAACCCCATGGTTGCCATGGCATCTAAACCCCATAGTTTCCATAGCAACCCATCCCCATCGTTACCATGGCAACACAACCCCATCGTTACCATGGCAACACAACCCCATGGTTGTCATGGCAACACAACCCCATGGTTACCATGGCAACAAAACCCCATAGTTGCCATGGCAACTAAACGCCATGGTTACCATGGCAACACAACCCCATGGTTGCCATGGCAACAGAACCCCATAGTTGCCATGGCAACTAAACGCCATGGTTACCATGGCAACACAAGCCCATGGTTCCCATGGCAACACAACCCCGTGGTTGCCATGGCAACCCAACCCCATCGTTACCATGGCAACTCAACCCCATGGCTGCCATGGAAACACTACCCCAAGGTTGCCATGGCAACCCAACCCCATAGTTGCCATGGCAACAAAACCCCATGGTTGCCATGGCAACAGAACCCCATAGTTGCCATGGCAACAAAACCCCATGGTTATCATGGCAACACAACCCCATGGTTGCCATGGCAACTAAACGCCATGGTTACCATGGCAACGCAACCGCATGGTTACCATAGCAACCCAACCCCATAGTTACCATGGGAACACAACCCAATGGTTGCCATGGAAACACTACCCCATGGTTGCCATGGCAACAGAACCCCATAGTTGCCATGGCAACAAAACGCCATGGTTGCCATGGCAACAGAACCCCATAGTTGCCATGGCAACAAAACGTCATGGTTACCATGGCAACACAACCCCATGGTTGCCATGGCAACCCAACCCCATGGTTGCCAAGGAAACTAAACCCCATAGTTTCCATAGCAACCCAACCCCATGGTTACCATGGCAACACAACCCCATGGTTGCCATGGAAACACCGCACCATGGTTGCCATGGCAACAGAACCCCATAGTTTCCATCGCAACAAAACGCCATGGTTACCATGGCAACACAACCCCACCGTTACCATGGCAAAACAACCCCATGGTTGCCATGGCAACCCAACCCCATGGTTACCATGGCAACAGAACCCCATAGTTCCCATGGCAAAACAACACCGTGGTTGCCATGGCAACCCAACCCCATGGTTGCCAAGGCAACTAAACCCCATAGTTTCCATAGCAACCCAACCCCATGGTTACCATGGCAACACAACCCCAATGTTGCCATGGAAACACTACCCCATGGTTGCCATGGCAACAGAACCCCATAGTTGCCATGGCAACAATACGCCATGGTTACCATGGCAACACAACCCCATGGTTACCATGGCAACCCAACCCCATAGTTACCATGGCAACACAACCCCATGGTTGCCATGGAAACACTACCCCATGGTTGCCATGGACACAGAACCCCATGGTTACCATAGCAACCAAACCCCGTGGTTGCCATGGCAACCCAATCCCATGGTTACCATGGCAACACAACCGCATGGTTACCACAACAACACAACCGCATGGTTACCACGGCAACCCAACTGCATTGTTACCACGGCATCTCAACCCCATGGTTGCCATGGCAACTAAACCCCATAGTTTCCATAGCAACCCAACCCCATAGTTACCATGGCAACACAACCCCATCGTTACCATGGCAACACAACCCCATGGTTGCCATGGCAACACAACCCCATGGTTGCCATGGCAACCCAACCCCATGGTTACCATGGCAACACAACCGCATGGTTACCATGGCAAAACAACCCCATGGTTGCCATGGCAACAGAACCCCATAGTTGCCATGGCAACTAAACGCCATGGTTACCATGGCAACACAATCCCATGGTTCCCATGGCAACACAACCCCATGGTTGCTATGGAAACACTACCACAAGGTTGCCATGGCAAGAGAACACCATAGTTGCCATGGCAACAAAACGCCATGGTTACCATGGCAACACAACCCCATAGTTACCATGGCAACACAACCCCATGGTTGCCATGGCAACAGAACCCCATAGTTGCCATGGCAACAAAACGCCATGGTTGCCATGGCAACAGAACCCCATAGTTGCCATGGCAAAAAAACGCCATGGTTGCCATGGCAACAGAACCCCATAGTTGCCATCGCAACAAAACGCCATGGTTGCCATGGCAACAGAACCCCATAGTTGCCATGGCAACACAACCCCATAGTTGCCATGGAAACTAAACTCCATGGTCACCATGGCAACCCAACCCCATGGTTACCATGGACACAGAACCCCATGGTTACAATAGCAACCAAACCCCGTGGTTGCCATGGCAACCCAACACCATGGTTACCACGGCAACCCAACTGCATGGTTACCACGGCATCTCAACCCCATGGTTGCCATGGCATCTAAACCCCCATACTTTCCATAGCAACCCAACCCCATCGTTACCATGGCAACACAACCCCATGGTTGCCATGGCAACCCAACCCCATGGTTACCATGGCAACAGAACCCCATAGTTGCCATGGCAACTAAACGCCATGGTTACCATGGCAACACAACCCCATGGTTGCCATGGCAACACAACCCCATGGTTACCATGGCAACACAACCCCATGGTTCACATGGCAACACAACCCCGTCGCTGCCATGGCAACCGAACCCCATCGTTACCATGGCAACACAACCCTAATGGTTGCCATGGAAACACTACCCCAAGGTTTCCATGGCAACAGAACCCCGTGGTTGCCATGGAAACCCAACGCCATGGTTACCATGGCAACACAACCCCATGGTTGCCATGGCAACCCAACGCCATGGTTACCATGGCAACACAACCGCATGGTTACAATAGCAACCCAACCCCATAGTTACCATGGCAACAGAACCCCATAGTTGCCATGGCAACAAAACGCCATGGTTGCCATGGCAACAGAACCCCATAGTTGCCATGGAAACAAAACGCCATGGTTACCATGGCAACACAACCCCATGGTTGCCATGGCAACCCAACCCCATGGTTGCCAAGGCAACTAAACCCCATAGTTTCCATAGCAACCCAACCCCATAGTTACCATGACAACCCCACCCCATGGTTGCCATGGAAACACTACCCCATGGTTGCCATGGAAACAGAACCCCATAGTTGCCATGGCAACTAAATGCCATGGTTACCATGGCAACCAAACCCCATGGTTACCATGGACACAGAACCCCATGGTTACCATAGCAACCAAACCCCGTGGTTGCCATGGAAACCCAATCCCATGGTTACCATGGGAACACAACCGCATGGTTACCACAACAACACAACCGCATGGTTACCACGGCAACCCAACTGTATGGTTACCACGGCATCTCAACACCATGGTTGCCATGGCAACTAAACCCCATAGTTTCTATAGCAACACAACCCCATAGTTACCATGACAACCCCACCCCATGGTTGCCATGGAAACACTACCCTATGGTTGCCATAGCAACAGAACCCCATAGTTGCCATGGCAACAATACGCCATGGTTACCATGGCAACACAACCCCATGGTTACCATGGCAACCCAACCCCATAGTTACCATGGCAACACAACCCCATGGTTGCCATGGAAACACTACCCCATGGTTGCCATGGCAACAGAACCCCATAGTTCTCATGGCAACTAAACGCCATGGTTACCATGGCAACCCAACCCCATGGTTGCCATGGACACAGAACCCCATGGTTATCATAGCAACCAAACCCCGTGGTTGCCATGGAAACCCAATCCCATGGTTACCATGGCAACACAACCGCATGGTTACCACAACAACACAACCGCATGGTTACCACGGCAACCCAACTGAATGGTTACCACGGCATCTCAACCCCATGGTTGCCATGGCAACTAAACCCCATAGTTTCCATAGCAACCCAACCCCATAGTTACCATGGCAACAGAACCCCATCGTTACCATGGCAACACAACCCCATGGTTGCCATGGCAACACAACCCCATGGTTACCATGGCAACAAAACCCCATAGTTGCCATGGCAACTAAACGCCATGGTTACCATGGCAACACAACCCCATGGTTGCCATGGCAACAGAACCCCATAGTTGCCATGGCAACTAAACGCCATGGTTACCATGGCAACACAATCCCATGGTTCCCATGGCAACACAACCCCGTGGTTGCCATGGCAACCCAACCCCATCGTTACCATGGCAACTCAACCCCATGGTTGCCATGGAAACACTACCCCAAGGTTGCCACGGCAACAGAACCCCATAGTTGCCATGGCAACAAAACGCCATGGTTACCATGGCAACACAACCCCATGGTTGCCATGGCAACCCAACCCCATGGTTACCATGGCAACACAACCGCATGGTTACCATAGCAACCCAACCCCGTAGTTACCATGGCAACACAACCCCATGGTTGCCATGGAAACACTACCCCATGGTTGCCTTGGCAACAGAGCCCCATAGTTTCCATGGCAACAAAACGCCATGGTTGCCATGGCAACAGAACCCCATAGTTTCCATGGCAACAAAACGCCATGGTTACCATGGCAACACAACCCCATGGTTGCCATGGCAACACAACCCCGTGGTTGCCATGGAAACACCACCCCATGGTTTCCATGTCAACAGAACCCCATGGTTGCCATGGCAACCCAACCCCATGGTTACCATGGCAACACAACCCCACGGTTGCCATGGCAACCCAACCCCATATTTGCCATGGCAACTAAACGGCATGGTTACCATGGCAATCCAACCCCATGGTTACCATGGCAACCCAACCCCATGGTTACCATGGCAACAGAACCCCATGGTTACCATGGAAACACAACCCCATGGTTGCCATGGCAACAGAACCCCATAGTTGCCATGGCAACAAAACGCCATGGTTACCATGGCAACACAACCCCATGGTTGCCATGGCAACTAAACGCCATGGTTACCATGGCAACGCAACCGCATGGTTACCATAGCAACCCAACCCCATAGTTACCATGGGAACACAACCCCATGGTTGCCATGGAAACACTACCCCATGGTTGCCATGGCAACAGAACCCCATAGTTGCCATGGCAACAAAACGCCATGGTTGCCATGGCAACAGAACCCCATAGTTGCCATGGCAACAAAACGTCATGGTTACCATGGCAACACAACCCCATGGTTGCCATGGCAACCCAACCCCATGGTTGCCAAGGCAACTAAACCCCATAGTTTCCATAGCAACCCAACCCCATGGTTACCATGGCAACACAACCCCATGGTTGCCATGGAAACACCGCACCATGGTTGCCATGGCAACAGAACCCCATAGTTTCCATCGCAACAAAACACCATGGTTACCATGGCAACACAACCCCATCGTTACCATGGCAAAACAACACCATGGTTGCCATGGCAATCCAACCCCATGGTTACCATGGCAACAGAACCCCATAGTTCCCATGGCAAAACAACACCGTGGTTGCCATGGCAACAGAACCCCATGGTTGCCAAGGCAACTAAACCCCATAGTTTCCATAGCAACCCAACCCCATAGTTACCATGGCAACACAACCCCAATGTTGCCATGGAAACACTACCCCATGGTTGCCATGGCAACAGAACCCCATAGTTGCCATGGCAACAATACGCCATGGTTACCATGGCAACACAACCCCATGGTTACCATGGCAACCCAACCCCATAGTTACCATGGCAACACAACCCCATGGTTGCCATGGAAACACTACCCCATGGTTGCCATGGACACAGAACCCCATGGTTACCATAGCAACCAAACCCCGTGGTTGCCATGGCAACACAATCCCATGGTTACCATGGCAACACAACCGCATGGTTACCACAAAAACACAACCGCATGGTTACCATGGCAACCCAACTGCATTGTTACCACGGCATCTCAACCCCATGGTTGCCATGGCAACTAAACCCCATAGTTTCCATAGCAACCCAACCCCATAGTTACCATGGCAACACAACCCCATCGTTACCATGGCAACACAACCCCATGGTTGCCATGGCAACACAACCCCATGGTTGCCATGGCAACCCAACCCCATGGTTACCATGGCAACACAACCGCATGGTTACCATGGCAAAACAACCCCATGGTTGCCATGGCAACAGAACCCCATAGTTGCCATGGCAACTAAACGCCATGGTTACCATGGCAACACAATCCCATGGTTCCCATGGCAACACAACCCCATGGTTGCTATGGAAACACTACCACAAGGTTGCCATGGCAACAGAACACCATAGTTGCCATGGCAACAAAACGCCATGGTTACCATGGCAACACAACCCCATGGTTGCCATGGCAACCCAACCCCATGGTTCCCATGGCAACACAACCGCATGGTTACCATAGCAACCCAACCCCATAGTTACCATGGCAACACAACCCCATGGTTGCCATGGCAACAGAACCCCATAGTTGCCATGGCAACAAAACGCCATGGTTGCCATGGCAACAGAACCCCATAGTTGCCATGGCAAAAAAACGCCATGGTTGCCATGGCAACAGAACCCCATAGTTGCCATCGCAACAAAACGCCATGGTTGCCATGGCAACACAACTGCATGGTTACTACGGCATCTCAACCCCATGGTTGCCATGGCATCTAAACCCCATAGTTTCCATAGCAACCCAACCCCATCGTTACCATGGCAACACAACCCCATGGTGTCCATGGCAACCCAACCCCATGGTTACCATGGCAACAGAACCCCATAGTTGCCATGGCAACTAAACGCCATGGTTACCATGGCAACACAACCCCATGGTTGCCATGGCAACACAACCCCATGGTTACCATGGCAACACAACCCCATGGTTCACATGGCAACACAACCCCGTCGCTGCCATGGCAACCGAACCCCATCGTTACCATGGCAACACAACCCTAATGGTTGCCTTGGAAACACTACCCCAAGGTTTCCATGGCAAAAGAACCCCGTGGTTGCTATGGCAACCCAGCGCCATGGTTACCATGGCAACACAACCCCATGGTTGCCATGGCAACCCAACGCCATGGTTACCATGGCAACACAACCGCATGGTTACAATAGCAACCCAACCCCATAGTTACCATGGCAACAGAACCCCATAGTTGCCATGGCAACAAAACGCCATGGTTGCCATGGCAACAGAACCCCATAGTTGCCATGGAAACAAAACGCCATGGTTACCATGGCAACAGAACCCCATGGTTGCCATGGCAACCCAACCCCATGGTTGCCAAGGCAACTAAACCTTATAGTTTCCATAGCAACCCAACCCCATAGTTACCATGACAACCCCACCCCATGGTTGCCATGGAAACACTACCCCATGGTTGCCATGGAAACAGAACCCCATAGTTGCCATGGCAACTAAATGCCATGGTTACCATGGCAACCAAACCCCATGGTTACCATGGACACAGAACCCCATGGTTACCATAGCAACCAAACCCCGTGGTTGCCATGGAAACCCAATCCCATGGTTACCATGGGAACACAACCGCATGGTTACCACGGCAACTCAACTGTATGGTTACCACGGCATCTCAACACCATGGTTGCCATGGCAACTAAACCCCATAGTTTCTATAGCAACCCAACCCCATAGTTACCATGACAACCCCACCCCATGGTTGCCATGGAAACACTACCCCATGGTTGCCATGGCAACAGAACCCCATAGTTGCCATGGCAACAATACGCCATGGTTACCATGGCAACACAACCCCATGGTTACCATGGCAACCCAACCCCATAGTTACCATGGCAACACAACCCCATGGTTGCCATGGAAACACTACCCCATGGTTGCCATGGACACAGAACCCCATGGTTACCATAGCAACCAAACCCCGTGGTTGCCATGGCAACACAATCCCATGGTTACCATGGCAACACAACCGCATGGTTACCACAAAAACACAACCGCATGGTTACCATGGCAACCCAACTGCATTGTTACCACGGCATCTCAACCCCATGGTTGCCATGGCAACTAAACCCCATAGTTTCCATAGCAACCCAACCCCATAGTTACCATGGCAACACAACCCCATCGTTACCATGGCAACACAACCCCATGGTTGCCATGGCAACACAACCCCATGGTTGCCATGGCAACCCAACCCCATGGTTACCATGGCAACACAACCGCATGGTTACCATGGCAAAACAACCCCATGGTTGCCATGGCAACAGAACCCCATAGTTGCCATGGCAACTAAACGCCATGGTTACCATGGCAACACAATCCCATGGTTCCCATGGCAACACAACCCCATGGTTGCTATGGAAACACTACCACAAGGTTGCCATGGCAACAGAACACCATAGTTGCCATGGCAACAAAACGCCATGGTTACCATGGCAACACAACCCCATGGTTGCCATGGCAACCCAACCCCATGGTTCCCATGGCAACACAACCGCATGGTTACCATAGCAACCCAACCCCATAGTTACCATGGCAACACAACCCCATGGTTGCCATGGCAACAGAACCCCATAGTTGCCATGGCAACAAAACGCCATGGTTGCCATGGCAACAGAACCCCATAGTTGCCATGGCAAAAAAACGCCATGGTTGCCATGGCAACAGAACCCCATAGTTGCCATCGCAACAAAACGCCATGGTTGCCATGGCAACACAACTGCATGGTTACTACGGCATCTCAACCCCATGGTTGCCATGGCATCTAAACCCCATAGTTTCCATAGCAACCCAACCCCATCGTTACCATGGCAACACAACCCCATGGTGTCCATGGCAACCCAACCCCATGGTTACCATGGCAACAGAACCCCATAGTTGCCATGGCAACTAAACGCCATGGTTACCATGGCAACACAACCCCATGGTTGCCATGGCAACACAACCCCATGGTTACCATGGCAACACAACCCCATGGTTCACATGGCAACACAACCCCGTCGCTGCCATGGCAACCGAACCCCATCGTTACCATGGCAACACAACCCTAATGGTTGCCTTGGAAACACTACCCCAAGGTTTCCATGGCAAAAGAACCCCGTGGTTGCTATGGCAACCCAGCGCCATGGTTACCATGGCAACACAACCCCATGGTTGCCATGGCAACCCAACGCCATGGTTACCATGGCAACACAACCGCATGGTTACAATAGCAACCCAACCCCATAGTTACCATGGCAACAGAACCCCATAGTTGCCATGGCAACAAAACGCCATGGTTGCCATGGCAACAGAACCCCATAGTTGCCATGGAAACAAAACGCCATGGTTACCATGGCAACAGAACCCCATGGTTGCCATGGCAACCCAACCCCATGGTTGCCAAGGCAACTAAACCTTATAGTTTCCATAGCAACCCAACCCCATAGTTACCATGACAACCCCACCCCATGGTTGCCATGGAAACACTACCCCATGGTTGCCATGGAAACAGAACCCCATAGTTGCCATGGCAACTAAATGCCATGGTTACCATGGCAACCAAACCCCATGGTTACCATGGACACAGAACCCCATGGTTACCATAGCAACCAAACCCCGTGGTTGCCATGGAAACCCAATCCCATGGTTACCATGGGAACACAACCGCATGGTTACCACGGCAACTCAACTGTATGGTTACCACGGCATCTCAACACCATGGTTGCCATGGCAACTAAACCCCATAGTTTCTATAGCAACCCAACCCCATAGTTACCATGACAACCCCACCCCATGGTTGCCATGGAAACACTACCCTATGGTTGCCATAGCAACAGAACCCCATGGTTGCCATGGCAACCCAACCCCATGGTTACCATGGCAACACAACCCCATGGTTACCATGGCAACCCAACCCCATAGTTACCATGGCAACACAACCCCATGGTTGCCATGGAAACACTACCCCATGGTTGCCATGGCAACAGAACCCCATAGTTCTCATGGCAACTAAACGCCATGGTTACCATGGCAACCCAACCGCATGGTTGCCACGGACACAGAACCCCATGGTTACCATAGCAACCAAACCCCGTGGTTGCCATGGCAACCCAATCCCATGGTTACCATGGCAACACAACCGCATGGTTACCACAACAACACAACCGCATGGTTACCACGGCAACCCAACTGCATGGTTACCACGGCATCTCAACCCCATGGTTGCCATGGCAACTAAACCCCATAGTTTCCATAGCAACCCAACCCCATAGTTACCATGGCAACACAACCCCATGGTTGCCATGGCAACACAACCCCATGGTTGCCATGGCAACACAACCCCATGGTTGCCATGGCAACCCAACCCCATGGTTACCATGGCAACACAACCGCATGGTTACTATGGCAACAGAACCCCATGGTTGCCATGGCAACAGAACCCCATAGTTGCCATGGCAACTAAACGCCATGGTTACCATTGCAACACAATCCCGTGGTTGCCATGGCAACCCAACCCCATCGTTTCCATGGCAACACAACCCCATGGTTGCCATGGAAACTCTACCCCATGGTTGCCATGGCAACAGAACCCCATAGTTGCCATGGCAACAAAACGCCATGGTTACCATGGCAACACAACCCCATGGTTGCCATGGCAACCAAACCCCATAGTTACCATGGCAACACAACCCCATGGTTGCCATGGAAACACTACCCCATGGTTGCCATGGCAACAGAACCCCATAGTTGCCATGGCAACAAAACGCCATGGTTGCCATGGCAACAGAACCCCATAGTTTCCATAGCAACCCAACCCCATGGTTGCCATGGCAACAGAACCCCATGGTTGCCATGGCAACAAAACGCCATGGTTACCATGGCAACACAACCCCATGGTTGCCATGGCAACACAACACCATGGTTACCATGGCAACACAACCCCATGGTTCACATGGCAACACAACCCCGTCGCTGCCATGGCAACCGAACCCCATCGTTACCATGGCAACACAACCATAATGGTTGCCATGGAAACACTACCCCAAGGTTTCCATGGCAACAGAACCCCGTGGTTGCCATGGCAACCCAACGCCATGGTTACCATGGCAACACAACCCCATGGTTGCCATGGCAACCCAACGCCATGGTTACCATGGCAACACAACCGCATGGTTACAATAGCAACCCAACCCCATAGTTACCATGGCAACAGAACCCCATAGTTGCCATGGCAACAAAACGCCATGGTTGCCATGGCAACAGAACCCCATAGTTGCCATGGAAACAAAACGCCATGGTTACCATGGCAACACAACCCCATGGTTGCCATGGCAACCCAATCCCATGGTTGCCAAGGCAACTAAACCCCATAGTTTCCATAGCAAACCAACCCCATAGTTACCATGACAACCCCACCCCATGGTTGCCATGGAAACACTACCCCATGGTTGCCATGGAAACAGAACCCCATAGTTGCCATGGCAACTAAATGCCATGGTTACCATGGCAACCAAACCCCATGGTTACCATGGACACAGAACCCCATGGTTACCATAGCAACCAAACCCCGTGGTTGCCATGGCAACCCAATCCCATGGTTACCATGGCAACACAACCGCATGGTTACCACAACAACACAACCGCATGGTTACCACGGCAACCCAACTGCATGGTTACCACGGCATCTCAACCCCATGGTTGCCATGGCAACTAAACCCCATAGTTTCCATAGCAACCCAACCCCATAGTTACCATGGCAACACAACCCCATCGTTACCATGGCAACACAACCCCATGGTTGCCATGGCAACACAACCCCATGGTTGCCATGGCAACCCAACCCCATGGTTACCATGGCAACACAACCGCATGGTTACTATGGCAACACAACCCCATGGTTGCCATGGCAACAGAACCCCATAGTTGCCATGGCAACTAAACGCCATGGTTACCATGGCAACACAATCTCGTGGTTGCCATGGCAACCCAACCCCATCGTTTCCATGGCAACACAACCCCATGGTTGCCATGGAAACACTACCCCATGGTTCCCATGGCAACAGAACCCCATAGTTGCCATGGCAACAAAACGCCATGGTTACCATGGCAACACAACCCCATGGTTGCCATGGCAACCAAACCCCATAGTTACCATGGCAACACAACCCCATGGTTGCCATGGAAACACTACCCCATGGTTGCCATGGCAACAGAACGCCATAGTTGCCATGGAAACAAAACGCCATGGTTGCCATGGCAACAGAACCCCATAGTTTCCATAGCAACCCAACCCCATGGTTGCCATGGCAACAGAACCCCATGGTTGCCATGGCAACAAAACGCCATGGTTACCATGGCAACACAACCCCATGGTTGCCATGGGAACCCAACCCCATAGTTGCCATGGCAACTAAACGCCATGGTTACCATGGCAACCCAACCCCATGGTTACCATGGACACAGAACCCCATGGTTACCATAGCAACCAAACCCCGTGGTTGCCATGGCAAACCAACCCCATGGTTACCATGGCAACACAACCGCATGGTTACCACAACAACACAACCGCATGGTTACCACGGCAACCCAACTGAATGGTTACCACGGCATCTCAACACCGTGGTTGCCATGGCAACTAAACCCCATAGTTTCCATAGCAACCCAACCCCATAATTATCAACGCAACACAACCCCATCGTTACCATGGCAACACAACCCCATGGTTGCCATGGCAACACAACCCCATGGTTACCATGGCAACAAAACCCCATAGTTGCCATGGCAACTAAACGCCATGGTTACCATGGCAACACAACCCCATGGTTGCCATGGCAACACAACCCCATGGTTGCCATGGCAACACAACCCCATGGTTGCCATGGCAACCCAACCCCATGGTTACCATGGCAACACAACCGCATGGTTACTATGGCAACAGAACCCCATGGTTGCCATGGCAACAGAACCCCATAGTTGCCATGGCAACTAAACGCCATGGTTACCATTGCAACACAATCCCGTGGTTGCCATGGCAACCCAACCCCATCGTTTCCATGGCAACACAACCCCATGGTTGCCATGGAAACTCTACCCCATGGTTGCCATGGCAACAGAACCCCATAGTTGCCATGGCAACAAAACGCCATGGTTACCATGGCAACACAACCCCATGGTTGCCATGGCAACCAAACCCCATAGTTACCATGGCAACACAACCCCATGGTTGCCATGGAAACACTACCCCATGGTTGCCATGGCAACAGAACCCCATAGTTGCCATGGCAACAAAACGCCATGGTTGCCATGGCAACAGAACCCCATAGTTTCCATAGCAACCCAACCCCATGGTTGCCATGGCAACAGAACCCCATGGTTGCCATGGCAACAAAACGCCATGGTTACCATGGCAACACAACCCCATGGTTGCCATGGCAACACAACACCATGGTTACCATGGCAACACAACCCCATGGTTCACATGGCAACACAACCCCGTCGCTGCCATGGCAACCGAACCCCATCGTTACCATGGCAACACAACCATAATGGTTGCCATGGAAACACTACCCCAAGGTTTCCATGGCAACAGAACCCCGTGGTTGCCATGGCAACCCAACGCCATGGTTACCATGGCAACACAACCCCATGGTTGCCATGGCAACCCAACGCCATGGTTACCATGGCAACACAACCGCATGGTTACAATAGCAACCCAACCCCATAGTTACCATGGCAACAGAACCCCATAGTTGCCATGGCAACAAAACGCCATGGTTGCCATGGCAACAGAACCCCATAGTTGCCATGGAAACAAAACGCCATGGTTACCATGGCAACACAACCCCATGGTTGCCATGGCAACCCAATCCCATGGTTGCCAAGGCAACTAAACCCCATAGTTTCCATAGCAAACCAACCCCATAGTTACCATGACAACCCCACCCCATGGTTGCCATGGAAACACTACCCCATGGTTGCCATGGAAACAGAACCCCATAGTTGCCATGGCAACTAAATGCCATGGTTACCATGGCAACCAAACCCCATGGTTACCATGGACACAGAACCCCATGGTTACCATAGCAACCAAACCCCGTGGTTGCCATGGCAACCCAATCCCATGGTTACCATGGCAACACAACCGCATGGTTACCACAACAACACAACCGCATGGTTACCACGGCAACCCAACTGCATGGTTACCACGGCATCTCAACCCCATGGTTGCCATGGCAACTAAACCCCATAGTTTCCATAGCAACCCAACCCCATAGTTACCATGGCAACAGAACCCCATGGTTACCATGGCAACACAACCCCATGGTTGCCATGGCAGCAGAACCCCATAGTTGCCATGGCAACAAAACGCCATGGTTACCATGGCAATACAACCCCATGGTTGCCATGGCAACCCAACCCCATGGTTACCATGGCAACGCAACCGCATGGTTACCATAGCAACCCAACCCCATAGTTACCATGGGAACACAACCCCATGGTTGCCATGGAAACACTACCCCATGGTTGCCATGGCAACAGAACCCCATAGTTGCCATGGCAACAAAACGCCATGGTTGCCATGGCAACCAAACCCCATAGTTGCCATGGCAACAAAACGTCATGGTTACCATGGCAACACAACCCCATGGTTGCCATGGCAACCCAACCCCATGCTTGCCCAGGCAACTAAACCCCATAGTTTCCATAGCAACCCAACCCCATGGTTACCATGGCAACACAACCCCATGGTTGCCATGGAAACACCGCACCATGGTTGCCATGGCAACAGAACCCCATAGTTTCCATCGCAACAAAACGCCATGGTTACCATGGCAACACAACCCCATGGTTACCATGGCAAAACAACCCCATGGTTGCCATGGCAACCCAACACCATGGTTACCATGGCAACAGAACCCCATAGTTCCCATGGCAAAACAACACCGTGGTTGCCATGGCAACCCAACCCCATGGTTGCCAAGGCAACTAAACCCCATAGTTTCCATAGCAACCCAACCCCATAGTTACCATGGCAAAACAACCCCAATGTTGCCATGGAAACACTACCCCATGGTTGCCATGGCAACAGAACCCCATAGTTGCCATGGCAACAATACGCCATGGTTACCATGGCAACACAACCCCATGGTTACCATGGCAACCCAACCCCATAGTTACCATGGCAACACAACCCCATGGTTGCCATGGAAACACTACCCCATGGTTGCCATGGAAACAGAACCCCATAGTTCTCATGGCAACTAAACGCCATGGTTACCATGGCAACCCAACCCCATGGTTGCCATGGACACAGAACCCCATGGTTACCATAGCAACCAAACCCCGTGGTTGCCATGGCAACCCAATCCCATGGTTACCATAGCAACACAACCGCATGGTTACCACAACAACACAACCGCATGGTTACCACGGCAACCCAACTGCATTGTTACCACGGCATCTCAACCCCATGGTTGCCATGGCAACTAAACCCCATAGTTTCCATAGCAACCCAACCCCATAGTTACCATGGCAACCCAACCCCATCGTTACCATGGCAACACAACCCCATGGTTGCCATGGCAACACAACCCCATGGTTGCCATGGCAACCCAACCCCATGGTTACCATGGCAACACAACCGCATGGTTACCATGGCAAAACAACCCCATGGTTGCCATGGCAACAGAACCCCATAGTTGCCATGGCAACTAAACGCCATGGTTACCATGGCAACACAATCCCATGGTTCCCATGGCAACACAACCCCATGGTTGCCATGGAAACACTACCACAAGGTTGCCATGGCAACAGAACACCATAGTAACCATGGCAACAAAACGCCATGGTTACTATGGCAACACAACCCCATGGTTGCCATGGCAACCCAACCCCATGGTTACCATGGCAACACAACCGCATGGTTACCATAGCAACCCAACCCCATAGTTACCATGGCAACACAACCCCATGGTTGCCATGGAAACACTACCCCATGGTTGCCATGGCAACAGAATGCCATAGTTGCCATGGAAACAAAACGCCATGGATGCCATGGCAACAGAACCCCATAGTTGCCATGGCAAAAAAACGCCATGGTTGCCATGGCAACAGAACCCCATAGTTGCCATCGCAACAAAACGCCATGGTTGCCATGGCAACCCAACCCCATAGTTGCCATGGAAACTAAACTCCATGGTCACCATGGCAACCCAACCCCATGGTTACCATGGACACAGAACCCCATGGTTACCATAGCAACCAAACCCCGTGGTTGCCATGGCAACCCAACACCATGGTTACCACGGCAACCCAACTGCATGGTTACCACGGCATCTCAACCCCATGGTTGCCATGGCATCTAAACCCCATAGTTTCCATAGCAACCCAACCCCATCGTTACCATGGCAACCCAACCCCATGGTTGCCATGGCAACCCAACCCCATGGTTACCATGGCAACAGAACCCCATAGTTGCCATGGCAACTAAACGCCATGGTTACCATGGCAACACAACCCCATGGTTGCCATGGCAACACAACCCCATGGTTACCATGGCAACACAACCCCATGGTTCACATGGCAACACAACCCCGTCGCTGCCATGGCAACCGAACCCCATCGTTACCATGGCAACACAACCCTAATGGTTGCCATGGAAACACTACCCCAAGGTTTCCATGGCAACAGAACCCCGTGGTTGCCATGGAAACCCAACGCCATGGTTACCATGGCAACACAACCCCATGGTTGCCATGGCAACCGAACGCCATGGTTACCATGGCAACACAACCGCATGGTTACAATAGCAACCCAACCCCATAGTTACCATGGCAACAGAACCCCATAGTTGCCATGGCAACAAAACGCCATGGTTGCCATGGCAACAGAACCCCATAGTTGCCATGGCAACAAAACGCCATGGTTACCATGGCAACAGAACCCCATAGTTCCCATGGCAACACAACCCCGTGGTTGCTATGGCAACCCAACCCCATGGTTGCCAAGGCAACTAAACCCCATAGATTCCATAGCAACCCAACCCCATAGTTACCATGGCAACACAACCCCAATGTTGCCATGGAAACTCTACCCCACGGTTACCATGGCAACAGAACCCCATAGTTGCCATGGCAACAATACGCCATGGTTGCCATGGCAACACAACACCATAGTTACCATGGCAACACAACCCCATGGTTGCCATGGAAACACTACCCCATGGTTGCCATGGCAACAGAACCCCATAGTTGCCATGGCAACAAAACGCCATGGTTACCATGGCAACACAACCCCATGGTTGCCATGGCAACCCAACCCCATAGTTGCCATGGCAACTAAACGCCATGGTTACCATGGCAACCCAACCCCATGGTTACCATGGACAGAGAACCCCATGGTTACCATTGCAACCAAACCCCGTGGTTGCCATGGCAACCCAATCCCATGGTTACCATGGCAACACAACCGCATGGTTACCACAACAACACAACCGCATGGTTACCATGACAACCCAACTGAATGGTTACCACGGCATCTCAACACCATGGTTGCCATGGCAACTAAACCCCATAGTTTCCATAGCAACCCAACCCCATAGTTACCATGGCAACACAACCCCATCGTTACCATGGCAACACAACCCCATGGTTTCCATGGCAACACAACCCCATGGTTGCCATGGCAACAGAACCCCATAGTTGCCATGGCAACTAAACGCCATGGTTACCATGGCAACACAATCCCATGGTTCCCATGGCAACACAACCCCCTGGTTGCCATGGCAACCCAACCCCATCGTTACCATGGCAACTCAACCCCATGGTTGCCATGGCAACTAAACGCCATGGTTACAATGGCAACCCAACCCCATGGTTACCATGGCAACAGAACCCCATGGTTACCATGGCAACACAACCCCATGGTTGCCATGGCAACAGAACCCCATAGTTGCCATGGCAACAAAACGCCATGGTTACCATGGCAACACAACCCCATGGTTGCCATGGCAACCCAACCCTATGGTTACCATGGCAACGCAACCGCATGGTTACCATAGCAACCCAACCCCATAGTTACCATGGGAACACAACCCCATGGTTGCCATGGAAACACTACCCCATGGTTGCCATGGCAACAGAACCCCATCGTTGCCATGGCAACAAAACGTCATGGTTACCATGGCAACACAACCCCATGGTTGCCATGGCAACCCAACCCCATGGTTGCCAAGGCAACTAAACCCCATAGTTTCCATAGCAACCCAACCCCATGGTTACCATGGCAACACAACCCCATGGTTGCCATGGAAACACCGCACCATGGTTGCCATGGCAACAGAACCCCATAGTTTCCATCGCAACAAAACGCCATGGTTACCATGGCAACACAACCCCATGGTTACCATGGCAAAACAACCCCATGGTTGCCATGGCAACCCAACACCATGGTTACCATGGCAACAGAACCCCATAGTTCCCATGGCAAAACAACACCGTGGTTGCCATGGCAACCCAACCCCATGGTTGCCAAGGCAACTAAACCCCATAGTTTCCATAGCAACCCAACCCCATAGTTACCATGGCAAAACAACCCCAATGTTGCCATGGAAACACTACCCCATGGTTGCCATGGCAACAGAACCCCATAGTTGCCATGGCAAGAATACGCCATGGTTACCATGGCAACACAACCCCATGGTTACCATGGCAACCCAACCCCATAGTTACCATGGCAACACAACCCCATGGTTGCCATGGAAACACTACCCCATGGTTGCCATGGAAACAGAACCCCATAGTTCTCATGGCAACTAAACGCCATGGTTACCATGGCAACCCAACTCCATGGTTGCCATGGACACAGAACCCCATGGTTACCATAGCAACCAAACCCCGTGGTTGCCATGGCAACCCAATCCCATGGTTACCATAGCAACACAACCGCATGGTTACCACAACAACACAACCGCATGGTTACCACGGCAACCCAACTGCATTGTTACCACGGCATCTCAACCCCATGGTTGCCATGGCAACTAAACCCCATAGTTTCCATAGCAACCCAACCCCATAGTTACCATGGCAACCCAACCCCATCGTTACCATGGCAACACAACCCCATGGTTGCCATGGCAACACAACCCCATGGTTGCCATGGCAACCCAACCCCATGGTTACCATGGCAACACAACCGCATGGTTACCATGGCAAAACAACCCCATGGTTGCCATGGCAACAGAACCCCATAGTTGCCATGGCAACTAAACGCCATGGTTACCATGGCAACACAATCCCATGGTTCCCATGGCAACACAACCCCATGGTTGCCATGGAAACACTACCACAAGGTTGCCATGGCAACAGAACACCATAGTTACCATGGCAACAAAACGCCATGGTTACCATGGCAACACAACCCCATGGTTGCCATGGCAACCCAACCCCATGGTTACCATGGCAACACAACCGCATGGTTACCATAGCAACCCAACCCCATAGTTACCATGGCAACAGAACCCCATAGTTTCCATCGCAACAAAACGCCATGGTTACCATGGCAACACAACCCCATGGTTGCCATGGCAACCGAACCCCATGGTTACCATGGCAACGCAACCGCATGGTTACCATAGCAACCCAACCCCATAGTTACCATGGGAACACAACCCCATGGTTGCCATGGAAACACTACCCCATGGTTGCCATGGCAACAGAACCCCATAGTTGCCATGGCAACAAAACGCCATGGTTGCCATGGCAACAGAACCCCATAGTTGCCATGGCAACAAAACGTCATGGTTACCATGGCAACACAACCCCATGGTTGCCATGGCAACCCAACCCCATGCTTGCCCAGGCAACTAAACCCCATAGTTTCCATAGCAACCCAACCCCATGGTTACCATGGCAACACAACCCCATGGTTGCCATGGAAACACCGCACCATGGTTGCCATGGCAACAGAACCCCATAGTTTCCATCGCAACAAAACGCCATGGTTACCATGGCAACACAACCCCATGGTTACCATGGCAAAACAACCCCATGGTTGCCATGGCAACCCAACACCATGGTTACCATGGCAACAGAACCCCATAGTTCCCATGGCAAAACAACACCGTGGTTGCCATGGCAACCCAACCCCATGGTTGCCAAGGCAACTAAACCCCATAGTTTCCATAGCAACCCAACCCCATAGTTACGATGGCAACACAACCCCATGGTTGCCATGGAAACACTACCCCATGGTTGCCATGGCAACAGAACGCCATAGTTGCCATGGAAACAAAACGCCATGGATGCCATGGCAACAGAACCCCATAGTTGCCATGGCAAAAAAACGCCATGGTTGCCATGGCAACAGAACCCCATAGTTGCCATCGCAACAAAACGCCATGGTTGCCATGGCAACCCAACCCCATAGTTGCCATGGAAACTAAACTCCATGGTCACCATGGCAACCCAACCCCATGGTTACCATGGACACAGAACCCCATGGTTACCATAGCAACCAAACCCCGTGGTTGCCATGGCAACCCAACACCATGGTTACCACGGCAACCCAACTGCATGGTTACCACGGTATCTCAACCCCATGGTTGCCATGGCATCTAAACCCCATAGTTTCCATAGCAACCCAACCCCATCGTTACCATGGCAACACAACCCCATGGTTGCCATGGCAACCCAACCCCATGGTTACCATGGCAACAGAACCCCATAGTTGCCATGGCAACTAAACGCCATGGTTACCATGGCAACACAACCCCGTCGCTGCCATGGCAACCGAACCCCATCGTTACCATGGCAACACAACCCTAATGGTTGCCATGGAAACACTACCCCAAGGTTTCCATGGCAACAGAACCCCGTGGTTGCCATGGAAACCCAACGCCATGGTTACCATGGCAACACAACCCCATGGTTGCCATGGCAACCCAACGCCATGGTTACCATGGCAACACAACCGCATGGTTACAATAGCAACCCAACCCCATAGTTACCATGGCAACAGAACCCCATAGTTGCCATGGCAACAAAACGCCATGGTTGCCATGGCAACAGAACCCCATAGTTGCCATGGCAACAAAACGCCATGGTTACCATGGCAACAGAACACCATAGTTGCCATGGCAACACAACCCCGTGGTTGCTATGGCAACCCAACCCCATGGTTGCCAAGGCAACTAAACCCCATAGATTCCATAGCAACCCAACCCCATAGTTACCATGGCAACACAACCCCAATGTTGCCATGGAAACTCTACCCCACGGTTACCATGGCAACAGAACCCCATAGTTGCCATGGCAACAATACGCCATGGTTGCCATGGCAACACAACCCCATAGTTACCATGGCAACACAACCCCATGGTTGCCATGGAAACACTACCCCATGGTTGCCATGGCAACAGAACCCCATAGTTGCCATGGCAACAAAACGCCATGGTTACCATGGCAACACAACCCCATGGTTGCCATGGCAACCCAACCCCATAGTTGCCATGGCAACTAAACGCCATGGTTACAATGGCAACCCAACCCCATGGTTACCATGGACAGAGAACCCCATGGTTACCATTGCAACCAAACCCCGTGGTTGCCATGGCAACCCAATCCCATGGTTACCATGGCAACACAACCGCATGGTTACCACAACAACACAACCGCATGGTTACCATGACAACCCAACTGAATGGTTACCACGGCATCTCAACACCATGGTTGCCATGGCAACTAAACCCCATAGTTTCCATAGCAACCCAACCCCATAGTTACCATGGCAACACAACCCCATCGTTACCATGGCAACACAACCCCATGGTTTCCATGGCAACACAACCCCATGGTTGCCATGGCAACAGAACCCCATAGTTGCCATGGCAACTAAACGCCATGGTTACCATGGCAACACAATCCCATGGTTCCCATGGCAACACAACCCCGTGGTTGCCATGGCAACCCAACCCCATCGTTACCATGGCAACTCAACCCCATGGTTGCCATGGAAACACTACCCCAAGGTTGCCATGGCAACAGAACCCCATAGTTGCCATGGCAACAAAACGCCATGGTTACCATGGCAACACAACCCCATGGTTGCCATGGCAACCCAACCCCATGGTTACCATGGCAACACAACCGCATGGTTACCATTGCAACCCAACCCCATAGATACCATGGCAACACAACCCCATGGTTGCCATGGCAACTAAACGCCATGGTTACAATGGCAACCCAACCCCATGGTTACCATGGCAACAGAACCCCATGGTTACCATGGCAACACAACCCCATGGTTGCCATGGCAACAGAACCCCATAGTTGCCATGGCAACAAAACGCCATGGTTACCATGGCAACACAACCCCATGGTTGCCATGGCAACACAACCCTATGGTTACCATGGCAACGCAACCGCATGGTTACCATAGCAACCCAACCCCATAGTTACCATGGGAACACAACCCCATGGTTGCCATGGAAACACTACCCCATGGTTGCCATGGCAACATAACCCCATCGTTGCCATGGCAACAAAACGTCATGGTTACCATGGCAACACAACCCCATGGTTGCCATGGCAACCCAACCCCATGGTTGCCAAGGCAACTAAACCCCATAGTTTGCATAGCAACCCAACCCCATGGTTACCATGGCAACACAACCCCATGGTTGCCATGGAAACACCACACCATGGTTGCCATGGCAACAGAACCCCATAGTTGCCATCGCAACAAAACGCCATGGTTACCATGGCAACACAACCCCATCGTTACCATGGAAACACAACCCCATGGTTGCCATGGCAACCCAACCCCATGGTTACCATGGCAACAGAACCCCATAGTTCCCATGGCAAAACAGCACCGTGGTTGCCATGGCAACCCAACCCCATGGTTGCCAAGGCAACTAAACCCCATAGTTTCCATAGCAACCCAACCCCATAGTTACCATGGCAACACAACCCCATCGTTACCATGGCAACACAACCCCATGGTTACCATGGCAACACTACCCCATGGTTGCCATGGCAACCCAACCCCATGGTTACCATGGCAACACAACCGCATGGTTACCATGGCAAAACAACCCCATTGTTGCCATGGCAACAGAACCCCATAGTTGCCATGGCAACTAAACGCCATCGTTACCATGGCAACACAACCCCATGGTTACCATGGCAACAGAACCCCATAGTTGCCATGGCAACTAAACGCCATGGTTACCATGGCAACACAATCCCATGGTTCCCATGGCAACACAACCCCATGGTTGCCATGGAAACACTACCCCAAGGTTGCCATGGCAACAGAACACCATAGTTGCCATGGCAACAAAACGCCATGGTTACCATGGCAACACAACCCCATGGTTCCCATGGCAACACAACCCCATGGTTACCATGGCAACACAACCGCATGGTTACCATGGCAAAACAACCCCATTGTTGCCATGGCAACAGAACCCCATAGTTGCCATGGCAACTAAACGCCATCGTTACCATGGCAACACAACCCCATGGTTACCATGGCAACAGAACCCCATAGTTGCCATGGCAACTAAACGCCATGGTTACCATGGCAACAAAATCCCATGGTTCCCATGGCAACACAACCCCATGGTTGCCATGGAAACACTACCCCAAGGTTGCCATGGCAACAGAACACCATAGTTGCCATGGCAACAAAACGCCATGGTTACCATGGCAACACAACCCCATGGTTCCCATGGCAACACAACCCCATGGTTACCATGGCAACACAACCCCATGGTTGCCATGGCAACCCAACCCCATGGTTACCATGGCAACACAACCCCATGGTTCCCATGGCAACACAACCCCGTGGTTGCCATGGCAACCCAACCCCATGGTTACCATGGCAACACAACCGCATGGTTACCATAGCAACCCAACCCCATAGTTACCATGGCAACACAACCCCATGGTTGCCATGGAAACACTACCCCATGGTTGCCATGGCAACAGAACCCCATAGTTGCCATGGCAACAAAACGCCATGGTTGCCATGGCAACAGAACCCCATAGTTGCCATCGCAACAAAACGCCATGGTTACCATGGCAACACAACCCCATGGTTGCCATGGCAACCCAACCCCATAGTTGCCATGGCAACTAAACGCCATGGTTACCATGACAACCCAACCCCATGGTTACCATGGACACAGAACCCCATGGTTACCATAGCAACCAAACCCCGTGGTTGCCATGGCAACCCAACACCATGGTTACCACGGCAACCCAACTGCATGGTTACCACGGCATCTCAACCCCATGGTTGCCATGGCATCTAAACCCCATAGTTTCCATAGCAACCCAACCCCATGGTTACCATGGCAACACAACCCCATGGTTGCCATGGCAACCCAACCCCATGGTTACCATGGCAACAGAACCCCATAGTTGCCATGGCAACTAAACGCCATGGTTACCATGGCAACACAACCCCATGGTTGCCATGGCAACCCAACCCCATGGTTACCATGGAAACACAACCCCATGGTTCACATGGCAACACAACCCCGTCGCTGCCATGGCAACCGAACCCCATCGTTACCATGGCAACACAACCCTAATGGTTGCCATGGAAACACTACCCCAAGGTTTCCATGGCAACAGAACCCCGTGGTTGCCATGGCAACCCAACGCCATGCTTACCATGGCAACACAATCCCATGGTTGCCATGGCAACCCAACGCCATGGTTACCATGGCAACACAACCGCATGGTTACAATAGCAACCCAACCCCATAGTTACCATGGCAACAGAACCCCATAGTTGCCATGGCAACAAAACGCCATGGTTGCCATGGCAACAGAACCCCATAGTTGCCATGGCAACAAAACGCCATGGTTACCATGGCAACACAACCCCATGGTTGCCATGGCAACCCAACCCCATGGTTGCCAAGGCAACTAAACCCCATAGTTTCCATAGCAACCCAACCCCATAGTTACCATGACAACCCAACCCCATGGTTGCCATGGAAACACTACCCCATGGTTGCCATGGAAACAGAACCCCATAGTTGCCATGGCAACTAAACGCCATGGTTACCATGGCAACCAAACCCCATGGTTACCATGGACACAGAACCCCATGGTTACCATAGCAACCAAACCCCGTGGTTGCCATGGCAACCCAATCCCATGGTTACCATGGGAACACAACCGCATGGTTACCACAACAACACAACCGCATGGTTACCACGGCAACCCAACTGTATGGTTACCACGGCATCTCAACACCATGGTTGCCATGGCAACTAAACCCCATAGTTTCCATAGCAACCCAACCCCATAGTTAGCATGACAACCCCACCCCATGGTTGCCATGGAAACACTACCCTATGGTTGCCATAGCAACAGAACCCCATAGTTGCCATGGCAACAAAACGCCATGGTTACCATGGCAACACAACCCCATGGTTGCCATGGATACAGATCCCCATGGTTACCATAGCAACCAAACCCCATAGTTACCATAGCAACCCAACCCCATAGTTACCATGGCAGCACAACCCCATCGTTACCATGGCAACACAACCCCATGGTTGCCATGGCAACTAAACGCCATGGTTACCATGGCAACACAACCCCATGGTTGCCATGGCAACCCAACCCCATGGTTACCATGGCAATACAACCGCATGGTTCCCATGGCAACACAACACCGTGGTTGCCATGGAAAGCCAACCCCATCGTTACCATGGCAACACAACCCCATGGTTGCCATGGAAACAATCCCCCATGGTTGCCATGGCAACAGAACCCCATAGTTGCCATGGCAACAAAACGCCATGGTTACCATGGCAACACAACCCCATGGTTGCCATGGCAACCCAACCCCTTGGTTACCATGGCAACACAACCGCATGGTTACCATAGCAAACCAACCCCATAGTTACCATGGCAACACAACCCCATGGTTACCATGGCAACAGAACACCATAGTTGCCATGGCAACCCAACCCCATGGTTGCCAAGGCAACTAAACCCCATAGTTTGCATAGCAACCCAACCCCATGGTTACCATGGCAACACAACCCCATGGTTGCCATGGAAACACTACACCATGGTTGCCATGGCAACAGAACCCCATAGTTGCCATCGCAACAAAACGCCATGGTTACCATGGCAACACAACCCCATCGTTACCATGGCAACACAACCCCATGGTTGCCATGGCAACCCAACCCCATGGTTACCATGGCAACAGAGCCCCATAGTTCCCATGGCAAAACAGCACCGTGGTTGCCATGGCAACCCAACCCCATGGTTGCCAAGGCAACTAAACCCCATAGTTTCCATAGCAACTTAACCCCATAGTTACCATGGCAACACAACCCCATCGTTACCATGGCAACACAACCCCATGGTTACCATGGCAACACAACCCCATGGTTGCCATGGCAACCCAACCCCATGGTTACCATGGCAACACAACCGCATGGTTACCATGGCAAAACAACCCCATTGTTGCCATGGCAACAGAACCCCATAGTTGCCATGGCAACTAAACGCCATCGTTACCATGGCAACACAACCCCATGGTTACCATGGCAACAGAACCCCATAGTTGCCATGGCAACTAAACGCCATGGTTACCATGGCAACACAACCCCATGGTTCCCATGGCAACACAACCCCATGGTTGCCATGGAAACACTACCCCAAGGTTGCCATGGCAACAGAACACCATAGTTGCCATGGCAACAAAACGCCATGGTTACCATGGCAACACAACCCCATGGTTCCCATGGCAACACAACCCCATGGTTACCATGGCAACACAACCCCATGGTTGCCATGGCAACACAACCCCATGGTTCCCATGGCAACACAACCCCGTGGTTGCCATGGCAACCCAACCCCATGGTTACCATGGCAACACAACCCCATGGTTCCCATGGCAACACAACCCCATGGTTACCATGGCAACACAACCGCATGGTTACCATAGCAACCCAACCCCATAGTTACCATGGCAACACAACCCCATGGTTGCCATGGCAACAGAACACCATAGTTGCCATGGCAACAAAACGCCATGGTTGCCATGGCAACAGAACCCCATAGTTGCCATGGCAAAAAAACGCCATGGTTGCCATGGCAACAGAACCCCATAGTTGCCATCGCAACAAAACGCCATGGTTGCCATGGCAACACAACTGCATGGTTACTACGGCATCTCAACCCCATGGTTGCCATGGCATCTAAACCCCATAGTTTCCATAGCAACCCAACCCCATCGTTACCATGGCAACACAACCCCATGGTTGCCATGGCAACCCAACCCCATGGTTACCATGGCAACAGAACCCCATAGTTGCCATGGCAACTAAACGCCATGGTTACCATGGCAACACAACCCCATGGTTGCCATGGCAACACAACCCCATGGTTACCATGGCAACACAACCCCATGGTTCACATGGCAACACAACCCCGTCGCTGCCATGGCAACCGAACCCCATCGTTACCATGGCAACACAACCCTAATGGTTGCCATGGAAACACTACCCCAAGGTTTCCATGGCAAAAGAACCCCGTGGTTGCCATGGCAACCCAACGCCATGGTTACCATGGCAACACAACCCCATGGTTGCCATGGCAACCCAACGCCATGGTTACCATGGCAACACAACCGCATGGTTACAATAGCAACCCAACCCCATAGTTACCATGGCAACAGAACCCCATAGTTGCCATGGCAACAAAACGCCATGGTTGCCATGGCAACAGAACCCCATAGTTGCCATGGAAACAAAACGCCATGGTTACCATGGCAACACAACCCCATGGTTGCCATGGCAACCCAACCCCATGGTTGCCAAGGCAACTAAACCCCATAGTTTCCATAGCAACCCAACCCCATAGTTACCATGACAACCCCACCCCATGGTTGCCATGGAAACACTACCCCATGGTTGCCATGGAAACAGAACCCCATAGTTGCCATGGCAACTAAATGCCATGGTTACCATGGCAACCAAACCCCATGGTTACCATGGACACAGAACCCCATGGTTACCATAGCAACCAAACCCCGTGGTTGCCATGGAAACCCAATCCCATGGTTACCATGGGAACACAACCGCATGGTTACCACGGCAACTCAACTGTATGGTTACCACGGCATCTCAACACCATGGTTGCCATGGCAACTAAACCCCATAGTTTCTATAGCAACCCAACCCCATAGTTACCATGACAACCCCACCCCATGGTTACCATGGAAACACTACCCTATGGTTGCCATAGCAACAGAACCCCATAGTTGCCATGGCAACAATACGCCATGGTTACCATGGCAACACAACCCCATGGTTACCATGGCAACCCAACCCCATAGTTACCATGGCAACACAACCCCATGGTTGCCATGGAAACACTACCCCATGGTTGCCATGGCAACAGAACCCCATAGTTCTCATGGCAACTAAACGCCATGGTTACCATGGCAACCCAACCCCATGGTTGCCATGGACACAGAACCCCATGGTTACCATAGCAACAAAACCCCGTGGTTGCCATGGCAACCCAATCCCATGGTTACCATGGCAACACAACCGCATGGTTACCACAACAACACAACCGCATGGTTACCACGGCAACCCAACTGCATGGTTACCACGGCATCTCAACCCCATGGTTGCCATGGCAACTAAACCCCATAGTTTCCATAGCAACCCAACCCCATAGTTACCATGGCAACACAACCCCATCGTTACCATGGCAACACAACCCCATGGTTGCCATGGCAACCCAACCCCATGGTTGCCATGGCAACCCAACCCCATGGTTACCATGGCAACACAACCGCATTGTTACTATGGCAACACAACTCCATGGTTGCCATGGCAACAGAACCCCATAGTTGCCATGGCAACTAAACGCCATGGTTACCATGGCAACACAATCCCGTGGTTGCCATGGCAACCCAACCCCATCGTTTCCATGGCAACACAACCCCATGGTTGCCATGGAAACTCTACCCCATGGTTGCCATGGCAACAGAACCCCATAGTTGCCATGGCAACAAAACGCCATGGTTACCATGGCAACACAACCCCATGGTTGCCATGGCAACCAAACCCCATAGTTACCATGGCAACACAACCCCATGGTTGCCATGGAAACACTACCCCATGGTTGCCATGGCAACAGAACCCCATAGGTGCCATGGCAACAAAACGCCATGGTTGCCATGGCAACAGAACCCCATAGTTTCCATAGCAACCCAACCCCATGGTTGCCATGGCAACAGAACCCCATTGTTGCCATGGCAACAAAACGCCATGGTTACCATGGCAACACAACCCCATGGTTGCCATGGCAACACAACACCATGGTTACCATGGCAACACAACCCCATGGTTCACATGGCAACACAACCCCGTCGCTGCCATGGCAACCGAACCCCATCGTTACCATGGCAACACAACCCTAATGGTTGCCATGGAAACACTACCCCAAGGTTTCCATGGCAACAGAACCCCGTGGTTGCCATGGCAACCCAACGCCATGGTTACCATGGCAACACAACCCCATGGTTGCCATGGCAACCCAACGCCATGGTTACCATGGCAACACAACCGCATGGTTACAATAGCAACCCAACCCCATAGTTACCATGGCAACAGAACCCCATAGTTGCCATGGCAACAAAACGCCATGGTTGCCATGGCAACAGAACCCCATAGTTGCCATGGAAACAAAACGCCATGGTTACCATGGCAGCACAACCCCATGGTTGCCATGGCAACCCAACCACATGGTTGCCAAGGCAACTAAACCCCATAGTTTCCATAGCAACCCAACCCCATAGTTACCATGACAACCCCACCCCATGGTTGCCATGGAAACACTACCCCATGGTTGCCATGGAAACAGAACCCCATAGTTGCCATGGCAACTAAATGCCATGGTTACCATGGCAACCAAACCCCATGGTTACCATGGACACAGAACCCCATGGTTACCATAGCAACCAAACCCCGTGGTTGCCATGGAAACCCAATCCCATGGTTACCATGGGAACAAAACCGCATGGTTACCACAACAACACAACCGCATGGTTACCACGGCAACCCAACTGTATGGTTACCACGGCATCTCAACACCATGGTTGCCATGGCAACTAAACCCCATAGTTTCTATAGCAACCCAACCCCATAGTTACCATGACAACCCCACCCCATGGTTGCCATGGAAACACTACCCTATGGTTGCCATAGCAACAGAACCCCATAGTTGCCATGGCAACAATACGCCATGGTTACCATGGCAACACAACCCCATGGTTACCATGGCAACGCAACCCCATAGTTACCATGGCAACACAACCCCATGGTTGCCATGGAAACACTACCCCATGGTTGCCATGGCAACAGAACCCCATAGTTCTCATGGCAACTAAACGCCATGGTTACCATGGCAACCCAACCCCATGGTTGCCATGGACACAGAACCTCATGGTTACCATAGCAACCAAACCCCGTGGTTGCCATGGCAACCCAATCCCATGGTTACCATGGCAACACAACCGCATGGTTACCACAACAACACAACCGCATGGTTACCACGGCAACCCAACTGCATGGTTACCACGGCATCTCAACCCCATGGTTGCCATGGCAACTAAACCCCATAGTTTCCATAGCAACCCAACCCCATAGTTACCATGGCAACACAACCCCATCGTTACCATGGCAACACAACCCCATGGTTGCCATGGCAACACAACCCCATGGTTGCCATGGCAACCCAACCCCATGGTTACCATGGCAACACAACCGCATGGTTACTATGGCAACACAACCCCATGGTTGCCATGGCAACAGAACCCCATAGTTGCCATGGCAACTAAACGCCATGGTTACCATGGCAACACAATCTCGTGGTTGCCATGGCAACCCAACCCCATCGTTTCCATGGCAACACAACCCCATGGTTGCCATGGAAACACTACCCCATGGTTCCCATGGCAACAGAACCCCATAGTTGCCATGGCAACAAAACGCCATGGTTACCATGGCAACACAACCCCATGGTTGCCATGGCAACCAAACCCCATAGTTACCATGGCAACACAACCCCATGGTTGCCATGGAAACACTACCCCATGGTTGCCATGGGAACAGAACGCCATAGTTGCCATGGAAACAAAACGCCATGGTTGCCATGGCAACAGAACCCCATAGTTTCCATAGCAACCCAACCCCATGGTTGCCATGGCAACAGAACCCCATGGTTGCCATGGCAACAAAACGCCATGGTTACCATGGCAACACAACCCCATGGTTGCCATGGGAACCCAACCCCATAGTTGCCATGGCAACTAAACGCCATGGTTACCATGGCAACCCAACCCCATGGTTACCATGGACACAGAACCCCATGGTTACCATAGCAACCAAACCCCGTGGTTGCCATGGCAACCCAATCCCATGGTTACCATGGCAACACAACCGCATGGTTACCACAACAACACAACCGCATGGTTACCACGGCAACCCAACTGAATGGTTACCACGGCATCTCAACACCATGGTTGCCATGGCAACTAAACCCCATAGTTTCCATAGCAACCCAACCCCATAGTTACCATGGCAACACAACCCCATCGTTACCATGGCAACACAACCCCATGGTTGCCATGGCAACACAACCCCATGGTTACCATGGCAACAAAACCCCATAGTTGCCATGGCAACTAACTGCCATGGTTACCATGGCAACACAACCCCATGGTTGCCATGGCAACAGAACCCCATAGTTGCCATGGCAACTAAACGCCATGGTTCCCATGGCAACACAATCCCATGGTTCCCATGGCAACACAACCCCGTGGTTGCCATGGCAACCCAACCCCATCGTTACCATGGCAACTCAACCCCATGGTTGCCATGGAAACACTACCCCAAGGTTGCCACGGCAACAGAACCCCATAGTTGCCATGGCAACAAAACGTCATGGTTACCATGGCAACACAACCCCATGGTTGCCATGGCAACCCAACCCCATGGTTACCATGGCAACACAACCGCATGGTTACCATAGCAACCCAACCCCGTAGTTACCATGGCAACACAACCCCATGGTTGCCATGGAAACACTACCCCATGGTTGCCATGGCAACAGAACCCCATAGTTTCCATGGCAACAAAACGCCATGGTTGCCATGGCAACAGAACCCCATAGTTTCCATGGCAACAAAACGCCATGGTTACCATGGCAACACAACCCCATGGTTGCCATGGCAACCCAACCCCATGGTTGCCAAGGCAACTAAACCCCATAGTTTCCATAGCAACCCAACCCCATGGTTACCATGGCAACACAACCCCGTGGTTGCCATGGAAACACCACCCCATGGTTTCCATGTCAACAGAACCCCATAGTTGCCATCGCAACAAAACGCCATGGTTACCATGGCAACACAACCCCATGGTTGCCATGGCAACCCAACCCCATAGTTGCCATGGCAACTAAACGCCATGGTTACCATGGCAATCCAACCCCATGGTTACCATGGCAACCCAACCCCATGGTTACCATGGCAACAGAACCCCATGGTTACCATGGCAACACAACCCCATGGTTGCCATGGCAACAGAACCCCATAGTTGCCATGGCAACAAAACGCCATGGTTACCATGGCAACACAACCCCATGGTTGCCATGGCAACCCAACCCCATGGTTACCATGGCAACGCAACCGCATGGTTACCATAGCAACCCAACCCCATAGTTACCATGGGAACACAACCCCATGGTTGCCATGGAAACACTACCCCATGGTTGCCATGGCAACAGAACCCCATAGTTGCCATGGCAACAAAACGCCATGTTTGCCATGGCAACAGAACCCCATAGTTGCCATGGCAACAAAACGTCATGGTTACCATGGCAACACAACCCCATGGTTGCCATGGCAACCCAACCCCATGCTTGCCCAGGCAACTAAACCCCATAGTTTCCATAGCAACCCAACCCCATGGTTACCATGGCAAAACAACCCCATGGTTGCCATGGAAACACCGCACCATGGTTGCCATGGCAACAGAACCCCATAGTTTCCATCGCAACAAAACGCCATGGTTACCATGGCAACACAACCCCATGGTTACCATGGCAAAACAACCCCATGGTTGCCATGGCAACCCAACACCATGGTTACCATGGCAACAGAACCCCATAGTTCCCATGGCAAAACAACACCGTGTTTGCCATGGCAACCCAACCCCATGGTTGCCAAGGCAACTAAACCCCATAGTTTCCATAGCAACCCAACCCCATAGTTACCATGGCAAAACAACCCCAATGTTGCCATGGAAACACTACCCCATGGTTGCCATGGCAACAGAACCCCATAGTTGCCATGGCAAGAATACGCCATGGTTACCATGGCAACACAACCCCATGGTTACCATGGCAACCCAACCCCATAGTTACCATGGCAACACAACCCCATGGTTGCCATGGAAACACTACCCCATGGTTGCCATGGAAACAGAACCCCATAGTTCTCATGGCAACTAAACGCCATGGTTACCATGGCAACCCAACCCCATGGTTGCCATGGACACAGAACCCCATGGTTACCATAGCAACCAAACCCCGTGGTTGCCATGGCAACCCAATCCCATGGTTACCATAGCAACACAACCGCATGGTTACCACAACAACACAACCGCATGGTTACCACGGCAACCCAACTGCATAGTTACCACGGCATCTCAACCCCATGGTTGCCATGGCAACTAAACCCCATAGTTTCCATAGCAACCCAACCCCATAGTTACCATGGCAACCCAACCCCATCGTTACCATGGCAACACAACCCCATGGTTGCCATGGCAACACAACCCCATGGTTGCCATGGCAACCCAACCCCATGGTTACCATGGCAACACAACCGCATGGTTACCATGGCAAAACAACCCCATGGTTGCCATGGCAACAGAACCCCATAGTTGCCATGGCAACTAAACGCCATGGTTACCATGGCAACACAATCCCATGGTTCCCATGGCAACACAACCCCATGGTTGCCATGGAAACACTACCACAAGGTTGCCATGGCAACAGAACACCATAGTTACCATGGCAACAAAACGCCATGGTTACCATGGCAACACAACCCCATGGTTGCCATGGCAACCCAACCCCATGGTTACCATGGCAACACAACCGCATGGTTACCATAGCAACCCAACCCCATAGTTACGATGGCAACACAACCCCATGGTTGCCATGGAAACACTACCCCATGGTTGCCATGGCAACAGAACGCCATAGTTGCCATGGAAACAAAACGCCATGGATGCCATGGCAACAGAACCCCATAGTTGCCATGGCAAAAAAACGCCATGGTTGCCATGGCAACAGAACCCCATAGTTGCCATCGCAACAAAACGCCATGGTTGCCATGGCAACCCAACCCCATAGTTGCCATGGAAACTAAACTCCATGGTCACCATGGCAACCCAACCCCATGGTTACCATGGACACAGAACCCCATGGTTACCATAGCAACCAAACCCCGTGGTTGCCATGGCAACCCAACACCATGGTTACCACGGCAACCCAACTGCATGGTTACCAAGGCATCTCAACCCCATGGTTGCCATGGCATCTAAACCCCATAGTTTCCATAGCAACCCAACCCCATCGTTACCATGGCAACACAACCCCATGGTTGCCATGGCAACCCAACCCCATGGTTACCATGGCAACAGAACCCCATAGTTGCCATGGCAACAAAACGCCATGGTTACCATGGCAACAGAACCCCATAGTTCCCATGGCAACACAACCCCGTGGTTGCTATGGCAACCCAACCCCATGGTTGCCAAGGCAACTAAACCCCATAGATTCCATAGGAACCCAACCCCATAGTTACCATGGCAACACAACCCCAATGTTGCCATGGAAACTCTACCCCACGGTTACCATGGCAACAGAACCCCATAGTTGCCATGGCAACAATACGCCATGGTTGCCATGGCAACACAACCCCATAGTTACCATGGCAACACAACCCCATGGTTGCCATGGAAACACTACCCCATGGTTGCCATGGCAACAGAACCCCATAGTTGCCATGGCAACAAAACGCCATGGTTACCATGGCAACACAACCCCATGGTTGCCATGGCAACCCAACCCCATAGTTGCCATGGCAACTAAACGCCATGGTTACCATGGCAACCCAACCCGATGGTTACCATGGACAGAGAACCCCATGGTTACCATTGCAACCAAACCCCGTGGTTGCCATGGCAACCCAATCCCGTGGTTACCATGGCAACACAACCGCATGGTTACCACAACAACACAACCGCATGGTTACCATGGCAACCCAACTGAATGGTTACCACGGCATCTCAACACCATGGTTGCTATGGCAACTAAACCCCATAGTTTCCATAGCAACCCAACCCCATAGTTACCATGGCAACACAACCCCATCGTTACCATGGCAACACAACCCCATGGTTTCCATGGCAACACAACCCCATGGTTGCCATGGCAACAGAACCCCATAGTTGCCATGGCAACTAAACGCCATGGTTACCATGGCAACACAATCCCATGGTTCCCATGGCAACACAACCCCGTGGTTGCCATGGCAACCCAACCCCATCGTTACCATGGCAACTCAACCCCATGGTTGCCATGGAAACACTACCCCAAGGTTGCCATGGCAACAGAACCCCATAGTTGCCATGGCAACAAAACGCCATGGTTACCATGGCAACACAACCCCATGGTTGCCATGGCAACCCAACCCCATGGTTACCATGGCAACACAACCGCATGGTTACCATTGCAACCCAACCCCATAGATACCATGGCAACACAACCCCATGGTTGCCATGGAAACACTACCCCATGGTTCCCATGGCAACAGAACCCCATAGTTGCCATGGCAACAAAACGCCATGGTTGCCATGGCAACAGAACCCCATAGTTGCCATGGCAACAAAACGCCATGGTTACCATGACAACACAACCCCATGGTTGCCATGGCAACCCAACCACATGGTTGCCAAGGCAACTAAACCCCATAGTTTCCATAGCAACCCAACCCCATGGTTACCATGGCAACACAACCCCATGGTTGCCATGGAAACACCACCCCATGGTTGCCATGTCAACAGAACCCCATAGTTGCCATGGCAACAAAACGCCATGGTTACCATGGCAACACAACCCCATGGTTGCCATGGCAACCCAACCCCATAGTTGCCATGGCAACTAAACGCCATGGTTACAATGGCAACCCAACCCCATGGTTACCATGGCAACAGAACCCCATGGTTACCATGGCAACACAACCCCATGGTTGCCATGGCAACAGAACCCCATAGTTGCCATGGCAACAAAACGCCATGGTTACCATGGCAACACAACCCCATGGTTGCCATGGCAACCCAACCCTATGGTTACCATGGCAACGCAACCGCATGGTTACCATAGCAACCCAACCCCATAGTTACCATGGGAACACAACCCCATGGTTGCCATGGAAACACTACCCCATGGTTGCCATGGCAACAGAACCCCATCGTTGCCATGGCAACAAAACGTCATGGTTACCATGGCAACACAACCCCATGGTTGCCATGGCAACCCAACCCCATGGTTGCCAAGGCAAATAAACCCCATAGTTTGCATAGCAACCCAACCCCATGGTTACCATGGCAACACAACCCCATGGTTGCCATGGAAACACCACACCATGGTTGCCATGGCAACAGAACCCCATAGTTGCCATCGCAACAAAACGCCATGGTTACCATGGCAACACAACCCCATCGTTACCATGGAAACACAACCCCATGGTTGCCATGGCAAACCAACCCCATGGTTACCATGGCAACAGAACCCCATAGTTCCCATGGCAAAACAGCACCGTGGTTGCCATGGCAACCCAACCCCATGGTTGCCAAGGCAACTAAACCCCATAGTTTCCATAGCAACCCAACCCCATAGTTACCATGGCAACACAACCCCATCGTTACCATGGCAACACAACCCCATGGTTACCATGGCAACACAACCCCATGGTTGCCATGGCAACCCAACCCCATGGTTACCATGGCAACACAACCGCATGGTTACCATGGCAAAACAACCCCATTGTTGCCATGGCAACAGAACCCCATAGTTGCCATGGCAACTAAACGCCATCGTTACCATGGCAACACAACCCCATGGTTACCATGGCAACAGAACCCCATAGTTGCCATGGCAACTAAACGCCATGGTTCCCATGGCAACACAATCCCATGGTTCCCATGGCAACACAACCCCATGGTTGCCATGGAAACACTACCCCAAGGTTGCCATGGCAACAGAACACCATAGTTGCCATGGCAACAAAACGCCATGGTTACCATGGCAACACAACCCCATGGTTCCCATGGCAACACAACCCCATGGTTACCATGGCAACACAACCCCATGGTTGCCATGGCAACCCAACCCCATGGTTACCATGGCAACACAACCCCATGGTTCCCATGGCAACACAACCCCGTGGTTGCCATGGCAACCCAACCCCATGGTTACCATGGCAACACAACCGCATGGTTACCATAGCAACCCAACCCCATAGTTACCATGGCAACACAACCCCATGGTTGCCATGGAAACACTACCCCATGGTTGCCATGGCAACAGAACCCCATAGTTGCCATGGCAACAAAACGCCATGGTTGCCATGGCAACAGAACCCCATAGTTGCCATGGCAAAAAAACGCCATGGTTGCCATGGCAACAGAACCCCATAGTTGCCATCGCAACAAAACGCCATGGTTACCATGGCAACACAACCCCATGGTTGCCATGGCAACCCAACCCCATAGTTGCCATGGCAACTAAACGCCATGGTTACCATGACAACCCAACCCCATGGTTACCATGGACACAGAACCCCATGGTTACCATAGCAACCAAACCCCGTGGTTGCCATGGCAACCCAACACCATGGTTACCACGGCAACCCAACTGCATGGTTACCACGGCATCTCAACCCCATGGTTGCCATGGCATCTAAACCCCATAGTTTCCATAGCAACCCAACCCCATCGTTACCATGGCAACACAACCCCATGGTTGCCATGGCAACCCAACCCCATGGTTACCATGGCAACAGAACCCCATAGTTGCCATGGCAACTAAACGCCATGGTTACCATGGCAACACAACCACATGGTTGCCATGGCAACCCAACCCCATGGTTACCATGGAAACACAACCCCATGGTTCACATGGCAACACAACCCCGTCGCTGCCATGGCAACCGAACCCCATCGTTACCATGGCAACACAACCCTAATGGTTGCCATGGAAACACTACCCCAAGGTTTCCATGGCAACAGAACCCCGTGGTTGCCATGGCAACCCAACGCCATGCTTACCATGGCAACACAACCCCATGGTTGCCATGGCAACCCAACGCCATGGTTACCATGGCAACACAACCGCATGGTTACAATAGCAACCCAACCCCATAGTTACCATGGCAACAGAACCCCATAGTTGCCATGGCAACAAAACGCCATGGTTGCCATGGCAACAGAACCCCATAGTTGCAATGGCAACAAAACGCCATGGTTACCATGGCAACACAACCCCATGGTTGCCATGGCAACCCAACCCCATGGTTGCCAAGGCAACTAAACCCCATAGTTTCCATAGCAACCCAACCCCATAGTTACCATGACAACCCAACCCCATGGTTGCCATGGAAACACTACCCCATGGTTGCCATGGAAACAGAACCCCATAGTTGCCATGGCAACTAAACGCCATGGTTACCATGGCAACCAAACCCCATGGTTACCATGGACACAGAACCCCATGGTTACCATAGCAACCAAACCCCGTGGTTGCCATGTCAACCCAATCCCATGGTTACCATGGGAACACAACCGCATGGTTACCACAACAACACAACCGCATGGTTACCACGGCAACCCAACTGTATGGTTACCACGGCATCTCAACACCATGGTTGCCATGGCAACTAAACCCCATAGTTTCCATAGCAACCCAACCCCATAGTTAGCATGACAACCCCACCCCATGGTTGCCATGGAAACACTACCCTATGGTTGCCATAGCAACAGAACCCCATAGTTGACATGGCAACAAAACGCCATGGTTACCATGGCAACACAACCCCATGGTTGCCATGGACACAGATCCCCATGGTTACCATAGCAACCAAACCCCGTGGTTGCCATGCTAACCCAACCCCATGGTTACCACGGCATCTCAACCCCATGGTTGCCATGGCAACTAAACCCCATAATTTCCATAGCAACCCAACCCCATAGTTACCATGGCAGCACAACCCCATCGTTAACATGGCAACACAACCCCATGGTTGCCATGGCAACTAAACGCCATGGTTACCATGGCAACACAACCCCATGGTTGCCATGGCAACCCAACCCCATGGTTACCATGGCAATACAACCGCATGGTTCCCATGGCAACAAAACACCGTGGTTGCCATGGAAAGCCAACCCCATCGTTACCATGGCAACACAACCCCATGGTTGCCATGGAAACAATACCCCATGGTTGCCATGGCAACAGAACCCCATAGTTGCCATGGCAACAAAACGCCATGGTTACCATGGCAACACAACCCCATGGTTGCCATGGCAACCCAACCCCTTGGTTACCATGGCAACACAACCGCATGGTTACCATAGCAACCCAACCCCATAGTTACCATGGCAACACAACCCCATGGTTACCATGGCAACTAAACCCCATAGTTTGCATAGCAACCCAACCCCATGGTTACCATGGCAACACAACCCCATGGTTGCCATGGAAACACCACACCATGGTTGCCATGGCAACAGAACCCCATAGTTGCCATCGCAACAAAACGCCATGGTTACCATGGCAACACAACCCCATCGTTACCATGGCAACACAACCCCATGGTTGCCATGGCAACCCAACCCCATGGTTACCATGGCAACAGAGCCCCATAGTTCCCATGGCAAAACAGCACCGTGGTTGCCATGGCAACCCAACCCCATGGTTGCCAAGGCAACTAAACCCCATAGTTTCCATAGCAACTTAACCCCATAGTTACCATGGCAACACAACCCCATCGTTACCATGGCAACACAACCCCATGGTTACCATGGAAACACAACCCCATGGTTGCCATGGCAACCCAACCCCATGGTTACCATGGCAACACAACCGCATGGTTACCATGGCAAAACAACCCCATTGTTGCCATGGCAACAGAACCCCATAGTTGCCATGGCAACTAAACGCCATCGTTACCATGGCAACACAACCCCATGGTTACCATGGCAACAGAACCCCATAGTTGCCATGGCAACTAAACGCCATGGTTACCATGGCAACACAATCCCATGGTTCCCATGGCAACACAACCCCATGGTTGCCATGGAAACACTACCCCAAGGTTGCCATGGCAACAGAACACCATAGTTGCCATGGCAACAAAACGCCATGGTTACCATGGCAACACAACCCCAAGGTTCCCATGGCAACAAAACCCCATGGTTACCATGGCAACACAACCCCATGGTTGCCATGGCAACCCAACCCCATGGTTACCATGGCAACACAACCCCATGGTTCCCATGGCAACACAACCCCGTGGTTGCCATGGCAACCCAACCCCATGGTTACCATGGCAACACAACCGCATGGTTACCATAGCAACCCAACCCCATAGTTACCATGGCAACACAACCCCATGGTTGCCATGGAAACACTACCCCATGGTTGCCATGGCAACAGAACCCCATAGTTGCCATGGCAAAAAAAACGCCATGGTTGCCATGGCAACAGAACCCCATAGTTGCCATGGCAAAAAAAACGCCATGGTTGCCATGGCAACAGAACCCCATAGTTGCCATCGCAACAAAACGCCATGGTTACCATGGCAACACAACCCCATGGTTGCCATGGCAACCCAACCCCATAGTTGCCATGGCAACTAAACGCCATGGTTACCATGACAACCCAACCCCATGGTTACCATGGACACAGAACCCCGTGGTTACCATAGCAACCAAACCCCGTGGTTGCCATGGCAACCCAACACCATGGTTACCACGGCAACCCAACTGCATGGTTACCACGGCATCTCAACCCCATGGTTGCCATGGCATCTAAACCCCATAGTTTCCATAGCAACCCAACCCCATGGTTACCATGGCAACACAACCCCATGGTTGCCATGGCAACCCAACCCCATGGTTACCATGGCAACAGAACCCCATAGTTGCCATGGCAACTAAACGCCATCGTTACCATGGCAACACAACCACATGGTTGCCATGGCAACCCAACCCCATGGTTACCATGGAAACACAACCCCATGGTTCACATGGCAACACAACCCCGTCGCTGCCATGGCAACCGAACCCCATCGTTACCATGGCAACACAACCCTATTGGTTGCCATGGAAACACTACCCCAAGGTTTCCATGGCAACAGAACCCCGTGGTTGCCATGGCAACCCAACGCCATGCTTACCATGGCAACACAACCCCATGGTTGCCATGGCAACCCAACGCCATGGTTACCATGGCAACACAACCGCATGGTTACAATAGCAACCCAACCCCATAGTTACAATGGCAACAGAACCCCATAGTTGCCATGGCAACAAAACGCCATGGTTGCCATGGCAACAGAACCCCATAGTTGCCATGGCAACAAAACGCCATGGTTACCATGGCAACACAACCCCATGGTTGCCATGGCAACCCAACCCCATGGTTGCCAAGGCAACTAAACCCCATAGTTTCCATAGCAACCCAACCCCATAGTTACCATGACAACCCCACCCCATGGTTGCCATGGAAACACTACCCTATGGTTGCCATGGCAACAGAACCCCATAGTTGCCATGGCAACAAAACGCCATGGTTACCATGGCAACACAACCCCATGGTTGCCATGGACACAGATCCCCATGGTTACCATAGCAACCAAACCCCGTGGTTGCCATGCTAACCCAACCCCATGGTTACCACGGCATCTCAACCCCATGGTTGCCATGGCAACTAAACCCCATAGTTTCCATAGCAACCCAACCCCATAGTTACCATGGCAGCACAACCCCATCGTTACCATGGCAACACAACGCCATGGTTACCATGGCAACACAACCGCATGGTTACAATAGCAACCCAACCCCATAGTTACCATGGCAACAGAACCCCATAGTTGCCATGGCAACAAAACGCCATGGTTGCCATGGCAACAGAACCCCATAGTTGCCATGGAAACAAAACGCCATGGTTACCATGGCAACACAACCCCATGGTTGCCATGGCAACCCAACCCCATGGTTGCCAAGGCAACTAAACCCCATAGTTTCCATAGCAACCCAACCCCATAGTTACCATGACAACCCCACCCCATGGTTGCCATGGAAACACTACCCCATGGTTGCCATGGAAACAGAACCCCATAGTTGCCATGGCAACTAAATGCCATGGTTACCATGGCAACCGAACCCCATGGTTACCATGGACACAGAACCCCATGGTTACCATAGCAACCAAACCCCGTGGTTGCCATGGAAACCCAATCCCATGGTTACCATGGGAACACAACCGCATGGTTACCACGGCAACCCAACTGTATGGTTACCACGGCATCTCAACACCATGGTTGCCATGGCAACTAAACCCCATAGTTTCTATAGCAACCCAACCCCATAGTTACCATGACAACCCCACCCCATGGTTGCCATGGAAACACTACCCTATGGTTGCCATAGCAACAGAACCCCATAGTTGCCATGGCAACAATACGCCATGGTTACCATGGCAACACAACCCCAGGGTTACCATGGCAACCCAACCCCATAGTTACCATGGCAACACAACCCCATGGTTGCCATGGAAACACTACCCCATGGTTGCCATGGCAACAGAACCCCATAGTTCTCATGGCAACTAAACGCCATGGTTACCATGGCAATCCAACCCCATGGTTGCCATGGACACAGAACCCCATGGTTACCATAGCAACCAAACCCCGTGGTTGCCATGGCAACCCAATCCCATGGTTACCATGGCAACACAACCGCATGGTTACCACAACAACACAACCGCATGGTTACCACGGCAACCCAACTGCATGGTTACCACGGCATCTCAACCCCATGGTTGCCATGGCAACTAAACCCCATAGTTTCCATAGCAACCCAACCCCATAGTTACCATGGCAACACAACCCCATCGTTACCATGGCAACACAACCCCATGGTTGCCATGGAAACACAACCCCATGGTTACCATGGCAACCCAACCCCACAGTTACCATGGCAACACAACCCCATGGTTGCCATGGAAACACTACCCCATGGTTGCCATGGACACAGAACCCCATGGTTACCATAGCAACCAAACCCCGTGGTTGCCATGGCAACCCAATCCCATGGTTACCATGGCAACACAACCGCATGGTTACCACAACAACACAACCGCATGGTTACCACGGCAACCCAACTGCATGGTTACCACGGCATCTCAACCCCATGGTTGCCATGGCAACTAAACCCCATAGTTTCCATAGCAACCCAACCCCATAGTTACCATGGCAACACAATCCCATCGTTACCATGGCAACACAACCCCATGGTTGCCATGGCAACCCAACCCCATGGTTACCATGGCAACACAACCGCATGGTTACCATGGCAAAACAACCCCATGGTTGCCATGGCAACAGAACCCCATAGTTGCCATGGCAACTAAACGCCATGGTTACCATGGCAACACAATCCCATGGTTCCCATGGCAACACAACCCCATGGTTGCTATGGAAACACTACCACAAGGTTGCCATGGGAACAGAACACCATAGTTGCCATGGCAACAAAACGCCATGGTTACCATGGCAACACAACCCCATGGTTGCCATGGCAACCCAACCCCATGGTTACCATGGCAACACAACCGCATGGTTACCATAGCAACCCAACCCCATAGTTACCATGGCAACACAACGCCATGGTTGCCATGGAAACACTACCCCATGGTTGCCATGGCAACAGAACCCCATAGTTGCCATGGCAACAAAACGCCATGGTTGCCATGGCAACAGAACCCCATAGTTGCCATGGCAAAAAAACGCCATGGTTGCCATGGCAACAGAACCCCATAGTTGCCATCGCAACAAAACGCCATGGTTGCCATGGCAACACAACCCCATGGTTGCCATGGCAACACAACCCCATAGTTGCCATGGAAACTAAACTCCATGGTCACCATGGCAAACGAACCCCATGGTTACCATGGACACAGAACCCCATGGTTACCATAGCAACCAAACCCCGTGGTTGCCATGGCAACCCAACACCATGGTTACCACGGCAACCCAACTGCATGGTTACCACGGCATCTCAACCCCATGGTTGCCATGGCATCTAAACCCCATAGTTTCCATAGCAACCCAACCCCATCGTTACCATGGCAACACAACCCCATGGTTGCCATGGCAACCCAACCCCATGGTTACCATGGCAACAGAACCCCATAGTTGCCATGGCAACTAAACGCCATGGTTACCATGGCAACACAACCCCATGGTTGCCATGGAAACACAACCCCATGGTTACCATGGCAACACAACCCTAATGGTTGCCATGGAAACACTACCCCAAGGTTTCCATGGCAACAGAACCCCGTGGTTGCCATGGCAACCCAACGCCATGGTTACCATGGCAACACAACACCATGGTTGCCATGGCAACCCAACGCCATGGTTACCATGGCAACACAACCGCATGGTTACAATAGCAACCCAACCCCATAGTTACCATGACAACCCCACCCCATGGTTGCCATGGAAACACTACCCCATGGTTGCCATGGAAACAGAACCCCATAGTTGCCATGGCAACTAAATGCCATGGTTACCATGGCAACCAAACCCCATGGTTACCATGGACATAGAACCCCATGGTTACCATAGCAACCAAACCCCGTGGTTGCCATGGAAACCCAATCCCATGGTTACCATGGGAACACAACCGCATGGTTACCACGGCAACCCAACTGTATGGTTACCACGGCATCTCAACCCCGTGGTTGCCATGGCAACCCAATCCCATGGTTACCATGGCAACACAACCGCATGGTTACCACAACAACACAACCGCATGGTTACCACGGCAACCCAACTGAATGGTTACCACGGCATCTCAACCCCATGGTTGCCATGGCAACTAAACCCCATAGTTTCCATAGCAACCCAACCCCATAGTTACCATGGCAACACAACCCCATCGTTACCATGGCAACACAACCCCATGGTTGCCATGGCAACACAACCCCATGGTTACCATGGCAACAAAACCCCATAGTTGCCATGGCAACTAAACGCCATGGTTACCATGGCAACACAACCCCATGGTTGCCATGGCAACAGAACCCCATAGTTGCCATGGCAACTAAACGCCATGGTTACCATGGCAACACAATCCCGTGGTTGCCATGACAACACAACCCCATCGTTTCCATGGCAACACAACCGCATGGTTGCCATGGAAACACTACCCCATGGTTCCCATGGCAACAGAACCCCATAGTTGCTATGGCAACAAAACGCCATGGTTACCATGGCAACACAACCCCATGGTTGCTATGGAAACCAAACCCCATAGTTACCATCGCAACACAACCCCATGGTTGCCATGGAAACACTACCCCATGGTTGCCATGGCAACAGAACACCATAGTTGCCATGGCAACAAAACGCCATGGTTGCCATGGCAACAGAACCCCATGGTTGCCATGGACACAGAATCCCATGGTTACCATAGCAACCAAACCCCGTGGTTGCCATGGCAACCCAATCCCATGGTTACCATGGCAACACAACCGCATGGTTACCACAACAACACAACCGCATGGTTACCACGGCAACCCAACTGAATGTTTACCACGGCATCTCAACCCCATGGTTGCCATGGCAACTAAACCCCATAGTTTCCATAGCAACCCAACCCCATAGTTACCATGGCAACACAACCCCATCGTTACCATGGCAACACAACCCCATGGTTGCCATGGCAACACAACCCCATGGTTACCATGGCAACAAAACCCCATAGTTGCCATGGCAACTAAACGCCATGGTTACCATGGCAACACAACCCCATGGTTGCCATGGCAACAGAACCCCATAGTTGCCATGGCAACTAAACGCCATGGTTACCATGGCAACACAATCCCATGGTTCCCATGGCAACACAACCCCGTGGTTGCCATGGCAACCCAACCCCATCGTTACCATGGCAACTAAACCCCATGGTTGCCATGGAAACACTACCCCAAGGTTGCCACGGCAACAGAACCCCATAGTTACCTTGGCAACACAACCCAATGGTTGCCATGGAAACACTACCCCATGGTTGCCATGGCAACAGAACCCCATAGTTTCCATGGCAACAAAACGCCATGGTTGCCATGGCAACACAACCCCATGGTTGCCATGGCAACCCAACCCCATGGTTGCCAAGGCAACTAAACCCCATAGTTTCCATAGCAACACAACCCCATGGTTACCATGGCAACACAACCCCGTGGTTGCCATGGAAACACCACCCCATGGTTTCCATGTCAACAGAACCCCATAGTTGCCATCGCAACAAAACGCCATGGTTACCATGGCAAAACAACCCCATGGTTGCCATGGCAACCCAACCCCATAGTTGCCATGGCAACTAAACGCCATGGTTACCATGGCAATCCAACCCCATGGTTACCATGGCAACCCAACCCCATGGTTACCATGGCAACAGAACCCCATGGTTACCATGGCAACACAACCCCATGGTTGCCATGGCAACAGAACCCCATAGTTGCCATGGCAACAAAACGCCATGGTAACCATGGCAACACAACCCCATGGTTGCCATGGCAACCCAACCCCATGGTTACCATGGCAACGCAACCGCATGGTTACCATAGCAACCCAACCCCATAGTTACCATGGGAACACAACCCCATGGTTGCCATGGAAACACTACCCCATGGTTGCCATGGCAACAGAACCCCATAGTTGCCATGGCAACAAAACGCCATGGTTGCCATGGCAACAGAACCCCATAGTTGCCATGGCAACCAAACGTCATGGTTACCGTGGCAACACAACCCCATGGTTGCCATGGCAACCCAACCCCATGGTTGCCAAGGCAACTAAACCCCATAGTTTCCATAGCAACCCAACCCCATGGTTACCATGGCAACACAACCCCATGGTTGCCATGGAAACACCGCACCATGGTTTCCATGGCAACAGAACCCCATAGTTTCCATCGCAACAAAACGCCATGGTTACCATGGCAACACAACCCCATCGTTACCATGGCAAAACAACCCCATGGTTGCCATGGCAACCCAGCACCATGGTTACCATGGCAACCCAACCCCATAGTTACCATGGCAAAACAACCCCAATGTTGCCATGGAAACACTACCCCATGGTTCCCATGGCAACAGAACCCCATAGTAGCCATGGCAACAATACGCCATGGTTACCATTGCAACACAACCCCATGGTTACCATGGCAACCCAACCCCATAGTTACCATGGCAACACAACCCCATGGTTGCCATGGAAACACTACCCCATGGTTGCCATGGCAACAGAACCCCATAGTTCTCATGGCAACTAAACGCCATGGTTACCATGGCAACCCAACCCCATGGTTGCCATGGACACAGAACCCCATGGTTACCATAGCAACCAAACCCCGTGGTTGCCATGGCAACCCAATCCCATGGTTACCATGGCAACACAACCGCATGGTTACCACAACAACACAACCGCATGGTTACCACGGCAACCCAACTGCATGCTTAGCACGGCATCTCAACCCCATGGTTGCCATGGCAACTAAACCCCATAGTTTCCATAGCAACCCAACCCCATAGTTACCATGGCAACACAACCCCATCGTTACCATGGCAACACAACCCCATGGTTGCCATGGCAACCCAACCCCATGGTTACCATGGCAACACAACCGCATGGTTACCATGGCAAAACAACCCCATGGTTGCCATGGCAACAGAACCCCATAGTTGCCATGGCAACTAAACGCCATGGTTACCATGGCAACACAACCCCATGGTTGCCATGGCAACCCAACCCCATGGTTACCATGGCAACACAACCGCATGGTTACCATAGCAACCCAACCCCATAGTTACCATGGCAACACAACCCCATGGTTGCCATGGAAACACTACCCCATGGTTGCCATGGCAACAGAACCCCATAGTTGCCATGGCAACAAAACGCCATGGTTGCCATGGCAACAGAACCCCATAGTTGCCATGGCAAAAAAACGTTATGGTTGCCATGGCAACAGAACCCCATAGTTGCCATCGCAACAAAACGCCATGGTTGCCATGGCAACCCAACCCCATAGTTGCCATGGAAACTAAACTCCATGGTCACCATGGGAACCCAACCCCATGGTTACCGTGGACACAGAACCCCATGGTTACCATAGCAACCAAACCCCGTGGTTGCCATGGCAACCCAACACCATGGTTACCACGGCAACCCAACTGCATGGTTACCACGGCATCTCAACCCCATGGTTGCCATGGCATCTAAACCCCATAGTTTCCATAGCAACCCAACCCCATCGTTACCATGGCAACACAACCCCATGGTTACCATGGCAACCCAACCCCATAGTTACCATGGAAACACAAACCCATGGTTGCCATGGAAACACTACCCCATGGTTGCCATGGCAACAGAACCCCATAGTTCTCATGGCAACTAAACGCCATGGTTACCATGGCAACCCAACCCCATGGTTGCCATGGACACAGAACCCCATGGTTACCATAGCAACCAAACCCCGTGGTTGCCATGGCAACCCAATCCCATGGTTACCATGGCAACACAACCGCATGGTTACCACAACAACACAACCGCATGGTTACCACGGCAACCCAACTGCATTGTTACCACGGCATCTCAACCCCATGGTTGCCATGGCAACTAAACCCCATAGTTTCCATAGCAACCCAACCCCATAGTTACCATGGCAACACAACCCCATCGTTACCATGGCAACACAATCCCATGGTTACCATGGCAACACAACCGCATGGTTACCATGGCAAAACAACCCCATGGTTGCCATGGCAACAGAACCCCATAGTTGCCATGGCAACTAAACGCCATAGTTACCATGGCAACACAATCCCATGGTTCCCATGGCAACACAACCCCATGGTTGCCATGGAAACACTACCACAAGGTTGCCATGGCAACAGAACACCATAGTTGCCATGGCAACAAAACGACATGGTTCCCATGGCAACACAACCCCATGGTTGCCATGGCAACCCAACCCCATGGTTACCATGGCAACACAACCGCATGGTTACCATAGCAACCCAACCCCATAGTTACCATGGCAACACAACCCCATGGTTGCCATGGAAACACTACCCCATGGTTGCCATGGCAACAGAACCCCATAGTTGCCATGGCAACAAAACGCCATGGTTGCCATGGCAACAGAACCCCATAGTTGCCATGGCAAAAAAAACGTTATGGTTGCCATGGCAACAGAACCCCATAGTTGCCATCGAAACAAAACGCCATGGTTGCCATGGCAACCCAACCCCATAGTTGCCATGGAAACTAAACTCCATGGTCACCATGGCAACCCAACCCCATGGTTACCGTGGACACAGAACCCCATGGTTACCATAGCAACCAAACCCCGTGGTTGCCATGGCAACCCAACACCATGGTTACCACGGCAACCCAACTGCATGTTTACCACGGCATCTCAACCCCATGGTTGCCATGGCAACTAAACCCCATAGTTTCCATAGCAACCCAACCCCATCGTTACCATGGCAACACAACCCCATGGTTGCCATGGCAACCCAACCCCATGGTTACCATGGCAACAGAACCCCATAGTTGCCATGGCAACTAAACGCCATGGTTACCATGGCAACACAACCCCATGGTTACCATGGCAACACAACCCCATGGTTCACATGGCAACACAACCCCGTCGCTGCCATGGCAACCGAACCCCATCGTTACCATAGCAACACAACCCTAATGGTTGCCATGGAAACACTACCCCAAGGTTTCCATGACAACAGAACCCCGTGGTTGCCATGGCAACCCAACGCCATGGTTACCATGGCAACACAACCCCATGGTTGCCATGGCAACCCAACGCCATGGTTACCATGGCAACACAACCGCATGGTTACAATAGCAACCCAACCCCATAGTTACCATGGCAACAGAACCCCATAGTTGCCATGGCAACAAAACGCCATGGTTGCCATGGCAACAGAACCCCATAGTTGCCATGGCAACAAAACGCCATGGTTACCATGGCAACACAACCCCATGGTTGCCATGGCAACCCAACCCCATGGTTGCCAAGGCAACTAAACCCCATGGTTGCCATGGAAACACTACCCCATGGTTGCCATGGCAACAGAACCCCATAGTTGCCATGGCAACTAAATGCCATGGTTACCATGGCAACCAAACCCCATGGTTACCATGGACACAGAACCCCATGGTTACCATAGCAACCAAACCCCGTGGTTGCCATGGCAACCCAATCCCATGGTTACCATGGGAACCCAACCGCATGGTTACCACAACAACACAACCGCATGGTTACCACGGCAACCCAACTGTATGGTTACCACGGCATCTCAACACCATGGTTGCCATGGCAACTAAACCCCATAGTTTCCATAGCAACCCAACACCATAGTTACCATGACAACCCCACCCCATGGTTGCCATGGAAACACTACCCTATGGTTGCCATGGCAACAGAACCCCATAGTTGCCATGGCAACAAAACGCCATGGTTACCATGGCAACACAACCCCATGGTTGCCATGGACAGAGATCCCCATGGTTACCATAGCAACCAAACCCCGTGGTTGCCATGCTAACCCAACCCCATGGTTACCACGGCATCTCAACCCCATGGTTGCCATGGCAACTAAACACCATAGCTTCCATAGCAACCCAACCCCATAGTTACCATGGCAGCACAACCCCATCGTTACCATGGCAACACAACCCCATGGTTGCCATGGCAACTAAACGCCATGGTTACCATGGCAACACAACCCCATGGTTGCCATGGCAACCCAACCCCATGGTTACCATGGCAACACAACCCCATGGTTCCCATGGCAACACAACACCGTGGTTGCCATGGCAAGCCAACCCCATCGTTACCATGGCAACACAACCCCATGGTTGCCATGGAAACACTACCCCATGGTTGCCATGGCAACAGAACCCCATAGTTGCCATGGCAACAAGACGCCATGGTTACCATGGCAACACAACCCCATGGTTGCCATGGCAACCCAACCCCATAGTTACCATGGCAACACAACCCCATGGTTGCCATGGAAACACTGCCCCATGGTTGCCATGGCAACAGAACACCATAGTTGCCATGGCAACAAAACGCCATGGTTTTCCATGGCAACAGAACCCCATAGTTGCCATGGCAACAAAACGCCGTGGTTACCATGGCAACACAACCCCATGGTTGCCATGGCAACCCAACCCCATGGTTGCCAACGCAACTAAACCCCATAGTTTCCATAGCAACCCAACCCCATAGTTACCATGGCAACACAACCCCATGGTTGCCATGGCAACCAAACCCCATGGTTACCATGGCAACAGAACCCCATAGCTGCCATGGAAACTAAACGCCATGGTTACCATGGCAACACAACCCCATGGTTGCCATGGCAACCGAAACCCATGGTTACCATGGCAACACAACCCCATGGTTACCATGGCAATACAACCCCATGGTTGCCAAGGCAACTAAACCCCATAGTTTCCATAGCAACCCAACTGCATGGTTACCACGGCATCTCAACCCCATGGTTGCCATGGCAACTAAACCCCATAGTTTCTATAGCAATTCAAGCCCATAGTTACCATGGCAGCACAACCCCATCGTTACCATGGCAACACAACCCCATGGTTGCCATGGCAACAGAACCCCATAGTTCCCATGGCAACACAACCCCGTGGTTGCCAAGGAAACTAAACCCCATAGTTTCCATAGGAAACCAACCCCATAGTTACCATGGCAACACAACCCCAATGTTGCCATGGAAACACTACTGCATGGTTACCATGGCAACAGAACCCCATAGTTGCCATGGCAACAATACGCCATGGTTACCATGGCAACACAACCCCATGGTTGCCATGGCAACCCAACCCCATAGTTGCCATGGAAACTAAACGCCATGGTTACCATGGCAACCCAACCCCATGGTTACCATGGACACAGAACCCCATGGTTACCATAGCAACCAAACCCCGTGGTTGCCATGGCAACCCAACCCCATGGTTACCATGGCAACACAACCGCATGGTTACCACGGCAGCTCAACCCCATGGTTGCCATGGCATCTAAACACCATAGTTTCCATAGCAACCCAACCCCATCGTTACCATGGCAACACAACCCCATGGTTGCCATGGCAACCCAACCCCATGGTTACCATGGCAACAGAACCCCATAGTTGCCATGGCAACTAAACGCCATGGTTACCATGGCAACACAACACCATGGTTGCCATGGCAACACAACCCCATGGTTACCATGGCAACACAACCCCATGGTTCACATGGCAACACAACCCCGTCGCTGCCATGGCAACCGAACCCCATCGTTACCATGGCAACACAACCCTAATGGTTGCCATGGAAACACTACCCCAAGGTTTCCATGGCAACAGAACCCCGTGGTTGCCATGGCAACCCAACCCCATGGTTACCATGGCAACACAACCCCATGGTTGCCATGGCAACCCAACGCCATGGTTACCATGGCAACACAACCGCATGGTTACAATAGCAACCCAACCCCATAGTTACCATGGCAACAGAACCCCATAGTTGCCATGGCAACAAAACGCCATGGTTGCCATGGAAACAGAACCCCATAGTTTCCATGGCAACAAAACGCCATGGTTACCATGGCAACACAACCCCATGGTTGCCATGGCAACCCAACCCCATGGTTGCCAAGGCAACTAAACCCCATAGTTTCCATAGCAACCCAACTCCATAGTTATCATGACAACCCCACCCCAGGGTTGCCATGGAAACACTACCCCATGGTTGCCATGGAAACAGAACCCCATAGTTGCCATGGCAACTAAATGCCATGGTTACCATGGCAACCAAACCCCATGGTTACCATGGACACAGAACCCCATGGTTACCATAGCAACCAAACCCCGTGGTTGCCATGGCAACCCAATCCCATGGTTACCATGGGAACACAACCGCATGGTTACCACAACAACACAACCGCATGGTTACCACGGCAACCCAACTGTATGTTTACCACGGCATCTCAACACCATGGTTGCCATGGCAACTAAACCCCATAGTTTCCATAGCAACCCAACCCCATAGTTACCATGACAACCCCACCCCATGGTTGCCATGGAAACACTACCCTATGGTTGCCATGGCAACAGAACCCCATAGTTGCCATGGCAACAAAACGCCATGGTTACCATGGCAACACAACCCCATGGTTGCCATGGACACAGATCCCCATGGTTACCATAGCAACCAAACCCCGTGGTTGCCATGCTAACCCAACCCCATGGTTACCACGGCATCTCAACCCCATGGTGGCCATGGCAACTAAACACCATAGCTTCCATAGCAACCCAACCGCATAGTTACCATGGCAGCACAACCCCATCGTTACCATGGCAACACAACCCCATGGTTTCCATGGCAACTAAACGCCATGGTTACCATGGCAACACAACCCCATGGTTGCCATGGCAACCCAACCCCATGGTTACCATGGCAACACAACCCCATGGTTCCCATGGGAACACAACACCGTGGTTGCCATGGCAAGCCAACCCCATCGTTACCATGGCAACACAACCCCATGGTTGCCATGGAAACACTACCCCATGGTTGCCATGGCAACAGAACCCCATAGTTGCCATGGCAACAAGACGCCATGGTTACCATGGCAACACAAACCCATGGTTGCCATGGCAACCCAACCTCATGGTTACCATGGCAACACAACCGCATGGTTACCATAGCAACCCAACCCCATAGTTACCATGGCAACACAACCCCATGGTTGCCATGGAAACACTACCCCATGGTTGCCATGGCAACAGAACCCCATAGTTGCCATGGCAACAAAACGCCATGGTTTCCATGGCAACAGAACCCCATAATTGCCATGGCTACATAACGTCGTGGCTACCATGGCAACACAACCCCATGGTTGCCATGGCAACCCAACCCCATGGTTGCCAAGGCAACTAAACCGCATAGTTTACATAGCAACCCAACCCCATAGTTACCATGTCAACACAACCCCATTGTTGCCATGGAAACACTACCCCATGGTTGCCATGGCAACAGAACACCATAGTTGCCATGGCAACAATACGCCATGGTTACCATGGCAACACAACCCCATGGTTGCCATGGCAACCCAACCCCATAGTTGCCATGGCAACTAAACGCCATGGTTACCATGGCAACCCAACCCCATGGTTACCATGGACACAGAACCCCATGGTTACCATAGCAACCAAACCCCGTGGTTGCCATGGCAACCCAACCCCATGGTTACCATGGCAACACAACCCCATGGTTACCACAACAACAACACTGCATGGTTACCACGGCAACCCAACTGCATGGTTACCACGGCATCTCAACCCCATGGTTGCCATGGCAACTAAACCCCATAGTTTCCATAGCAACACAAACCCATAGTTACCATGGCAACACAACCCCATCGTTACCATGGCAACACAACCCCATGGTTGCCATGGCAACCCAACCCCATGGTTACCATGGCAACACAACCCCGTAGCTGCCATGGCAACTAAACGCCATGGTTACCATGGCAAAACAACCCCATGGTTGCCATGGCAACCCAACCCCATGGTTACCATGGCAACACAACCCCATGTTTCCCATGGCAACACAACCGCGTGGTTGCCATGGCAACCCAACCCCATCGTTACCATGGCAACACAACCCCATGGTTGCCATGGAAACACTACCCCATGGTTGCCATGGCAACAGAATCCCATAGTTGCCATGGCAACAAAACGCCATGGTTGCCATGGCAAGAGAACCCCATAGTTGCCATGGCAACAAAACGTCATGGTTACCATGCCAACACAACCCCATGGTTGCCAAGGCAACTAAACCCCATAGTTTCCATAGCAACCCAACCCCATGGTTACCATGGCAACACAACCCCATGGTTGCCATGGCAACCCAACAGCATGGTTACCATGGCAACGCAACCGCATGGTTACCATAGCAACCCAACCCCATATTTACCATGGAAACACTACCCCATGGTTGCCATGGCAACAGAACCCCATAGTTGCCATGGCAACAAAACGCCATGGTTGCCATGGCAAGAGAACCCCATAGTTGCCATGGCAACAAAACGTCATGGTTACCATGGCAACACAACCCCATGGTTGCCATGGCAACCCAACCCCATGGTTGCCAAGGCAACTAAACCCCATAGTTTCCATAGCAACCCAACCCCATGGTTACCATGGCAACACAACCCCATGGTTGCCATGGAAACCCACCCCATGGTTACCATGGCAACAGAACCCCATAGTTGCCATCGCAACAAAACGCCATGGTTACCATGGCAACACAACCCCATCGTTACCATGGCAACACAACCCCATGGTTGCCATGGCAACCCAACCCCATGGTTACCATGGCAACAGAACCCCATAGTTCCCATGGCAAAACAACACCGTGGTTGCCATGGCAACCCAACCCCATGGTTGCCAAGGCAACTAAACCCCATAGTTTCCATAGCAACCCAACCCCATGGTTACCATGGCAACACAACCCCGTGGTTGCCATGGAAACACCACCCCATGGATTCCATGTCAACAGAACCCCATAGTTGCCATCGCAACAAAACGCCATGGTTACCATGGCAACACAACCCCATGGTTGCCATGGCAACCCAACCCCATATTTGCCATGGCAACTAAACGGCATGGTTACCATGGCAATCCAACCCCATGGTTACCATGGCAACCCAACCCCATGGTTACCATGGCAACAGAACCCCATGGTTACCATGGCAACACAACCCCATGTTTGCCATGGCAACAGAACCCCATAGTCGCCATGGCAACAAAACCCCATGGTTACCATGGCAACACAACCCCATGGTTGCCATGGCAACTAAACGCCATGGTTACCATGGCAACGCAACCGCATGGTTACCATAGCAACCCAACCCCATAGTTACCATGGGAACACAACCCCATGGTTGCCATGGAAACACTACCCCATGGTTGCCATGGCAAAAGAACCCCATAGTTGCCATGGCAACAAAACGCCATGGTTTTCCATGGCAACAGAACCCCATAGTTGCCATGGCAACAAAACGTCATGGTTACCATGGCAACACAACCCCATGGTTGCCATGGCAACCCAACCCCATGGTTGCCAAGGCAACTAAACCCCATAGTTTCCATAGCAACACAACCCCATGGTTACCATGGCAACACAACCCCATGGTTGCCATGGAAACACCGCACCATGGTTGCCATGGCAACAGAACCCCATAGTTTCCATCGCAACAAAACGCCATGGTTACCATGGCAACACAACCCCATCGTTACCATGGCAAAACAACCCCATGGTTGCCATGGCAACCCAACCCCATGGTTACCATGGCAACAGAACCCCATAGTTCCCATGGCAAAACAACACCGTGGTTGCCATGGCAAAACAACCCCATGGTTGCCAAGGCAACTAAACCCCATAGTTTCCATAGCAACCCAACCCCATAGTTACCATGGCAACACAACCCCAATGTTGCCATGGAAACACTACCCCATGGTTACCATGGCAACAGAACCCCATAGTTGCCATGGCAACAATACGCCATGGTTACCATGGCAACACAACCCCATGGTTACCATGGCAACCCAACCCCATAGTTACCATGGCAACACAACCCCATGGTTGCCATGGAAACACTACCCCATGGTTGCCATGGACACAGAACCCCATGGTTACCATAGCAACCAAACCCCGTGGTTGCCATGGCAACCCAATCCCATGGTTACCATGGCAACACAACCGCATGGTTACCACAATAACACAACCGCATGGTTACCACGGCAACCCAACTGCATTGTTACCACGGCATCTCAACCCCATGGTTGCCATGGCAACTAAACCCCATAGTTTCCATAGCAACCCAACCCCATAGTTACCATGGCAACACAACCCGATCGTTACCATGGCAACACAACCCCATGGTTGCCATGGCAACCCAACCGAATGGTTACCATGGCAACACAACCGCATGGTTACCATGGCAAAACAACCCCATGGTTGCCATGGCAACAGAACCCCATAGTTGACATGGCAACTAAACGCCATGGTTACCATGGCAACACAATCCCATGGTTCCCATGGCAACACAACCCCATGGTTGCTATGGAAACACTACCACAAGGTTGCCATGGCAACAGAACACCATAGTTGCCATGGCAACAAAACGCCATGGTTACCATGGCAACAAAACCCCATGGTTGCCACGGCAACCCAACCCCATGGTTACCATGGCAACACAACCGCATGGTTACCATAGCAACCCAACCCCATAGTTACCATGGCAACACAACCCCATGGTTGCCATGGAAACACTACCCCATGGTTGCCATGGCAACAGAACCCCATAGTTGCCATGGCAACAAAACGCCATGGTTGCCATGGCAACAGAACCCCATAGTTGCCATGGCAAAAAAACGCCATGGTTGCCATGGCAACAGAACCCCATAGTTGCCTTCGCAACAAAACGCCATGGTTGCCATGGCAACACAACCCCATGGTTGCCATGGCAACACAACCCCATAGTTGCCATGGAAACTAAACTCCATGGTCACCATGGCAACCCAACCCCATGGTTACCATGGACACAGAACCCCATGGTTACCATAGCAACCAAACCCCGTGGTTGCCATGGCAACCCAACACCATGGTTACCACGGCAACCCAACTGCATGGTTACCACGGCATCTCAACCCCATGGTTGCCATGGCATCTAAACCCCATAGTTTCCATAGCAACCCAACCCCATCGTTACCATGGCAACACAACCCCATGGTTGCCATGGCAACCCAACCCCATGGTTACCATGGCAACAGAACCCCATAGTTGCCATGGCAACTAAACGCCATGGTTACCATGGCAACACAACCCCATGGTTGCCATGGCAACACAACCCCATGGTTACCATAGCAACACAACCCCATGGTTCACATGGCAACACAACCCCGTCGCTGCCATGGCAACCGAACCCCATCGTTACCATGGCAACACAACCCTAATGGTTGCCATGGAAACACTACCCCAAGGTTTCCATGGCAACAGAACCCCGTGGTTGCCATGGCAACCCAACGCCATGGTTACCATGGCAACACAACCCCATGGTTTCCATGGCAACCCAACGCCATGGTTACCATGGCAACACAACCGCATGGTTACAATAGCAACCCAACCCCATAGTTACCATGGCAACAGAACCCCATAGTTGCCATGGCAACAAAACGCCATGGTTGCCATGGCAACAGAACCCCATAGTTGCCATGGCAACAAAACGCCATGGTTACCATGGCAACACAACCCCATGGTTGCCATGGCAACCCAACCCCATGGTTGCCAAGGCAACTAAACCCCATAGTTTCCATAGCAACCCAACCCCATAGTTACCATGACAACCCCACCCCATGGTTGCCATGGAAACAGAACCCCATAGTTGCCATGGCAACTAAATGCCATGGTTACCATGGCAACCAAACCCCATGGTTACCATGGACACAGAACCCCATGGTTACCATAGCAACCAAACCCCGTGGTTGCCATGGAAACCCAATCCCATGGTTACCATGGGAACACAACCGCATGGTTACCACAACAACACAACCGCATGGTTACCACGGCAACCCAACTGTATGGTTACCACGGCATCTCAACACCATGGTTGCCATGGCAACTAAACCCCATGGTTACCATGGCAACCCAACCCCATAGTTACCATGGCAACACAACCCCATGGTTGCCATGGAAACACAACCCCATGGTTGCCATGGCAACAGAACCCCATAGTTCTCATGGCAACTAAACGCCATGGTTACCATGGCAACCCAACCCCATGGTTGCCATGGACACAGAACCCCATGGTTACCATATCAACCAAACCCCGTGGTTGCCATGGCAACCCAATCCCATGGTTACCATGGCAACACAACCGCATGGATACCACAACAACACAACCGCATGGTTACCACGGCAACCCAACTGCATGGTTACCACGGCATCTAAACCCCATGGTTGCCATGGCAACTAAACCCCATAGTTTCCATAGCAACCCAACCCCATAGTTACCATGGCAACACAACCCCATGGTTGCCATGGCAACACAACCCCATGGTTGCCATGGCAACAGAACCCCATAGTTTCCATGGCAACAAAACGCCATGGTTGCCATGGCAACAGAACCCCATAGTTGCCATGGCAACAAAACGTCATGGTTACCATGGCAACACAACCCCATGGTTGCCATGGCAACCCAACCCCATGGTTGCCAAGGCAACTAAACCCCATAGTTTCCATAGCAACCCAACCCCATGGTTACCATGGCAACACAACCCCATGGTTGCCATGGCAACCCACCCCATGGTTACCATTGCAACAGAACCCCATAGTTGCCATCGCAACAAAATGCCATGGTTACCATGGCAACCCAACCCCATCGTTACCATGGCAACACAACCCCATGGTTGCCATGGCAACCCAACCCCATGGTTACCATGGCAACAGAACCCCATAGTTCCCATGGCAAAACAACACCGCGGTTGCCATGGCAACCCAACCCCATGGTTGCCAAGGCAACTAAACCCCATAGTTTCCATAGCAATCCAACCCCATAGTTACCATGGCAACACAACCCCAATGTTGGCATGGAAACACTACCCCTTGGTTACCATAGCAACAGAACCCCATAGTTGCCATGGCAAGAATACGCCATGGTTACCATGGCAACACAACCCCATGGTTACCATGGCAACCCAACCCCATAGTTACCATGGCAACACAACCCCATGGTTGCCATGGAAACACTACCCCATGGTTGCCATGGCAACAGAACCCCATAGTTCTCATGGCAACTAAACGCCATGGTTACCATGGCAACCCAACACCATGGTTGCCATGGACACAGAACCCCATGGTTACCATAGCAACCAAACCCCGTGGTTGCCATGGCAACCCAATCCCATGGTTACCATGACAACCCCACCCCATGGTTGCCATGGAAACAGAACCCCATAGTTGCCATGGCAACTAAATGCCATGGTTACCATGGCAACCAAACCCCATGGTTACCATGGACACAGAACCCCATGGTTACCATAGCAACCAAACCCCGTGGTTGCCATGGAAACCCAATCCCATGGTTACCATGGGAACACAACCGCATGGTTACCACAACAACACAACCGCATGGTTACCACGGCAACCCAACTGTATGGTTACCACGGCATCTCAACACCATGGTTGCCATGGCAACTAAACCCCATGGTTACCATGGCAACCCAACCCCATAGTTACCATGGCAACACAACCCCATGGTTGCCATGGAAACACAACCCCATGGTTGCCATGGCAACAGAACCCCATAGTTCTCATGGCAACTAAACGCCATGGTTACCATGGCAACCCAACCCCATGGTTGCCATGGACACAGAACCCCATGGTTACCATATCAACCAAACCCCGTGGTTGCCATGGCAACCCAATCCCATGGTTACCATGGCAACACAACCGCATGGATACCACAACAACACAACCGCATGGTTACCACGGCAACCCAACTGCATGGTTACCACGGCATCTAAACCCCATGGTTGCCATGGCAACTAAACCCCATAGTTTCCATAGCAACCCAACCCCATAGTTACCATGGCAACACAACCCCATGGTTGCCATGGCAACACAACCCCATGGTTGCCATGGCAACAGAACCCCATAGTTTCCATGGCAACAAAACGCCATGGTTGCCATGGCAACAGAACCCCATAGTTGCCATGGCAACAAAACGTCATGGTTACCATGGCAACACAACCCCATGGTTGCCATGGCAACCCAACCCCATGGTTGCCAAGGCAACTAAACCCCATAGTTTCCATAGCAACCCAACCCCATGGTTACCATGGCAACACAACCCCATGGTTGCCATGGCAACCCACCCCATGGTTACCATTGCAACAGAACCCCATAGTTGCCATCGCAACAAAATGCCATGGTTACCATGGCAACCCAACCCCATCGTTACCATGGCAACACAACCCCATGGTTGCCATGGCAACCCAACCCCATGGTTACCATGGCAACAGAACCCCATAGTTCCCATGGCAAAACAACACCGCGGTTGCCATGGCAACCCAACCCCATGGTTGCCAAGGCAACTAAACCCCATAGTTTCCATAGCAATCCAACCCCATAGTTACCATGGCAACACAACCCCAATGTTGGCATGGAAACACTACCCCTTGGTTACCATAGCAACAGAACCCCATAGTTGCCATGGCAAGAATACGCCATGGTTACCATGGCAACACAACCCCATAGTTACCATGGCAACCCAACCCCATAGTTACCATGGCAACACAACCCCATGGTTGCCATGGAAACACTACCCCATGGTTGCCATGGCAACAGAACCCCATAGTTCTCATGGCAACTAAACGCCATGGTTACCATGGCAACCCAACACCATGGTTGCCATGGACACAGAACCCCATGGTTACCATAGCAACCAAACCCCGTGGTTGCCATGGCAACCCAATCCCATGGTTACCATGGCAACACAACCGCATGGTTACCACAACAACACAACCGCATGGTTACCACGGCAACCCAACTGCATGGTTACCACGGCATCTCAACCCCATGGTTGCCATGGCAACTAAACCCCATAGTTTCCATAGCAACCCAACCCCATAGTTACCATGGCAACACAACCCCATCGTTACCATGGCAACACAACCCCGTGGTTGCCATGGCAACTAAACCCCATGGTTGCCATGGCAACCCAACCCCATGGTTACCATGGCAACACAACCGCATGGTTACCATGGAAACACAACCCCATGGTTGCCATGGCAACAGAACCCCATAGTTGCCATGGCAACTAAACGCCATGGTTACCATGGCAACACAACCCCGTGGTTGCCATGGGAACCCAACCCCATCGTTTCCATGGCAACACAACCCCATGGTTGCCATGGAAACACTACCCCATGGTTGCCATGGCAACAGAACCCCATAGTTGCCATGGCAACCAAACGCCATGGTTGCCGTGGCAACAGAACCCCATGGTTGCCATGGCAACAAAACGCCATGGTTACCATGGAAACACAACCCCATGGTTGCCATGGCAACCCAACCCCATAGTTGCCATGGCAACTAAACGCCATGGTTACCGTGGCAACCCAACCCCATGGTTACCATGGACACAGAACCCCATGGTTACCATAGCAACCAAACCCCGTGGTTGCCATGGCAACCCAATCCCATGGTTACCATGGCAACACAACCGCATGGTTACCACAACAACACAACCGCATGGTTACCACGGCAACCCAACTGCATGGTTACCACGGCATCTCAACCCCATGGTTGCCATGGCATCTAAACCCCATAGTCTCCATTGCAACCCAACCCCATCGTTACCATGGCAACACAACCCCATGGTTGCCATGGCAACACAACCCCATGGTTACCATGGCAACAAAACCCCATAGTTGCCATGGCAACTAAACGCCATGGTTACCATGGCAACACAACCCCATGGTTGCCATGGCAACAGAACCCCATAGTTGCCATGGCAACTAAACGCCATGGTTACCATGGCAACACAATCCCATGGTTCTCATGGCAACACAACCCCGTGGTTGCCATGGCAACCCAACCCCATCGTTACCATGGCAACTCAACCCCATGGTTGCCATGGAAACACTACCCCAAGGTTGCCACGGCAACAGAACCCCATAGTTGCCATGGCAACAAAACGCCATGGTTACCATGGCAACACAACCCCATGGTTGCCATGGCAACCCAACCCCATGGTTACCATGGCAACAGAACCCCATGGTTACCATGGAAACACAACCCCATGGTTGCCATGGCAACAGAACCCCATAGTTGCCATGGCAACAAAACGCCATGGTTACCATGGCAACGCAACCGCATGGTTACCATAGCAACCCAACCCCATAGTTACCATGGGAACACAACCCCAATGTTGGCATGGAAACACTACCCCTTGGTTACCATAGCAACAGAACCCCATAGTTGCCATGGCAAGAATACGCCATGGTTACCATGGCAACACAACCCCATGGTTACCATGGCAACCCAACCCCATAGTTACCATGGCAACACAACCCCATGGTTGCCATGGAAACACTACCCCATGGTTGCCATGGCAACAGAACCCCATAGTTCTCATGGCAACTAAACGCCATGGTTACCATGGCAACCCAACACCATGGTTGCCATGGACACAGAACCCCATGGTTACCATAGCAACCAAACCCCGTGGTTGCCATGGCAACCCAATCCCATGGTTACCATGGCAACACAACCGCATGGTTACCACAACAACACAACCGCATGGTTACCACGGCAACCCAACTGCATGGTTACCACGGCATCTCAACCCCATGGTTGCCATGGCAACTAAACCCCATAGTTTCCATAGCAACCCAACCCCATAGTTACCATGGCAACACAACCCCATCGTTACCATGGCAACACAACCCCGTGGTTGCCATGGCAACTCAACCCCATGGTTGCCATGGAAACACTACCCCAAGGTTGCCACGGCAACAGAACCCCATAGTTGCCATGGCAACAAAACGCCATGGTTACCATGGCAACACAACCCCATGGTTGCCATGGCAACCCAACCCCATGGTTACCATGGCAACAGAACCCCATGGTTACCATGGAAACACAACCCCATGGTTGCCATGGCAACAGAACCCCATAGTTGCCATGGCAACAAAACGCCATGGTTACCATGGCAACGCAACCGCATGGTTACCATAGCAACCCAACCCCATAGTTACCATGGGAACACAACCCCATGGTTGCCATGGAAACACTACCCCATGGTTGCCATGGCAAGAGAACCCCATAGTTGCCATGGCAACAAAACGCCATGGTTGCCATGGCAACAGAACCCCATAGTTGCCATGGCAACAAAACGTCATGGTTACCATGGCAACACAACCCCATGGTTGCCATGGCAACCCAACCCCATGGTTGCCAAGGCAACTAAACCCCATAGTTTCCATAGCAACCCAACCCCATGGTTACCATGGCAACACAACCCCATGGTTGCCATGGAAACACCGCACCATGGTTGCCACGGCAACTAAACCCCATGGTTGCCATGGCAACCCAACCCCATGGTTACCATGGCAACACAACCGCATGGTTACCATGGAAACACAACCCCATGGTTGCCATGGCAACAGAACCCCATAGTTGCCATGGCAACTAAACGCCATGGTTACCATGGCAACATAACCCCGTGGTTGCCATGGGAACCCAACCCCATCGTTTCCATGGCAACACAACCCCATGGTTGCCATGGAAACACTACCCCATGGTTGCCATGGCAACAGAACCCCATAGTTGCCATGGCAACCAAACGCCATGGTTGCCATGGCAACAGAACCCCATGGTTGCCAGGGCAACAAAACGCCATGGTTACCATGGAAACACAACCCCATGGTTGCCATGGCAACCCAACCCCATAGTTGCCATGGCAACTAAACGCCATGGTTACCGTGGCAACCCAACCCCATGGTTACCATGGACACAGAACCCCATGGTTACCATAGCAACCAAACCCCGTGGTTGCCATGGCAACCCAATCCCATGGTTACCATGGCAACACAACCGCATGGTTACCACAACAACACAACCGCATGGTTACCACGGCAACCCAACTGCATGGTTACCACGGCATCTCAACCCCATGGTTCATGGCATCTAAACCCCATAGTCTCCATTGCAACCCAACCCCATCGTTACCATGGCAACACAACCCCATGGTTGCCATGGCAACACAACCCCATGGTTACCATGGCAACAAAACCCCATAGTTGCCATGGCAACTAAACGCCATGGTTACCATGGCAACACAACCCCATGGTTGCCATGGCAACAGAACCCCATAGTTGCCATGGCAACTAAACGCCATGGTTACCATGGCAACACAATCCCATGGTTCTCATGGCAACACAACCCCGTGGTTGCCATGGCAACCCAACCCCATCGTTACCATGGCAACTCAACCCCATGGTTGCCATGGAAACACTACCCCAAGGTTGCCACGGCAACAGAACCCCATAGTTGCCATGGCAACAAAACGCCATGGTTACCATGGCAACACAACCCCATGGTTGCCATGGCAACCCAACCCCATGGTTACCATGGCAACAGAACCCCATGGTTACCATGGAAACACAACCCCATGGTTGCCATGGCAACAGAACCCCATAGTTGCCATGGCAACAAAACGCCATGGTTACCATGGCAACGCAACCGCATGGTTACCATAGCAACCCAACCCCATAGTTACCATGGGAACACAACCCCATAGTTTCCATCGCAACAAAACGCCATGGTTACCATGGCAACACAACCCCATCGTTACCATGGCAAAACAACCCCATGGTTGCCATGGCAACCCAACCCCATGGTTACCATGGCAACAGAACCCCATAGTTCCCATGGCAAAACAACACCGTGGTTGCCATGGCAACCCAACCCCATGGTTGCCAAGGCAACTAAACCCCATAGTTTCCATAGCAACCCAACCCCATAGTTACCATGGCAACACAACCCCAATGTTGCCATGGAAACACTACCCCATGGTTGCCATGGCAACAGAACCCCATAGTTGCCATGGCAACTAAACGCCATGGTTACCATGGCAACACAACCGCATGGTTGCTATGGCAACACAACCCCATGGTTGCCATGGCAACAGAACCCCATAGTTGCCATGGCAACAATACGCCATGGTTACCATGGCAACACAACCCCATGGTTACCATGCAACCCAACCCCATAGTTACCATGGCAACACAACCCCATGGTTGCCATGGCAACACTACCCCATGGTTGCCATGGCAACAGAACCCCATAGTTCTCATGGCAACTAAACGCCATGGTTACCATGGCAACCCAACACCATGGTTGCCATGGACACAGAACCCCATGGTTACCATAGCAACCAAACCCCGTGGTTGCCATGGCAACCCAATCCCATGGTTACCATGGCAACACAACCGTATGGTTACCACAACAACACAACCGCATGGTTACCACGGCAACCCAACTGCATGGTTACCACGGCATCTCAACCCCATGGTTGCCATGGCAACTAAACCCCATAGTTTCCATAGCAACCCAACCCCATAGTTACCATGGCAACACAACCCCATCGTTACCATGGCAACACAACCCCATGGTTGCCATGGCAACTAAACCCCATGGTTGCCATGGCAACCCAACCCCATGGTTACCATGGCAACACAACCGCATGGTTACCATGGAATAACAACCCCATGGTTGCCATGGCAACAGAACCCCATAGTTGCCATGGCAACTAAACGCCATGGTTACCATGGCAACACAACCCCGTGGTTGCCATGGGAACCCAACCCCATCGTTTCCATGGCAACACAACCCCATGGTTGCCATGGAAACACTACCCCATGGTTCCCATGGCAACAGAACCCCATAGTTGCCATGGCAACAAAACGCCATGGTTACCATGGCAACACAACCCCATGGTTGCCATGGCAACCAAACCCCATAGTTACCATGGCAACACAACCCCATGGTTGCCATGGAAACACTACCCCATGGTTGCCATGGCAACAGAACCCCATAGTTGCCATGGCAACCAAACTCCATGGTTGCCATGGCAACAGAACTCCATGGTTGCCATGGCAACAAATGCCATGGTTACCATGGCAACACAACCCCATGGTTGCCATGGCAACCCAACCCCATAGTTGCCATGGCAACTAAACGCCATGGTTACCATGGCAACCCAACCCCATGGTTACCATGGACACAGAACCCCATGGTTACCATAGCAACCAAACCCCGTGGTTGCCATGGAAACCCAATCCCATGGTTACCATGGCAACACAACCGCATGGTTACCACAACAACACAACCGCATGGTTACCACGGCAACCCAACTGCATGGTTACCACGGCATCTCAACCCCATGGTTGCCATGGCATCTAAACCCCATAGTTTCCATAGCAACCCAACCCCATCGTTACCATGGCAACACAACCCCATCGTTACCATGGCAACACAACCCCATGGTTGCCATGGCAACACAACCCCATGGTTACCATGGCAACAAAACCCCATAGTTGCCATGGCAACTAAACGCCATGGTTACCATGGCAACACAACCCCATGGTTGCCATGGCAACAGAACCCCATAGTTGCCATGGCAACTAAACGCCATGGTTACCATGGCAACACAATCCCATGGTTGCCATGGCAACACAACCCCGTGGTTGCCATGGCAACCCAACCCCATCGTTACCATGGCAACTCAACCCCATGGTTGCCATGGAAACACTATTCCAAGGTTGCCACGGCAACAGAACCCCATAGTTGCCATGGCAACAAAACCCCATGGTTGCCATGGCAACAGAACCCCATAGTTGCCATGGCAACAAAACCCCATGGTTACCATGGCAACACAACCCCATGGTTGCCATGGCAACTAAACGCCATGGTTACCATGGCAACGCAACCGCATGGTTACCATAGCAACCCAACCCCATAGTTACCATGGGAACACAACCCCATGGTTGCCATGGAAACACTACCCCATGGTTGCCATGGAAACTCTACCCCATGGTTGCCATGGCAACAGAACCCCATAGTTGCCATGGCAACAAAACGCCATGGTTGCCATGGCAACAGAACCCCATAGTTGCCATGGCAACAAAACGTCATGGTTACCATGGCAACACAACCCCATGGTTGCCATGGCAACCCAACGCCATGGTTGCCAAGGCAACTAAACCCCATAGTTTCCATAGCAACCCAACCCCATGGTTACCATGGCAACACAACCCCATGGTTGCCATGGAAACACCGCACCATGGTTGCCATGGCAACAGAACCCCATAGTTTCCATCGCAACAAAACGCCATGGTTACCATGGCAACACAACCCCATCGTTACCATGGCAAAACAACCCCATGGTTGCCATGGCAACCCAACCCCATGGTTACCATGGCAACAGAACCCCATAGTTCCCATGGCAAAACAACACCGTGGTTGCCATGGCAACCCAACCCCATGGTTGCCAAGGCAACTAAACCCCATAGTTTCCATAGCAACCCAACCCCATAGTTACCATGGCAACACAACCCCAATGTTGCCATGGAAACACTACCCCATGGTTGCCATGGCAACAGAACCCCATAGTTGCCATGGCAACTAAACGCCATGGTTACCATGGCAACACAACCCCATGGTTACCATGGCAACCCAACCCCATAGTTACCATGGCAACACAACCCCATGGTTGCCATGGACACAGAACCCCATGGTTACCATAGCAACCAAACCCCGTGGTTGCCATGGCAACCCAATCCCATGGTTACCATGGCAACACAACCGCATGGTTACCACAACAACACAACCGCATGGTTACCACGGCAACCCAACTGCATTGTTACCACGGCATCTCAACCCCATGGTTGCCATGGAAACTAAACCCCATAGTTTCCATAGCAACCCAACCCCATAGTTACCATGGCAACACAACCCCATCGTTACCATGGCAACACAACTCCATGGTTGCCATGGCAACACAACCCCATGGTTGCCATGGCAACCCAACCCCATGGTTACCATGGCAACACAACCGCATGGTTACTATGGCAACACAACCCCATGGTTGCCATGGCAACAGAACCCCATAGTTGCTATGGCAACAATACGCCATGGTTACCATGGCAACACAACCCCATGGTTACCATGGCAACCCAACCCCATAGTTACCATGGCAACACAACCCCATGGTTGCCATGGAAACACTACCCCATGGTTGCCATGGCAACAGAACCCCATAGTTCTCATGGCAACTAAACGCCATGGTTACCATGGCAACCCAACACCATGGTTGCCATGGACACAGAACCCCATGGTTACCATAGCAACCAAACCCCGTGGTTGCCATGGCAACCCAATCCCATGGTTACCATGGCAACACAACCGTATGGTTACCACAACAACACAACCGCATGGTTACCACGGCAACCCAACTGCATGGTTACCACGGCATCTCAACCCCATGGTTGCCATGGCAACTAAACCCCATAGTTTCCATAGCAACCCAACACCATAGTTACCATGGCAACAGAACCCCATCGTTACCATGGCAACACAACCCCATGGTTGCCATGGCAACTAAACCCCATAGTTTCCATAACAACCCAACCCCATAGTTACCATGGCAACAGAACCCCATGGTTACCATGGCAACACAACCCCATGGTTGCCATGGCAACTAAACCCCATGGTTGCCATGGCAACCCAACCCCATGGTTACCATGGCAACACAACCGCATGGTTACCATGGAAACACAACCCCATGGTTGCCATGGCAACAGAACCCCATAGTTGCCATGGCAACTAAACGCCATGGTTACCATGGCAACACAACCCCGTGGTTGCCATGGGAACCCAACCCCATCGTTTCCATGGCAACACAACCCCATGGTTGCCATGGAAACACTACCCCATGGTTCCCATGGCAACAGAACCCCATAGTTGCCATGGCAACAAAACGCCATGGTTACCATGGCAACACAACCCCATGGTTGCCATGGCAACCAAACCCCATAGTTACCATGGAAACACAACCCCATGGTTGCCATGGAAACACTACCCCATGGTTGCCATGGCAACAGAACCCCATAGTTGCCATGGCAAGCAAACGCCATGGTTGCCATGGCAACAGAACCCCATTGTTGCCATGGCAACAAAACGCCATGGTTACCATGGCAACACAACCCCATGGTTGCCATGGTAACCCAACCCCATAGTTGCCATGGCAACTAAACGCCATGGTTACCATGGCAACCCAACCCCATGGTTACCATGGACACAGAACCCCATGGTTACCATAGCAACCAAACCCCGTGGTTGCCATGGAAACCCAATCCCATGGTTACCATGGCAACACAACCGCATGGTTACCACAACAACACAACCGCATGGTTACCACGGCATCTCAACCCCATGGTTGCCATGGCATCTAAACCCCATAGTTTCCATAGCAACCCAACCCCATCGTTACCATGGCAACACAACCCCATCGTTACCATGGCAACACAACCCCATGGTTGTCATGGCAACACAACCCCATGGTTACCATGGCAACAAAACCCCATAGTTGCCATGGCAACTAAACGCCATGGTTACCATGGCAACACAACCCCATGGTTGCCATGGCAACAGAACCCCATAGTTGCCATGGCAACTAAACGCCATGGTTACCATGGCAACACAATCCCATGGTTCCCATGGCAACACAACCCCGTGGTTGCCATGGCAACCCAACCCCATTGTTACCATGGCAACTCAACCCCATGGTTGCCATGGAAACACTACCCCAAGGTTGCCATGGCAACCCAACCCCATAGTTGCCATGGCAACAAAACCCCATGGTTGCCATGGCAACAGAACCCCATAGTTGCCATGGCAACAAAACCCCATGGTTACCATGGCAACACAACCCCATGGTTGCCATGGCAACTAAACGCCATGGTTACCATGGCAACGCAACCGCATGGTTACCATAGCAACCCAACCCCATAGTTACCATGGGAACACAACCCCATGGTTGCCATGGAAACACTACCCCATGGTTGCCATGGCAACAGAACCCCATAGTTGCCATGGCAACAAAACGCCATGGTTGCCATGGCAACAGAACCCCATAGTTGCCATGGCAACAAAACGTCATGGTTACCATGGCAACACAACCCCATGGTTGCCATGGCAACCCAACCCCATGGTTGCCAAGGCAACTAAACCCCATAGTTTCCATAGCAACCCAACCCCATGGTTACCATGGCAACACAACCCCATGGTTGCCATGGAAACACCGCACCATGGTTGCCATGGCAACAGAACCCCATAGTTTCCATCGCAACAAAACGCCATGGTTACCATGGCAACACAACCCCATCGTTACCATGGCAAAACAACCCCATGGTTGCCATGGCAACCCAACCCCATGGTTACCATGGCAACAGAACCCCATAGTTCCCATGGCAAAACAACACCGTGGTTGCCATGGCAACCCAACCCCATGGTTGCCAAGGCAACTAAACCCCATAGTTTCCATAGCAACCCAACCCCATGGTTACCATGGCAACACAACCCCAATGTTGCCATGGAAACACTACCCCATGGTTGCCATGGCAACAGAACCCCATAGTTGCCATGGCAACAATACGCCATGGTTACCATGGCAACACAACCCCATGGTTACCATGGCAACCCAACCCCATAGTTACCATGGCAACACAACCCCATGGTTGCCATGGAAACACTACCCCATGGTTGCCATGGACACAGAACCCCATGGTTACCATAGCAACCAAACCCCGTGGTTGCCATGGCAACCCAATCCCATGGTTACCATGGCAACACAACCGCATGGTTACCACAACAACACAACCGCATGGTTACCACGGCAACCCAACCCCATGGTTGCCATGGCAACTAAACCCCATAGTTTCCATAGCAACCCAACCCCATAGTTACCATGGCAACACAACCCCATCGTTACCATGGCAACACAACCCCATGGTTGCCATGGCAACACAACCCCATGGTTGCCATGGCAACCCAACCCCATGGTTACCATGGCAACACAACCGCATGGTTACCATGGCAAAACAACCCCATGGTTGCCATGGCAACAGAACCCCATAGTTGCCATGGCAACTAAACGCCATGGTTACCATGGCAACACAATCCCATGGTTCCCATGGCAACACAACCCCATGGTTGCTATGGAAACACTACCACAAGGTTGCCATGGCAAGAGAACACCATAGTTGCCATGGCAACAAAACGCCATGGTTACCATGGCAACACAACCCCATAGTTACCATGGCAACACAACCCCATGGTTGCCATGGCAACAGAACCCCATAGTTGCCATGGCAACAAAACGCCATGGTTGCCATGGCAACAGAACCCCATAGTTGCCATGGCAAAAAAACGCCATGGTTGCCATGGCAACAGAACCCCATAGTTGCCATCGCAACAAAACGCCATGGTTGCCATGGCAACAGAACCCCATAGTTGCCATGGCAACACAACCCCATAGTTGCCATGGAAACTAAACTCCATGGTCACCATGGCAACCCAACCCCATGGTTACCATGGACACAGAACCCCATGGTTACCATAGCAACCAAACCCCGTGGTTGCCATGGCAACCCAATACCATGGTTACCACGGCAACCCAACTGCATGGTTACCACGGCATCTCAACCCCATGGTTGCCATGGCATCTAAACCCCATAGTTTCCATAGCAACCCAACCCCATCGTTACCATGGCAACACAACCCCATGGTTGCCATGGCAACCCAACCCCATGGTTACCATGGCAACAGAACCCCATAGTTGCCATGGCAACTAAACGCCATGGTTACCATGGCAACACAACCCCATGGTTGCCATGGCAACACAACGCCATGGTTACCATGGCAACACAACCCCATGGTTCACATGGCAACACAACCCCGTCGCTGCCATGGCAACCGAACCCCATCGTTACCATGGCAACACAACCCTAATGGTTGCCATGGAAACACTACCCCAAGGTTTCCATGGCAACAGAACCCCGTGGTTGCCATGGAAACCCAACGCCATGGTTACCATGGCAACACAACCCCATGGTTGCCATGGCAACCCAACGCCATGGTTACCATGGCAACACAACCGCATGGTTACAATAGCAACCCAACCCCATAGTTACCATGGCAACAGAACCCCATAGTTGCCATGGCAACAAAACGCCATGGTTGCCATGGCAACAGAACCCCATAGTTGCCATGGAAACAAAACGCCATGGTTACCATGGCAACACAACCCCATGGTTGCCATGGCAACCCAACCCCATGGTTGCCAAGGCAACTAAACCCCATAGTTTCCATAGCAACCCAACCCCATAGTTACCATGACAACCCCACCCCATGGTTGCCATGGAAACACTACCCCATGGTTGCCATGGAAACAGAACCCCATAGTTGCCATGGCAACTAAATGCCATGGTTACCATGGCAACCAAACCCCATGGTTACCATGGACACAGAACCCCATGGTTACCATAGCAACCAAACCCCGTGGTTGCCATGGAAACCCAATCCCATGGTTACCATGGGAACACAACCGCATGGTTACCACAACAACACAACCGCATGGTTACCACGGCAACCCAACGGTATGGTTACCACGGCATCTCAACACCATGGTTGCCATGGCAACTAAACCCCATAGTTTCTATAGCAACCCAACCCCATAGTTACCATGACAACCCCACCCCATGGTTGCCATGGAAACACTACCCTATGGTTGCCATAGCAACAGAACCCCATAGTTGCCATGGCAACAATACGCCATGGTTACCATGGCAACACAACCCCATGGTTACCATGGCAACCCAACCCCATGGTTGCCATGGCAACCCAACCCCATGGTTACCATGGCAACAGAACCCCATAGTTGCCATGGCAACTAAACGCCATGGTTACCATGGCAACACAACCCCATGGTTGCCATGGCAACCCAACCCCATGGTTACCATGGCAACACAACCCCATGGTTGCCATGGCAACCCAACCCCATGGTTACCATGGAAACAGAACACCATAGTTGCCATGGCAACTAAACGCCATGGTTACCATGGCAACACAACCCCATGGTTGCCATGGCAACCCAACCCCATGGTTACCATGGCAACACAACCCCATGGTTGCCATGGCAACCCAACCCCATGGTTACCATGGCAACCAAACCCCGTGGTTGCCATGGCAACAGAACCCCATAGTTGCCATGGCAACAAAACGCCATGGTTACCATGGCAACACAACCCCATGGTTACCATGGACACAGAACCCCATGGTTGCCATGACAACCAAACCCCGTGGTGGCCATGGCAACCCAACCCCGTGGATGCCATGGAAACCCAACCCCAAGGTTCCCATGGCAACACAACCCCATGGTTGCCATGGCAACCCAACCCCATGGTTACCATGGCAACAGAACCCCATAGTTGCCATGGCAACTGAACGCCATGGTTACCATGGCAACACAACCCCATGGTTGCCATGGCAACCCAACCCCATGGTTACCATGGGAACCCAACCCCATGGTTGCCATGGCAACCCAACCCCATGGTTGCCATGGCAACCCAACCCCATGGTTGCCATGGCAACCCAACCCCATGGTTACCATGGCAACCAAACCCAGTGGTTGCCATGGAAACACTACCCCATGGTTGCCATGGCATCAGAACCCCATAGTTGCCATGGCAACAAAACGCCATGGTTACCATGGCAACACAACCCCATGGTTACCATGGACGCAGAACCCCATGGTTGCCATGGCAACCAAACCCCGTGGTTGCCATGGCAACCAAACCCCGTGGATGCCATGGCAACCCAACCCCATGGTTCCCATGGCAACCCAACCCCATGGTTGCCATGGCAACCCAACCCCATGGTTACCATGGAAACACAACCCCATGGTTGCCATGGCAACCCAACCCCATGGTTACCATGGGAACCCAACCCCATGGTTGCCATGGCAACCCAACCCCATGGTTGCCATGGCAACCCAACCCCATGGTTCCCATGGCAACCCAACCCCATGGTTCCCATGGCAACCCAACCCCATGGTTACCATGGCAACCCAACCCCATGGTTACCATGGCAACAGAACCCCATAGTTGCCATGTCAACTAAACGCCATGGTTACCATGGCAACACAACCCCATGGTTGCCATGGCAACCCAACCCCATGGTTACCATGGCAACACAACCCCATGGTTGCCATGGCAACCCAACCCCATGGTTGCCATGGCAACACAACCCCATGGTTCCCATGAGAACACAACCCCGTGGTTGCCATGGCAACCCAACCCCATCGTTACCATGGCAACACTACCCCATGGTTGCCATGGAAACACTACCCCATGGTTGCCATGGCAACACAACCCCATATTTGCCATGGCAACAAAACGCCATGGTTACCATGGCAACACAACGCCATGGTTACCATGGCAACACAACCCCATGGTTGCCATGGCAACCAAACCCCGTGGCTGCCATGGCAACCCAACCCCGTTGATGCCATGGCAACACAACCCCATGGTTGCCATGGAAACCCAACCCCATGGTTACCATTGCAACAGAACCCCATAGTTGCCATGGCAACTAAACGCCATGGTTACCATGGCAACACAACCCCATGGTTGCCATGGCAACCCAACCCCATGGTTACCATGGCAACACAACCCCATGGTTGCCATGGCAACACAACCCCATGGTTGCCATGGCAACTAAACGCCATGGTTACCATGGCAACGCAACCGCATGGTTACCATAGCAACCCAACCCCATAGTTACCATGGGAACACAACCCCATGGTTGCCATGGAAACACTACCCCATGGTTGCCATGGCAACAGAACCCCATAGTTGCCATGGCAACAAAACGCCATGGTTGCCATGGCAACAGAACCCCATAGTTGCCATGGCAACAAAACGTCATGGTTACCATGGCAACACAACCCCATGGTTGCCATGGCAACCCAACCCCATGGTTGCCAAGGCAACTAAACCCCATAGTTTCCATAGCAACCCAACCCCATGGTTACCATGGCAACACAACCCCATGGTTGCCATGGAAACACCGCACCATGGTTGCCATGGCAACAGAACCCCATAGTTTCCATCGCAACAAAACGCCATGGTTACCATGGCAACACAACCCCATCGTTACCATGGCAAAACAACCCCATGGTTGCCATGGCAACCCAACCCCATGGTTACCATGGCAACAGAACCCCATAGTTCCCATGGCAAAACAACACCGTGGTTGCCATGGCAACCCAACCCCATGGTTGCCAAGGCAACTAAACCCCATAGTTTCCATAGCAACCCAACCCCATGGTTACCATGGCAACACAACCCCAATGTTGCCATGGAAACACTACCCCATGGTTGCCATGGCAACAGAACCCCATAGTTGCCATGGCAACAATACGCCATGGTTACCATGGCAACACAACCCCATGGTTACCATGGCAACCCAACCCCATAGTTACCATGGCAACACAACCCCATGGTTGCCATGGAAACACTACCCCATGGTTGCCATGGACACAGAACCCCATGGTTACCATAGCAACCAAACCCCGTGGTTGCCATGGCAACCCAATCCCATGGTTACCATGGCAACACAACCGCATGGTTGCCATGGCAACTAAACCCCATAGTTTCCATAGCAACCCAACCCCATAGTTACCATGGCAACACAACCCCATCGTTACCATGGCAACACAACCCCATGGTTGCCATGGCAACACAACCCCATGGTTGCCATGGCAACCCAACCCCATGGTTACCATGGCAACACAACCGCATGGTTACCATGGCAAAACAACCCCATGGTTGCCATGGCAACAGAACCCCATAGTTGCCATGGCAACTAAACGCCATGGTTACCATGGCAACACAATCCCATGGTTCCCATGGCAACACAACCCCATGGTTGCTATGGAAACACTACCACAAGGTTGCCATGGCAAGAGAACACCATAGTTGCCATGGCAACAAAACGCCATGGTTACCATGGCAACACAACCCCATAGTTACCATGGCAACACAACCCCATGGTTGCCATGGCAACAGAACCCCATAGTTGCCATGGCAACAAAACGCCATGGTTGCCATGGCAACAGAACCCCATAGTTGCCATGGCAAAAAAACGCCATGGTTGCCATGGCAACAGAACCCCATAGTTGCCATCGCAACAAAACGCCATGGTTGCCATGGCAACAGAACCCCATAGTTGCCATGGCAACACAACCCCATAGTTGCCATGGAAACTAAACTCCATGGTCACCATGGCAACCCAACCCCATGGTTACCATGGACACAGAACCCCATGGTTACCATAGCAACCAAACCCCGTGGTTGCCATGGCAACCCAATACCATGGTTACCACGGCAACCCAACTGCATGGTTACCACGGCATCTCAACCCCATGGTTGCCATGGCATCTAAACCCCATAGTTTCCATAGCAACCCAACCCCATCGTTACCATGGCAACACAACCCCATGGTTGCCATGGCAACCCAACCCCATGGTTACCATGGCAACAGAACCCCATAGTTGCCATGGCAACTAAACGCCATGGTTACCATGGCAACACAACCCCATGGTTGCCATGGCAACACAACGCCATGGTTACCATGGCAACACAACCCCATGGTTCACATGGCAACACAACCCCGTCGCTGCCATGGCAACCGAACCCCATCGTTACCATGGCAACACAACCCTAATGGTTGCCATGGAAACACTACCCCAAGGTTTCCATGGCAACAGAACCCCGTGGTTGCCATGGAAACCCAACGCCATGGTTACCATGGCAACACAACCCCATGGTTGCCATGGCAACCCAACGCCATGGTTACCATGGCAACACAACCGCATGGTTACAATAGCAACCCAACCCCATAGTTACCATGGCAACAGAACCCCATAGTTGCCATGGCAACAAAACGCCATGGTTGCCATGGCAACAGAACCCCATAGTTGCCATGGAAACAAAACGCCATGGTTACCATGGCAACACAACCCCATGGTTGCCATGGCAACCCAACCCCATGGTTGCCAAGGCAACTAAACCCCATAGTTTCCATAGCAACCCAACCCCATAGTTACCATGACAACCCCACCCCATGGTTGCCATGGAAACACTACCCCATGGTTGCCATGGAAACAGAACCCCATAGTTGCCATGGCAACTAAATGCCATGGTTACCATGGCAACCAAACCCCATGGTTACCATGGACACAGAACCCCATGGTTACCATAGCAACCAAACCCCGTGGTTGCCATGGAAACCCAATCCCATGGTTACCATGGGAACACAACCGCATGGTTACCACAACAACACAACCGCATGGTTACCACGGCAACCCAACTGTATGGTTACCACGGCATCTCAACACCATGGTTGCCATGGCAACTAAACCCCATAGTTTCTATAGCAACCCAACCCCATAGTTACCATGACAACCCCACCCCATGGTTGCCATGGAAACACTACCCTATGGTTGCCATAGCAACAGAACCCCATAGTTGCCATGGCAACAATACGCCATGGTTACCATGGCAACACAACCCCATGGTTACCATGGCAACCCAACCCCATGGTTGCCATGGCAACCCAACCCCATGGTTACCATGGCAACAGAACCCCATAGTTGCCATGGCAACTAAACGCCATGGTTACCATGGCAACACAACCCCATGGTTGCCATGGCAACCCAACCCCATGGTTACCATGGCAACACAACCCCATGGTTGCCATGGCAACCCAACCCCATGGTTACCATGGAAACAGAACCCCATAGTTGCCATGGCATCTAAACGCCATGGTTACCATGGCAACACAACCCCATGGTTGCCATGGCAACCCAACCCCATGGTTACCATGGCAACACAACCCCATGGTTGCCATGGCAACCCAACCCCATGGTTACCATGGCAACCAAACCCCGTGGTTGCCATGGCAACAGAACCCCATAGTTGCCATGGCAACAAAACGCCATGGTTACCATGGCAACACAACCCCATGGTTACCATGGACACAGAACCCCATGGTTGCCATGACAACCAAACCCCGTGGTGGCCATGGCAACCCAACCCCGTGGATGCCATGGAAACCCAACCCCAAGGTTCCCATGGCAACACAACCCCATGGTTGCCATGGCAACCCAACCCCATGGTTACCATGGCAACAGAACCCCATAGTTGCCATGGCAACTGAACGCCATGGTTACCATGGCAACACAACCCCATGGTTGCCATGGCAACCCAACCCCATGGTTACCATGGGAACCCAACCCCATGGTTGCCATGGCAACCCAACCCCATGGTTGCCATGGCAACCCAACCCCATGGTTGCCATGGCAACCCAACCCCATGGTTACCATGGCAACCAAACCCAGTGGTTGCCATGGAAACACTAACCCATGGTTGCCATGGCATCAGAACCCCATAGTTGCCATGGCAACAAAACGCCATGGTTACCATGGCAACACAACCCCATGGTTACCATGGACGCAGAACCCCATGGTTGCCATGGCAACCAAACCCCGTGGTTGCCATGGCAACCAAACCCCGTGGATGCCATGGCAACCCAACCCCATGGTTCCCATGGCAACCCAACCCCATGGTTGCCATGGCAACCCAACCCCATGGTTACCATGGAAACACAACCCCATGGTTGCCATGGCAACCCAATCCCATGGTTACCATGGGAACCCAACCCCATGGTTGCCATGGCAACCCAACCCCATGGTTGCCATGGCAACCCAACCCCATGGTTCCCATGGCAACCCAACCCCATGGTTCCCATGGCAACCCAACCCCATGGTTACCATGGCAACCCAACCCCATGGTTACCATGGCAACAGAACCCCATAGTTGCCATGTCAACTAAACGCCATGGTTACCATGGCAACACAACCCCATGGTTGCCATGGCAACCCAACCCCATGGTTACCATGGCAACACAACCCCATGGTTGCCATGGCAACCCAACCCCATGGTTGCCATGGCAACACAACCCCATGGTTCCCATGAGAACACAACCCCGTGGTTGCCATGGCAACCCAACCCCATCGTTACCATGGCAACACTACCCCATGGTTGCCATGGAAACACTACCCCATGGTTGCCATGGCAACACAACCCCATATTTGCCATGGCAACAAAACGCCATGGTTACCATGGCAACACAACGCCATGGTTACCATGGCAACACAACCCCATGGTTGCCATGGCAACCAAACCCCGTGGCTGCCATGGCAACCCAACCCCGTTGATGCCATGGCAACACAACCCCATGGTTGCCATGGCAACCCAACCCCATGGTTACCATGGCAACAGAACCCCATAGTTGCCATGGCAACTAAACGCCATGGTTACCATGGCAACACAACCCCATGGTTGCCATGGCAACCCAACCCCATGGTTACCATGGCAACACAACCCCATGGTTGCCATGGCAACACAACCCCATGGTTGCCATGGCAACCCAACCCCATGGTTACCATGGCAACCAAACACCGTGGTTGCCATGGAAACACTACCCCATGGTTGCCATGGCAACACAACCCCATAGTTGCCATGGCAACAAAACGCCATGGTTTCCATGGCAACACAACCCCATGGTTACCATGGACACAGAACCCCATGGTTGCCATGGCAACCAAACCCCGTGGTTACCATGGCAACAGAACCCCATAGTTGCCATGGCAACTAAACGCCATGGTTACTATGGCAACCCAACCCCATGGTTGCCATGGCAACCCAACCCCATGGTTCCCATGAGAACACAACCCCGTGGTTGCCATGGCAACCCAACCCCATCGTTACCATGGCAACACTACCCCATGGTTGCCATGGAAACACTACCCCATGGTTGCCATGGCAACACAAGCCCATAGTTGCCATGGCAACAAAACGCCATGGTTACCATGGCAACACAACGCCATGGTTACCATTGACAGAGAACCCCATGGTTGCCATGGCAACCAAACCCCGTGGTTACCATGGCAACCCAACCCCGTGGATGCCATGGCAACCCAACCGCATGGTTCCCATGGCAACACAACCCCATGGTTGCCATGGCAACCCAACCCCATGGTTACCATGGCAACAGAACCCCATAGTTGCCATGGCAACTAAACGCCATGGTTACCATGGCAACACAACCCCATGGTTGCCATGGCAACCCAACCCCATGGTTACCATGGCAACACAACCCCATGGTTGCCATGGCAACCCAACCCCATGGTTACCATGGCAACCAAACCCCGTGGTTACCATGGAAACCAAACTCCGTGGTTGCCATGGCAACTAAACGCCATGGTTACCATGGCAACACAACGCCATGGTTACCATGGCAACCCAACCCCATGGTTGCAATGGCAACCCAACCCCATGGTTGCCATGGCAACCCAACCCCATGGTTACCATGGCAACACAACCCCATGGTTTCCATGGCAACCCAACCCCATGGTTACCATGGCAACAGAACACCATAGTTGCCATGGCAACTAAACGCCATGGTTACCATGGCAACACAACCCCATGGTTGCCATGGCAACCAAACCCCGTGGTTGCCATGGCAACCCAACCCCGTGGATGCCATGGCAACCCAACCCCATGGTTCCCATGGCAACACAACCCCATGGTTGCCATGGCAACCCAACCCCATGGTTACCATGGCAACAGAACCCCATAGTTGCCATGGCAACTAAACGCCATGGTTACCATGGCAACACAACCCCATGGTTGCCATGGCAACCCAACCCCATGGTTACCATGGCAACACAACCCCATGGTTGCCATGGCAAACCAACCCCATGGTTACCATGGCAACCAAACCCCGTGGTTGCCATGGCAACAGAACCCCATAGTTGCCATGGCATCTAAACGCCATGGTTACCATGGCAACACAACCCCATGGTTACCATGGCAACCCAACCCCATGGTTACCATGGCAACCAAACCCCGTGGTTGCCATGGCAACCCAACCCCATGGTTCCCATGGCAACACAACCCCATGGTTGCCATGGCAACCCAACCCCATGGTTACCATGGCAACAGAACCCCATAGTTGCCATGGCAACTAAACGCCATGGTTACCATGGCAACACAACCCCATGGTTGCCATGGCAACCCAACACCATGGTTACCATGGCAACACAACCCCATTGTTGCCATGGCAACCAAACCCCATGGTTGCCATGGCAAACCAACCCCATGGTTACCATGGCAACCAAACCCCGTGGTTGCCATGGAAACACTACCCCATGGTTGCCATGGCAACAGAACCCCATAGTTGCCATGGCAACTAAACGCCATGGTTACCATGGTAACACAACCCCATGGTTACCATGGACACAGAACCCCATGGTTGCCATGGCAACCAAACCCCGTGGTTGCCATGGCAACCCAACCCCGTGGATGCCATGGCAACCCAACCCCATGGTTCCCATGGCAACACAACCCCATGGTTGCCATGGCAACCCAACCCCATGGTTACCATGGTAACAGAACCCCATAGTTGCCATGGCAACTAAACGCCATGGTTACCATGGCAACACAACCCCATGGTTGCCATGGCAACCCAACCCCATGGTTACCATAGCAACCAAACCCCGTGGTTGCCATGGCAACGAAACGCCATGGTTACCATGGCAACACAACCCCATGGTTGCCATGGCAACCCAACCCCATGGTTGCCAAGGCAACTAAACCCCATAGTTTCCATAGCAACCCAACCCCATGGTTACCATGGCAACACAACCCCATGGTTGCCATGGAAACACTACCCCATGGTTGCCACGGCAACAGAACCCCATAGTTGCCATCGCAACAAAACGCCATGGTTACCATGGCAACACAACCCCATGGTTGCCATGGCAACCCAACCCCATGGTTACCATGGCAACAGAACCCCGTGGTTGCCATGGCAACTAAACGCCATGGTTACCACGGCAACACAACCCCATGGTTGCCATGGCAACACAACCCCATGGTTCCCATGGCAACCAAACCCCGTGGTTGCCATGGCAACCCAACCCCATGGTTACCATGGAAACACAACCCCATGGTTCCCATGATAACACAACCCCGTGGTTGCCATGGCAAGCCAACCCCATCGTTACCATGGCAACACTACCCCATGGTTGCCATGGAAACACTACCCCATGGTTGCCATGGCAACAGAACCCCATAGTTGCCATGGCAACAAAACGCCATGGTTACCATGGCAACACAACCCCATGGTTACCATGGACACAGAACCCCATGGTTGCCATGGCAACCAAACTCCGTGGTTGCCATGGCAACCCAACCCCGTGGATGCCATGGCAACCCAACCCCATGGTTCCCATGGCAACACAACCCCATGGTTGCCATGGCAACCCAACCCCATGGTTACCATGGCAACCCAACCCCATAGTTGTCATGGCAACTCAACCCCATGGTTACCATGGCAACACAACCCCATGGTTGCCATGGCAACCCAACCCCATGGTTTCCAAGGCAATTAAACCCCATAGTTTCCATAGCAACCCAACCCCATAGTTACCATGGCAACCCAACCCCATGGTTACCATAGCAACCAAATCCCGTGGTTGCCATGGCAACCCAACCCCATGGTTACCATGGCAACCCAACCCCGTAGTTGCCATGGCAACTAAACGCCATGGTTACCATGGCAACCAAACACCGTGGTTGCCATGGCAACTAAACGCCATGGTTACCATGGCAACCCAACCCCATGGTTGCCATGGCAACCCAACCCCATGGTTCCCATGACAACACAACCCCATGGTTGCCATGGTAACCCAACCCCATGGTTACCATGGAAACAGAACCCCATAGTTGCCATGGCAACTAAACGCCATGGTTACCATGGCAACACAACGCCATGGTTACCATGGACACAGAACCCCATGGTTGCCATGGCAACCAAACCCCGTGGTTGCCATGGCAACCCAACCCCGTGGATGCCATGGCAACCCAACCCCATGGTTCCCATGGCAACACAACCCCATGGTTGCCATGGCAACCCAACCACATGGTTACCATGGCAACAGAACCCCATAGTTGCCATGGCAACTAAACGCCATGGTTACAATGGCAACACAACCCCATGGTTACCATGGCAACCAAACCCCGTGGTTGCCATGGCAACTAAACGCCATGGTTTCCATGGCAACACAACCCCATGGTTGCCATGGCAACCCAACCCCATGGTTGCCATGGCAACCCAACCCCATGGTTCCCATGACAACACAACCCCATGGTTGCCATGGCAACCCAACCCCGTGGATGCCATGGCAACCCAACCCCATGGTTCCCATGGCAACACAACCCCATGGTTGCCATGGCAACCCAACCCCATGGTTACCATGGCAACAGAACCCCATAGTTGCCATGGCAACTAAACGCCATGGTTACCATGGCAACACAACCCCATGGTTACCATGGCAACCAAACTCCGCGGATGCCATGGCAACCCAACCCCGTGGATGCCATGGCAACCCAACCCCATGGTTCCCATGGCAACACAACCCCATGGTTACCATGGCAACCCAACCCCATGGTTACCATGGCAACAGAACACCATAGTTGCCATGGCAACTAAACGCCATGGTTACCATGGCAACACAACACCATGGTTGCCATGGCAACCCAACCCCATGGTTACCATGGCAACACAACCCCATGGTTGCCATGGCAACCCAACCTCATGGTTACCATAGCAACCAAACCCCGTGGTTACCATGGCAACCAAACTCCGTGGTTGCCATGGCAACTAAACACCATGGTTACCATGGCAACACAACACCATGGTTACCATGGCAACCCAACCCCATGGTTGCCATGGCAACCCAACCCCATGGTTACAATGGCAACACAACCCCATGGTTGCCATGGCAACCCAACCCCATGGTTACCATGGCAACAGAACCCCAGAGTTGCCATGGCAACTAAACGCCATGGTTACCATGGCAACACAACCCCATGGTTGCCATGGCAACCAAACCCCGTGGTTGCCATGGCAACCCAACCCCGTGGATGCCATGGCAACCCAACCCCATGGTTCCCATGGCAACACAACCCCATGGTTGCCATGGCAACCCAACCCCATGGTTACCATGGCAACAGAACCCCATAGTTGCCATGGAAACTAAACGCCATGGTTACCATGGCAACACAACCCCATGGTTGCCATGGCAACCCAACCCCATGGTTACCATGGCAACACAACCCCATGGTTGCCTTGGCAACCCAACCCCATGGTTACCATGGCAACCAAACCCCGTGGTTGCCATGGCAACCAAACTCCGTGGTTGCCATGGCAACTAAACGCCATGGTTACCATAGCAACACAACCCCATGGTTGCCATGGCAACCCAACCCCATGGTTACAATGGCAACAGAACCCCATAGTTGCCATGGCAACTAAACGCCATGGTTCCCATGATAACACAACCCCATGGTTGCCATGGCAACAGAACCCGATAGTTGCCATGGCAACAAAACGCCATGGTTACCATGGCAACACAACCCCATGGTTACCATGGACACAGAACCCCATGGTTGCCATGGCAACCAAACCCCGTTGTTGCCATGGCAACCCAACCCCGTGGATGCCATGGCAACCCAACCCCATGGTTCCCATGGCAACACAACCCCATGGTTGCCATGGCAACCCAACCCCATGGTTACCGTGGCAACAGAACCCCATAGTTGCCATGGCTACTAAACGCCATGGTTACCATGGCAACACAACCCCATGGTTGCCATGGCAACCCAACCCCATGGTTCCCATGGCAACACAACCCCATGGTTGCCATGGCAACCCAACCCCATGGTTACCATGGCAAGAGAACGCCATGGTTACCATATCAACCAAACCCCGTGGTTGCCATGGCAACCCAACCCCATGGTTACCATGGCAACACAACCCCATGGTTGCCATGGCAACCCAACCCCATGGTTACCATGGCAACCAAACCCCGTGGTTACCATGGCAATCAAACTCCTTGGTTGCCATGGCAACTAAACGCCATGGTCACCATGGCAACACAACCCCATGGTTGCCATGGCAACCAAACCCCATGGTTACCATGGCAACAGAACCCCATAGTTGCCATGGCAACTAAACGCCATGGTTACCATGGCAACACAACCCCATGGTTACCATGGCAACCATCTCCGTGGTTGCCATGGCAACTAAACGCCATGGTTACCATGGCAACACAACGCCATGGTTACCATGGACACAGAATCCCATGGTTGCCATGGCAACCCAACCCCGTGGTTGCCATGGCAACCCAACCCCGTGGATGCCATGGCAACCCAACCCCATGGTTCCCATGGCAACCCAACCCCATGGTTGCCATGGCAACCCAACCCCATGGTTACCATGGCAACAGAACCCCATGGTTGCCATGGCAACCCAACCCCATGGTTACCATGGCAACCAAACCCCGTGGTTACCATGGCAACCAAACTCCGTGGTTGCCATGGCAACTAAACGCCATGGTTACCATGGCAACACAACACCATGGTTGCCATGGCAACCCAACCCCATGGTTACCATGGCAACACAACCCCATGGTTGCCATGGCAACCCAACCCCATGGTTACCATGGCAACCAAACCCCGTGGTTACCATGGCAACCAAACTCCGTGGTTGCCATGGCAACTAAACGCCATGGTTACCATGGCAACACAACACCAAGGTTGCCATGGCAACACAACCCCATGGTTACCATGGCAACACAACCGCATCGTTGCCATGGCAACCCAACCCCATGGTTGCCATGGCAACCCAACCCCATGGTTACCATGGCAACCAAACCCCGTGGTTGCCATGGAAACACTACCCCATGGTTGCCATGGCAACAGAACCCCATAGTTGCCATGGCAACAAAACGCCATGGTTACCATGGCAACACAACCCCATGGTTACCATGGACACAGAACCCCATGGTTGCCATGGCAACCAAACCCCGTGGTTGCCATGGCAACCCAACCCCGTGGATGCCATGGCAACCCAACCCCATGGTTACCATGGCAAGAGAACGCCATGGTTACCATATCAACCAAACCCCGTGGTTGCCATGGCAACCCAACCCCATGGTTACCATGGCAACACAACCCCATGGTTGCCATGGCAACCCAACCCCATGGTTACCATGGCAACCAAACCCCGTGGTTACCATGGCAATCAAACTCCTTGGTTGCCATGGCAACTAAACGCCATGGTCACCATGGCAACACAACCCCATGGTTGCCATGGCAACCAAACCCCATGGTTACCATGGCAACAGAACCCCATAGTTGCCATGGCAACTAAACGCCATGGTTACCATGGCAACACAACCCCATGGTTACCATGGCAACCATCTCCGTGGTTGCCATGGCAACTAAACGCCATGGTTACCATGGCAACACAACGCCATGGTTACCATGGACACAGAATCCCATGGTTGCCATGGCAACCCAACCCCGTGGTTGCCATGGCAACCCAACCCCGTGGATGCCATGGCAACCCAACCCCATGGTTCCCATGGCAACCCAACCCCATGGTTGCCATGGCAACCCAACCCCATGGTTACCATGGCAACAGAACCCCATAGTTGCCATGGCAACTAAACGCCATGGTTACCATGGCAACACAACCCCATGGTTGCCATGGCAACCCAACCCCATGGTTACCATGGCAACACAACCCCATGGTTGCCATGGCAACCCAACCCCATGGTTACCATGGCAACCAAACCCCGTGGTTACCATGGCAACCAAACTCCGTGGTTGCCATGGCAACTAAACGCCATGGTTACCATGGCAACACAACACCAAGGTTGCCATGGCAACACAACCCCATGGTTACCATGGCAACACAACCGCATCGTTGCCATGGCAACCCAACCCCATGGTTGCCATGGCAACCCAACCCCATGGTTACCATGGCAACCAAACCCCGTGGTTGCCATGGAAACACTACCCCATGGTTGCCATGGCAACAGAACCCCATAGTTGCCATGGCAACAAAACGCCATGGTTACCATGGCAACACAACCCCATGGTTACCATGGACACAGAACCCCATGGTTGCCATGGCAACCAAACCCCGTGGTTGCCATGGCAACCCAACCCCGTGGATGCCATGGCAACCCAACCCCATGGTTACCATGGCAACAGAACCCCATAGTTGCCATAGTAACCAAACCCCGTGGTTGCCATGGCAACCCAACACCATGGTTACCACGGCAACACAACCCCATGGTTCCCATGAGAACACAACAAAGTGGTTGCCATGGCAAGCCAACCACATCGTTACCATGGCAACACTACCCCATGGTTGCCATGGAAACACTACCCCATGGTTGCCATGGCAACAGAACCCCATAGTTGCCATGGCAAGAAAACGCTATCTTTACCATGGCAACAAAACCCCATGGTTACCATGGACACAGATCCCCATGGTTGCCATGGCAACCAAACCCCGTGGTTGCCATGGCAACCCAACCCGTGGATGCCATGGCAACCCAACCCCATGGTTCCCATGGCAACACAACCCCATGGTTGCCATGGCAACCCAACCCCATGGTTACCATGGCAACAGAACCCCATAGTTACCATGGCAACTAAACGCCATGGTTACCATGGCAACACAACCCCATGGTTACCATGGCAACCAATCTCCGTGGTTGCCATGGCAACTAAACGCCATGGTTACCATGGCAACACAACCCCATGGTTACCATGGACACAGAACCCCATGGTTGCCATGGCAACCAAACCCCGTGGTTGCCATGGCAACCAAACCCCGTGGTTGCCATGGCAACCCAACCCCGTGGATGCCATGGCAACCCAACCCCATGGTTCCCATGGCAACACAACCCCATGGTTTTCATGGCAACCCAACCCCATGGTTACCATGGCAACAGAACCCCATAGTTGCCATGGCAACACAACGCCATGGTTACCATGGCAACACAACCCCATGGTTGCCATGGCAACCCAACCCCATGGTTACCATGGCAACACAACCCCATGGTTGCCATGGCAACCCAACCCCATGGTTGCCATGGCAACCCAACCCCATGGTTACCATGGCAACCAAACCCCGTGGTTGCCATGGAAACACTACCCCATGGTTGCCATGGCATCAGAACCCCATAGTTGCCATGGCAACAAAACGCCATGGTTACCATGGCAACACAACCCCATGGTTGCCATGGAAACCCAACCCCATGGTTACCATGGCAACCAAACCCCGTGGTTGCCATGGCAACCCAACCCCATGGTTACCATGGCAACCAAACCCCGTGGTTGCCATGGAAACACTACCCCATGGTTGCCATGGCATCAGAACCCCATAGTTGCCATGGCAACAAAACGCCATGGTTACCATGGCAACACAACCCCATGGTTGCCATGGCAACCCAACCCCATGGTTACCATGGCAACCAAACCCCGTGGTTGCCATGGCAACCCAACCCCGTGGATGCCATGGCAACCCAACCCCATGGTTCCCATGGCAACACAACCCCATGGTTGCCATGGCAACCCAACCCCATGGTTACCATGGCAACAGAACCCCATAGTTGCCATGGCAACTAAACGCCATGGTTACCATGGCAACACAACCCCATGGTTGCCATGGCAACCCAACCCCATGGTTACCATGGCAACCCAACCCCATGGTTGCCATGGCAACCCAACCCCATGGTTACCATGGAAACCCAACCCCATGGTTGCCATGGCAACCGAACCCCATGGTTACCATGGCAACACAACCCCATGGTTGCCATGGCAACCCAACCCCATGGTTACCATGGTAACCAAACCCCGTGGTTGCCATGGCAACTAAACGCCATGGTTACCATGGCAACACAACCCCATGGTTGCCATGGCAACCCAACCCCATGGTTACCATAGCAACCAAACACCGTGGTTGCCATGGCAACCCAACCCCATGGTTACCATGGCAACCAAACCCCGTGGTTGCCATGGAAACACTACCCCATGGTTGCCATGGCAACAGAACCCCATAGTTGCCATGGCAACAAAACGCCATGGTTACCATGGCAACACAACCCCATGGTTACCATGGACACAGAACCCCATGGTTGCCATGGCAACCAAACCCCGTGGTTGCCATGGCAACCCAACCCCGTGGATGCCATGGCAACCCAACCCCATGGTTCCCATGGCAACACAACCCCATGGTTGCCGTGGCAACCCAACCCCATGGTTCCCATGGCAACAGAACCCCATAGTTGCCATGGAAACTAAACGCCATGGTTACCATGGCAACACAACACCATGGTTGCCACGGCAACCCAACCCCATGGTTGCCACGGCAACCCAACCCCATGGTTACCATGGCAACACAACCCCATGGTTGCCATGGCAACCCAACCCCATGGTTACCATAGCAACCAAACCCCGTGGTTGCCATGGCAACACAACCCCATGGTTACCAGGGCAACCAAACCCCGTGGTTGCCATGGAAACACTACCCCATGGTTGCCATGGCAACAGAACCCCATAGTTGCCATGGCAACAAAACGCCATGGTTACCATGGCAACACAACCCCATGGTTACCATGGACACAGAACCCCATGGTTGCCATGGCAACCAAACCCCGTGGTTGCCATGGCAACCCAACCCCGTGGATGCCATGGCAACCCAACCCCATGGTTCCCATGGCAACACAACCCCATGGTTGCCATGGCAACCCAACCCCATGGTTACCATGGCAACAGAACACCATAGTTGCCATGGCAACTAAACGCCATGGTTACCATGGCAACACAACCCCATGTTTGCCATGGCAACCCAACCCCATGGTTACCAGGGGAACCCAACCCCATTGTTGCCATGGCAACCCAACCCCATGGTTGCCATGGCAACCCAAACCCATGGTTACCATGGCAACCAAACCCCGTGGTTGCCATGGCAACTAAACGCCATGGTTACCATGGCAACCCAACCCCATGGTTGCCATGGCAACCCAACCCCATGGTTGCCATGGCAACCCAACCCCATGGTTACCATGGCAACACAACCCTATGGTTGCCATGGCAACCCAACCCCATGGTTACCATAGCAACAGAACCCCATAGTTGCCATGGCAAATAAACGCCATGGTTACCATGGCAACACAACCCCATGGTTGCCATGGCAACCAAACCCCGTGGTTGCCATGGCAACCCAACCCCGTGGATGCCATGGCAACCCAACCCCATGGTTCCCATGGCAACACAACCCCATGGTTGCCATGGCAACCCAACCCCATGGTTACCATGGCAACAGAACCCCATAGTTGCCATGGCAACTAAACGCCATGGTTACCATGGCAACACAATTGCATGGTTGCCATGGCAACTAAACCCCGTGGTTACCATAGCAACCAAACCCCGTGGTTGCCATGGCAACGAAACGCCATGGTTACCATGGCAACCCAACCCCATGGTTGCCAAGGCAACTAAACCCCATAGTTTCCATAGCAACCCAACCCCATGGTTACCATGGCAACACAACCCCATGGTTGCCATGGAAACACTACCCCATGGTTCCATGGCTACAGAACCCCATAGTTGCCATCGCAACAAAACGCCATGGTTACCATGGCAACACAACCCCATGGTTGCCATGGCAATCCAACCCCATGGTTACCATGGCAACCAAACCCCGTGGTTGCCATGGCAACTAAACGCCATGGTTACCATGGCAACACAACCCCATGGTTGCCATGGCAACACAACCCCATGGCTACCATAGCAACCAAACCCCGTGGTTGCCATGGCAACCCAACCCCATGGTTACCATAGCAACACAACCCCATGGTTCCCATCATAACACAACCCCGTGGTTGCCATGGCAAGCCAACCCCATCGTTACCATGGCAACACTACCCCATGGTTGCCATGGAAACAGTACCCCATGGTTGCCATGGCAACAGAACCCCATAGTTGCCATGGCAACAAAACGCCATGGTTACCATGGCAACACAACCCCATGGTTACCATGGACACAGAACCCCATGGTTGCCATGGCAACCAAACCCCGTGGTTGCCATGGCAACCCAACCCCGTGGATGCCATGGCAACCCAACCCCGTGGTTACCATGGCAACACAACCCCATGGTTGCCATGGCAACCCAACCCCATGGTTACCATGGCAACAGAACACCATAGTTGTCATGGCAACTAAACGCCATGGTTACCATGGCAACACAACCCCATGGTTGCCATGGCAACTCAACCCCATGGTTACCATGGCAACACAACCCCATGGTTGCCATGGCAACCCAACCCCATGGTTTCCAAGGCAATTAAACCCCATAGTTTCCATAGCAACCCAACCCCATAGTTACCATGGCAACCCAACCCCATGGTTACCATAGCAACCAAACCCCGTGGTTGCCATGGCAACCCAACCCCATGGTTACCATGGCAACACAACCCCATGGTTCCCATGATAACACAACCCCGTGGTTGCCATGGCAAGCCAACCCCATCGTTACCATGGCAACACTACCCCATGGTTTCCATGGAAACACTACCCCATGGTTGCCATGGCAACCCAACTCCATGGTTACCATGGCAACACAACCCCATGGTTGCCATGGCAACCCAACCCCATGGTTGCCATGGCGACCCAACCCCATGGTTACCATGGCAACCAAACCCCGTGGTTGCCATGGAAACACTACCCCATGGTTGCCATGGCAACAGAACCCCATAGTTGCCATGGCAACTAAACGCCATGGTTACCATGGTAACACAACCCCATGGTTACCATGGACACAGAACCCCATGGTTGCCATGGCAACCAAACCCCGTGGTTGCCATGGCAACCCAACCCCGTGGATGCCATGGCAATCCAACCACATGGTTCCCATGGCAACACAACTCCATGGTTGCCATGGCAACCCAACCCCATGGTTACCATGGACACAGAACCCCATAGTTGCCATGGCAACTAAACGCCATGGTTACCATGGCAACACAACCCCATGGTTGCCATGGCAACCCAACCCCATGGTTACCATAGCAACCAAACCCCGTGGTTGCCATGGCAACGAAACGCCATGGTTACCATGGCAACACAACCCCATGGTTGCCATGGCAACACAACCCCATGGTTACCATAGCAACCAAACCCCGTGGTTGCCATGGCAACCCAACCCCATGGTTACCATGGCAACACAACCCCATGGTTCCCATGATAACACAACCCCGTGGTTGCCATGGCAAGCCAACCCCATCGTTACCATGGCAACACTACCCCATGGTTGCCATGGAAACACTACCCCATGGTTGCCATGGCAACAGAACCCCATATTTGCCATGGCAACAAAACGCCATGGTTACCATGGCAACACAACCCCATGGTTACCATGGACACAGAACCCCATGGTTGCCATGGCAACCCAACCCCATGGTTGCCATGGCAACAAAACCCCATGGTTACCATGGCAACACAACCCCATGGTTGCCATGGCAACCCAACCCCATGGTTACCATGGCAACCACACCCCGTGGTTACCATGGCAACCAAACTCCGTGGTTGCCATGGCAACTACACGCCATGGTTGCCATGGCATCAGAACCCCATGGTTACCATGGCAACCCAACCTCATGTTTGCCATGGCAACCCAACCCCATGGTTGCCATGGCAACCCAACCCCATGGTTACCATGCCAACACAACCCCATGGTTGCCATGGCAACCCAACCCCATGGTTACCATGGCAACAGAACCCCATAGTTGCCATGGCAACTAAACGCCATGGTTACCATGGCAACACAACCCCATGGTTGCCATGGCAACCAAACCCCGTGGTTGCCATGGCAACCCAACCCCGTGGATTCCATGGCAACCCAACCCCATGGTTCCCATGGCAACACAACCCCATGGTTGCCATGGCAACCCAACCCCATGGATACCATGGCAACAGAACCCCGTAGTTGCCATGGCAACTAAACGCCATGGTTACCATGGCAACACAACCCCATGGTTGCCATGGCAACCCAACCCCATGGTTACCATGGCAACACAACCCCATGGTTGCCATGGCAACCCAATCCCATGGTTACCATGGCAACCAAACCCCGTGGTTGCCATGGAAACACTACCCCATGGCTGCCATGGCAACAAAACGCCATGGTTAACATGGCAACAAAACGCCATGGTTACCATGGCAACACAACCCCATGGTTACCATGGACACAGAACCCCATAGTTGCCATGGCAACTAAACGCCATGGTTACCATGGCAACCAAACCCCGCGGTTTCCATGGCAACCCAACCCCATGGTTACCATGGCAACACAACCCCATGGTTGCAATGGCAACCCAACCCCATGGTTGCCATGGCAACCCAACCCCATGGTTACCATGGCAACCAAACCTCGTGGTTGCCATGGCAACAGAACCCCATAGTTGCCATGGCAACAAAACGCCATGGTTACCATGGCAACCAAACCCCATGGTTGCCATGGCAACAGAACCCCATAGTTACCATGGCAACTAAACGCCATGGTTAGCATGGTAACACAACCCCATGGTTACCATGGACACAGAACCCCATGGTTGCCATGGCAACCAAACCCCGTGGTTGCCATGGCAACCCAACCCCGTGGATGCCATGGCAACCCAACCCAATGGTTCCCATGGCAACACAACCCCATGGTTGCCAAGGCAACCCAACCCCATGGTTACCATGGCAACAGAACCCCATAGTTGCCATGGCAACTAAACGCCATGGTTACCACGGCAACACAACCCCATGGTTGCCATGGCAACTAAACCCCGTGGTTACCATAGCAACCAAACCCCGTGGTTGCCATGGCAACGAAACGCCATGGTTACCATGGCAACCCAACCCCATGGTTGCCAAGGTAACTAAACCCCATAGTTTCCATAGCAACCCAACCCCATGGTTACCATGGCAACACAACCCCATGGTTGCCATGGAAACACTACCCCATGGTTCCATGGCAACAGAACCCCATAGTTGCCATCGCAACAAAACGCCATGGTTACCATGGCAACACAACCCCATGGTTGCCATGGCAATCCAACCCCATGGTTACCATGGCAACCAAACCCCGTGGTTGCCATGGCAACTAAACGCCATGGTTACCATGGCAACACAACCCCATGGTTGCCATGGACACAGAACCCCATAGTTGCCATGGCAATCCAACCCCATGGTTACCATGGCAACAAAACGCCATGGTTAACATGGCAACAAAACGCCATGGTTACCATGGCAACACAACCCCATGGTTACCATGGACACAGAACCCCATAGTTGCCATGGCAACTAAACGCCATGGTTACCATGGCAACCAAACCCCGCGGTTTCCATGGCAACCCAACCCCATGGTTACCATGGCAACACAACCCCATGGTTGCAATGGCAACCCAACCCCATGGTTGCCATGGCAACCCAACCCCATGGTTACCATGGCAACCAAACCTCGTGGTTGCCATGGCAACAGAACCCCATAGTTGCCATGGCAACAAAACGCCATGGTTACCATGGCAACCAAACCCCATGGTTGCCATGGCAACAGAACCCCATAGTTACCATGGCAACTAAACGCCATGGTTACCATGGTAACACAACCCCATGGTTACCATGGACACAGAACCCCATGGTTGCCATGGCACCAAACCCCGTGGTTGCCATGGCAACCCAACCCCGTGGATGCCATGGCAACCCAACCCCATGGTTCCCATGGCAACACAACCCCATGGTTGCCATGGCAACCCAACCCCATGGTTACCATGGCAACAGAACCCCATAGTTGCCATGGCAAATAAACGCCATGGTTACCATGGCAACACAACCCCATGGTTGCCATGGCAACCAAACCCCGTGGTTGCCATGGCAACCCAACCCCGTGGATGCCATGGCAACCCAACCCCATGGTTCCCATGGCAACACAACCCCATGGTTGCCATGGCAACCCAACCCCATGGTTACCATGGCAACAGAACCCCATAGTTGCCATGGCAACTAAACGCCATGGTTACCATGGCAACACAATTGCATGGTTGCCATGGCAACTAAACCCCGTGGTTACCATAGCAACCAAACCCCGTGGTTGCCATGGCAACGAAACGCCATGGTTACCATGGCAACCCAACCCCATGGTTGCCAAGGCAACTAAACCCCATAGTTTCCATAGCAACCCAACCCCATGGTTACCATGGCAACACAACCCCATGGTTGCCATGGAAACACTACCCCATGGTTCCATGGCTACAGAACCCCATAGTTGCCATCGCAACAAAACGCCATGGTTACCATGGCAACACAACCCCATGGTTGCCATGGCAATCCAACCCCATGGTTACCATGGCAACCAAACCCCGTGGTTGCCATGGCAACTAAACGCCATGGTTACCATGGCAACACAACCCCATGGTTGCCATGGCAACACAACCCCATGGCTACCATAGCAACCAAACCCCGTGGTTGCCATGGCAACCCAACCCCATGGTTACCATAGCAACACAACCCCATGGTTCCCATCATAACACAACCCCGTGGTTGCCATGGCAAGCCAACCCCATCGTTACCATGGCAACACTACCCCATGGTTGCCATGGAAACAGTACCCCATGGTTGCCATGGCAACAGAACCCCATAGTTGCCATGGCAACAAAACGCCATGGTTACCATGGCAACACAACCCCATGGTTACCATGGACACAGAACCCCATGGTTGCCATGGCAACCAAACCCCGTGGTTGCCATGGCAACCCAACCCCGTGGATGCCATGGCAACCCAACCCCGTGGTTACCATGGCAACACAACCCCATGGTTGCCATGGCAACCCAACCCCATGGTTACCATGGCAACAGAACACCATAGTTGTCATGGCAACTAAACGCCATGGTTACCATGGCAACACAACCCCATGGTTGCCATGGCAACTCAACCCCATGGTTACCATGGCAACACAACCCCATGGTTGCCATGGCAACCCAACCCCATGGTTTCCAAGGCAATTAAACCCCATAGTTTCCATAGCAACCCAACCCCATAGTTACCATGGCAACCCAACCCCATGGTTACCATAGCAACCAAACCCCGTGGTTGCCATGGCAACCCAACCCCATGGTTACCATGGCAACACAACCCCATGGTTCCCATGATAACACAACCCCGTGGTTGCCATGGCAAGCCAACCCCATCGTTACCATGGCAACACTACCCCATGGTTTCCATGGAAACACTACCCCATGGTTGCCATGGCAACCCAACTCCATGGTTACCATGGCAACACAACCCCATGGTTGCCATGGCAACCCAACCCCATGGTTGCCATGGCGACCCAACCCCATGGTTACCATGGCAACCAAACCCCGTGGTTGCCATGGAAACACTACCCCATGGTTGCCATGGCAACAGAACCCCATAGTTGCCATGGCAACTAAACGCCATGGTTACCATGGTAACACAACCCCATGGTTACCATGGACACAGAACCCCATGGTTGCCATGGCAACCAAACCCCGTGGTTGCCATGGCAACCCAACCCCGTGGATGCCATGGCAATCCAACCACATGGTTCCCATGGCAACACAACTCCATGGTTGCCATGGCAACCCAACCCCATGGTTACCATGGACACAGAACCCCATAGTTGCCATGGCAACTAAACGCCATGGTTACCATGGCAACACAACCCCATGGTTGCCATGGCAACCCAACCCCATGGTTACCATAGCAACCAAACCCCGTGGTTGCCATGGCAACGAAACGCCATGGTTACCATGGCAACACAACCCCATGGTTGCCATGGCAACACAACCCCATGGTTACCATAGCAACCAAACCCCGTGGTTGCCATGGCAACCCAACCCCATGGTTACCATGGCAACACAACCCCATGGTTCCCATGATAACACAACCCCGTGGTTGCCATGGCAAGCCAACCCCATCGTTACCATGGCAACACTACCCCATGGTTGCCATGGAAACACTACCCCATGGTTGCCATGGCAACAGAACCCCATATTTGCCATGGCAACAAAACGCCATGGTTACCATGGCAACACAACCCCATGGTTACCATGGACACAGAACCCCATGGTTGCCATGGCAACCCAACCCCATGGTTGCCATGGCAACAAAACCCCATGGTTACCATGGCAACACAACCCCATGGTTGCCATGGCAACCCAACCCCATGGTTACCATGGCAACCACACCCCGTGGTTACCATGGCAACCAAACTCCGTGGTTGCCATGGCAACTACACGCCATGGTTGCCATGGCATCAGAACCCCATGGTTACCATGGCAACCCAACCTCATGTTTGCCATGGCAACCCAACCCCATGGTTGCCATGGCAACCCAACCCCATGGTTACCATGCCAACACAACCCCATGGTTGCCATGGCAACCCAACCCCATGGTTACCATGGCAACAGAACCCCATAGTTGCCATGGCAACTAAACGCCATGGTTACCATGGCAACACAACCCCATGGTTGCCATGGCAACCAAACCCCGTGGTTGCCATGGCAACCCAACCCCGTGGATTCCATGGCAACCCAACCCCATGGTTCCCATGGCAACACAACCCCATGGTTGCCATGGCAACCCAACCCCATGGATACCATGGCAACAGAACCCCGTAGTTGCCATGGCAACTAAACGCCATGGTTACCATGGCAACACAACCCCATGGTTGCCATGGCAACCCAACCCCATGGTTACCATGGCAACACAACCCCATGGTTGCCATGGCAACCCAATCCCATGGTTACCATGGCAACCAAACCCCGTGGTTGCCATGGAAACACTACCGCATGGCTGCCATGGCAACAAAACGCCATGGTTAACATGGCAACAAAACGCCATGGTTACCATGGCAACACAACCCCATGGTTACCATGGACACAGAACCCCATAGTTGCCATGGCAACTAAACGCCATGGTTACCATGGCAACCAAACCCCGCGGTTTCCATGGCAACCCAACCCCATGGTTACCATGGCAACACAACCCCATGGTTGCAATGGCAACCCAACCCCATGGTTGCCATGGCAACCCAACCCCATGGTTACCATGGCAACCAAACCTCGTGGTTGCCATGGCAACAGAACCCCATAGTTGCCATGGCAACAAAACGCCATGGTTACCATGGCAACCAAACCCCATGGTTGCCATGGCAACAGAACCCCATAGTTACCATGGCAACTAAACGCCATGGTTAGCATGGTAACACAACCCCATGGTTACCATGGACACAGAACCCCATGGTTGCCATGGCAACCAAACCCCGTGGTTGCCATGGCAACCCAACCCCGTGGATGCCATGGCAACCCAACCCAATGGTTCCCATGGCAACACAACCCCATGGTTGCCAAGGCAACCCAACCCCATGGTTACCATGGCAACAGAACCCCATAGTTGCCATGGCAACTAAACGCCATGGTTACCACGGCAACACAACCCCATGGTTGCCATGGCAACTAAACCCCGTGGTTACCATAGCAACCAAACCCCGTGGTTGCCATGGCAACGAAACGCCATGGTTACCATGGCAACCCAACCCCATGGTTGCCAAGGTAACTAAACCCCATAGTTTCCATAGCAACCCAACCCCATGGTTACCATGGCAACACAACCCCATGGTTGCCATGGAAACACTACCCCATGGTTCCATGGCAACAGAACCCCATAGTTGCCATCGCAACAAAACGCCATGGTTACCATGGCAACACAACCCCATGGTTGCCATGGCAATCCAACCCCATGGTTACCATGGCAACCAAACCCCGTGGTTGCCATGGCAACTAAACGCCATGGTTACCATGGCAACACAACCCCATGGTTGCCATGGACACAGAACCCCATAGTTGCCATGGCAATCCAACCCCATGGTTACCATGGCAACAAAACGCCATGGTTAACATGGCAACAAAACGCCATGGTTACCATGGCAACACAACCCCATGGTTACCATGGACACAGAACCCCATAGTTGCCATGGCAACTAAACGCCATGGTTACCATGGCAACCAAACCCCGCGGTTTCCATGGCAACCCAACCCCATGGTTACCATGGCAACACAACCCCATGGTTGCAATGGCAACCCAACCCCATGGTTGCCATGGCAACCCAACCCCATGGTTACCATGGCAACCAAACCTCGTGGTTGCCATGGCAACAGAACCCCATAGTTGCCATGGCAACAAAACGCCATGGTTACCATGGCAACCAAACCCCATGGTTGCCATGGCAACAGAACCCCATAGTTACCATGGCAACTAAACGCCATGGTTACCATGGTAACACAACCCCATGGTTACCATGGACACAGAACCCCATGGTTGCCATGGCACCAAACCCCGTGGTTGCCATGGCAACCCAACCCCGTGGATGCCATGGCAACCCAACCCCATGGTTCCCATGGCAACACAACCCCATGGTTGCCATGGCAACCCAACCCCATGGTTACCATGGCAACAGAACCCCATAGTTGCCATGGCAACTAAACGCCATGGTTACCATGGCAACACAACCCCATGGTTGCCATGGCAACTAAACCCCGTGGTTACCATAGCAACAAAACCCCGTGGTTGCCATGGCAACGAAACGCCATGGTTACCATGGCAACCCAACCCCATGGTTGCCAAGGCAACTAAACCCCATAGTTTCCATAGCAACCAAACCCCGTGGTTGCCATGGAAACACTACCCCATGGTTCCATGGCTACAGAACCCCATAGTTGCCATCGCAACAAAACGCCATGGTTACCATGGCAACCCAACCCCATGGTTGCCAAGGCAACTAAACCCCATAGTTTCCATAGCAACCAAACCCCATGGTTGCCATGGAAACACTACCCCATGGTTCCATGGCTACAGAACCCCATAGTTGCCATCGCAACAAAACGCCATGGTTACCATGGCAACACAACCCCATGGTTGCCATGGCAATCCAACCCCATGGTTACCATGGCAACCAAACCCCGTGGTTGCCATGGCAACTAAACGCCATGGTTACCATGGCAACACAACCCCATGGTTGCCATGGCAACACAACCCCATGGCTACCATAGCAACCAAACCCCGTGGTTGCCATGGCAACCCAACCCCATGGTTACCATGGCAACACAACCCCATGGTTCCCATCATAACACAACCCCGTGGTTGCCATGGCAAGCCAACCCCATCGTTACCATGGCAACACTACCCCATGGTTGCCATGGAAACAGTACCCCATGGTTGCCATGGCAACAGAACCCCATAGTTGCCATGGCAACAAAACGCCATGGTTACCATGGCAACACAACCCCATGGTTACCATGGACACAGAACCCCATGGTTGCCATGGCAACCAAACCCCGTGGTTTCCATGGCAACAGAACTCCATAGTTGCCATGGCAACAAAACGCCGTGGTTACCATGGCAACACAACCCCATGGTTGCCATGGCAACCCAACCCCATGGTTACCATGGCAACAGAACCCCATAGTTGCCATGGCAACTACACGCCATGGTTACCATGGCAACACAACCCCATGGTTGCCATGGCAACCAAACCCCGTGGTTGCCATGGCAACCCAACCCCGTGGATTCCATGGCAACCCAACCCCATGGTTCCCATGGCAACACAACCCCATGGTTGCCATGGCAACCCAACCCCATGGTTACCATGGCAACAGAACCCCGTAGTTGCCATGGCAAGTAAACGCCATGGTTACCATGGCAACACAACCCCATGGTTGCCATGGCAACCCAACCCAATGGTTACCATGGCAACACAACCCCATGGTTGCCATGGCAACCCAACCCCATGGTTACCATGGCAACCAAACCCCGTGGTTGCCATGGAAACACTACCCCATGGCTGCCATGGCAACAAAACGCCATGGTTAACATGGCAACAAAACGCCATGGTTACCATGGCAACACAACCCCATGGTTACCATGGACACAGAACCCCATAGTTGCCATGGCAAATAAACGCCATGGTTACCATGGCAACCAAACCCCGCGGTTTCCATGGCAACCCAACCCATGGTTACCATGGCAACACAACCCCATGGTTGCAATGGCAACCCAACCCCATGGTTGCCATGGCAACCCAACCCCATGGTTGCCATGGCAACCCAACCCCATGGTTACCATGGCAACAGAACCCCATAGTTGCCATGGCAACTAAACGCCATGGTTACCATGGCAACACAACCCCATGGTTGCCATGGCAACCCAACCCCATAGTTACCATTGGAACCCAACCCCATGGTTGCCATGGCAACCCAACTCCATGGTTACCATGGCAACCAAACCCCGTGTTTGCCATGGCAACTAACGCCATGGTTACCATGGCAACACAACCCCATGGTTGCCATGGCAACCCAACCCCATGGTTGCCATGGCAACCCAACCCCATGGTTCCCATGGCAACACAACCCCATGGTTGACATGGCAACCCAACCCCATGGTTACCATGGCAACCGAACCCCATAGTTGCCATGGCAACCCAACGCCATGGTTACCATGGCAACACAACCCCATGGTTACCATGGACACAGAACCCCATGGTTGCCATGGCAACCAAACCCCGTGGTTGCCATGGCAACCCAACCCCGTGGTTACCATGGGAACCCAACCCCATGGTTGCCATGGCAACACAACCCCATGGTTACCATGGCAACCAAACCCCGTGGTTGCCATGGCAACTAAACGCCATGGTTACCATGGCAACCCAACCCCGTGGTTACCATGGACACAGAACCCCATGGTTACCATAGCAACCAAACCCCGTGGTTGCCATGGCAACTAAACGCCATGGTTACCATGGCAACCCAACCCCATGGTTACCATGGACACAGAACCCCATGGTTACCATAGCAACCAAACCCCGTGGTTGCCATGGCAACACTACCCCATGGTTACCATGGCAACACAACAGCATGGTTAGCACAACAACACAACCGCATGGTTACCACGGCAACCCAACTGCATGGTTACCACGGCATCTCAACCCCATGGTTGCCATGGCAACTAAACCCCATAGTTTCCATAGCAACCCAACCCCATAGTTACCATGGCAACACAACCCCATGGTTCCCATGAGAACACAACCCCGTGGTTGCCATGGCAAGCCAACCCCATCGTTACCATGGCAACACTACCCCATGGTTGCCATGGAAACACTACCCCATGGTTGCCATGGCAACAGAACCCCATAGTTGCCATGGCAAGAAAACGCCATGGTTACCATGGCAACACAACCCCATGGTTACCATGGACACAGAACCCCATGGTTGCCATGGCAACCAAACCCCGTGGTTGCCATGGCAACACAACCCCGTGGATGCCATGGCAACCCAACCCCATGGTTCCCATGGCAACACAACCCCATGGTTGCCATGGCAACCCAACCCCATGGTTACCATGGCAACAGAACCCCATAGTTGCCATGGCAACTAAACGCCATGGTTACCATGGCAACACAACCCCATGGTTGCCATGGCAACCCAAACCCATGGTTACCATGGCAACACAACCCCATGGTTACCATAGACACAGAACTCCATGGTTGCCATGGCAACCAAACCCCGTGGTTGCCATGGCAACCCAACCAGGTGGATGCCATGGCAACCCAACCCCATGGTTCCCATGGCAACACAACCCCATGGTTGCCATGGCAACCCAACCCCATGGTTACCATGGCAACAGAACCCCATAGTTACCATGGCAACTAAACGCCATGGTTACCATGGCAACACAACCCCATGGTTGCCATGGCAACCCAACCCCATGGTTACCATGGCAACACAACGCCATGGTTACCATGGACACAGAATCCCATGGTTGCCATGGCAACCAAACCCCGTGGTTGCCATGGCAACCCAACCCCGTGGTTACCATGGCAACACAACCCCATGGTTGCCATGGCAACCCAACCCCATGGTTACCATGGCAACAGAACCCCATAGTTGCCATGGCAACTAAACGCCATGGTTACCATGGCAACACAACCCCATGGTTACCATGGCAACCAAACTCCTTCGTTCCAATGGCAACTAAACGCCATGGTTACCATGGCAACACAACGCCATGGTTACCATGGACACAGAACCCCATGGTTGCCATGGCAACCAAACCCCGTGGTTGCCATGGCAACCCAACCAGGTGGATGCCATGGCAACCCAACCCCATGGTTCCCATGGCAACACAACCCCATGGTTGCCATGGCAACCCAACCCCATGGTTACCATGGCAACAGAACCCCATAGTTACCATGGCAACTAAACGCCATGGTTACCATGGCAACACAACCCCATGGTTGCCATGGCAACCCAACCCCATGGTTACCATGGCAACACAACGCCATGGTTACCATGGACACAGAATCCCATGGTTGCCATGGCAACCAAACCCCGTGGTTGCCATGGCAACCCAACCCCGTGGATGCCATGGCAACCCAACCCCATGGTTCCCATGGCAACACAACCCCATGGTTGCCATGGCAACCCAACCCCATGGTTACCATGGCAACAGAACCCCATAGTTACCATGGCAACTAAACGCCATGGTTACCATGGCAACACAACCCCATGGTTGCCATGGCAACCCAACCCCATGGTTACCATGGCAACACAACCCCAAGGCTGCCATGGCAACCCAACCCCATGGTTACCATGGCAACACAACCCCATGGTTGCCATGGCAACCCAACCCCATGGTTGCCATGGCAACCCAACCGCATGGTTACCATGGCAACCAAACCCCGTGGTTGCCATGGAAACACTACCCCATGGTTGCCATGGCAACAGAACCCCATAGTTGCCATGGCAACAAAACGCCATGGTTACCATGGCAACACAACCCCATGGTTACCATGGACACAGAACACCATGGTTGCCAAGGCAACCAAACCCCGTGGTTGCCATGGCAACCCAACCCCGTGGATGCCATGGCAACCCAACCCCATGGTTCCCATGGCAACACAACCCCATGGTTGCCATGGCAACCCAACCCCATGGTTACCATGGCAACAGAACCCCATAGTTGCCATAGCAACCAAACCCCGTGGTTGCCATGGCAACCCAACCCCATGGTTACCATGGCAACACAACCCCATGGTTCCCATGAGAACACAACCCCGTGGTTGCCATGGCAACCCAACCCCATCGTTACCATGGCAACACTACCCCATGGTTGCCATGGAAACACTACCCCATGGTTGCCATGGCAACAGAACCCCATAGTTGCCATGGCAAGAAAACGCCATGGTTACCATGGCAACACAACCCCATGGTTACCATGGACACAGAACCCCATGGTTGCCATGGCAACCAAACCCCGTGGTTGCCATGGCAACCCAACCCCGTGGATGCCATGGCAACCCAACTCCATGGTTCCCATGGCAACACAACCCCATGGTTGCCATGGCAACCCAACCCCATGGTTACCATGGCAACACAACCCCATAGTTGCCATGGCAACTAAACGCCATGGTTACCATGGCAACACAACCCCATGGTTGCCATGGCAACCCAACCCCATGGTTACCATGGCAACACAACCCCATGGTTGCCACGGCAACCCAACCCCATGGTTACCATGGCAACCAAACCCCGTGGTTACCATGGCAACCAAACTCCGTGGTTGCCATGGGAACTAAACGCCATGGTTACCATGGCAACACAACCCCATGGTTGCCATGGCAACCCAACCACATGGTTACCATGGCAACCCAACCCCATGGTTGCCATGGCAACCCAACCCCATGGTTACCATGGCAACCAAACCCCGTGGTTGCCATGGAAACACTACCCCATGGTTGCCATGGCAACAGAACCCCATAGTTGCCATGGCAACTAAACGCCATGGTTACCATGGCAACACAACCCCATGGTTGCCATGGCAACCCAACCCCATGGTTACCATGGGAACCCAACCCCATGGTTGCCATGGCAACCCAACCCCATGGTTACCATGGCAACCAAACCCCGTGGTTGCCATGGCAACTAAACGCCATGGTTACCATGGCAACACAACCCCATGGTTGCCATGGCAACCCAACCCCATGGTTGCCATGGCAACCCAACCCCATGGTTCCCATGGTAACACAACCCCATGGTTGCCATGGCAACCCAACCCCATTGTTACCATGTCAACAGAACCCCATAGTTGCCATGGAAACTAAACGCCATGGTTACCATGGCAACACAACCCCATGGTTACCATGGACACAGAACCCCATGGTTGCCATGGCAACCAAACCCCGTGGTTGCCATGGCAACACAACCCCGTGGATGCCATGGCAACCCAACCCCATGGTTCCCATGGCAACACAACCCCATGGTTGCCATGGCAACCCAACCCCATGGTTACCATGGCAACAGAACCCCATAGTTGCCATGGCAACTAAACGCCATGGTTACCATGGCAACACAACCCCATGGTTGCCATGGCAACCCAAACCCATGGTTACCATGGCAACACAACCCCATGGTTGCCATGGCAACCCAACCCCATGGTTGCCATGGCAACCCAACCCCATGGTTACCATGGCAACACAACCCCATGGTTGCCATGGCAACCCAACCCCATGGTTACCATGGCAACCAAACCCCGTGGTTGCCATGGCAACTAAACGCCATGGTTGCCATGGCAACCCAACCCTATGGTTACCATGGCAACACAACCCCATGGTTGCCATGGCAACCCAACCCCATGGTTACCATGGCAACCAAACCCCGTGGTTGCCATGGCAACTAAACGCCATGGTTACCATGGCAACACAACCCCATATTTGCCATGGCAACCCAACTCCATGGTTACCATAGCAACCAAACCCCGTGGTTGCCATGGTAACAGAACACCATAGTTGCCATGGCAACAAAACGCCATGGTTACCATGGCAACACAACCCCATGGTTACCATAGACACAGAACTCCATGGTTGCCATGGCAACCAAACCCCGTGGTTACCATGGCAACCCAACCCCGTGGATGCCATGGCAACCCAACCCCATGGTTCCCATGGCAACACAACCCCATGGTTGCCATGGCAACCCAACCCCATGGTTACCATGGCAACACAACCCCATGGTTGCCATGGCAACCCAACCCCATGGTTACCATGGCAACACAACCCCATGGTTGCCATGGCAACCCAACCCCATGGTTGCCATGGCAACCCAACCCCATGGTTACCATGGCAACAGAACCCCATAGTTGCCATGGCAACTAAACGCCATGGTTACCATGGCAACACAACCCCATGGTTACCATGGCAACCATCTCCGTGGTTGCCATGGCAACTAAACGCCATGGTTACCATGGCAACACAACGCCATGGTTACCATGGACACAGAATCCCATGGTTGCCATGGCAACCAAACCCCGTGGTTGCCATGGCAACCCAACCCCGTGGATGCCATGGCAACCCAACCCCATGGTTCCCATGGCAACACAACCCCATGGTTGCCATGGCAACCCAACCCCATGGTTACCATGGCAACAGAACCCCATAGTTACCATGGCAACTAAACGCCATGGTTACCATGGCAACACAACCCCATGGTTGCCATGGCAACCCAACCCTATGGTTACCATGGCAACACAACCCCAAGGCTGCCATGGCAACCCAACCCCATGGTTACCATGGCAACACAACCCCATGGTTGCCATGGCAACCCAACCCCATGGTTGCCATGGCAACCCAACCCCGTGGTTGCCATGGCAACTAAACGCCATGGTTACCATGGCAACACAACCCCATGGTTGCCATTGCAACCCAACCCCATGGTTGCCATGGCAACAGAACCCCATAGTTGCCATGGAAACTAAACGCCATGGTTACCATGGCAACACAACCCCATGGTTACCATGGACACAGAACCCCATGGTTGCCATGGCAACCAAACCCCGTGGCTGCCATGGCAACACAACCCCGTGGATGCCATGGCAACCCAACCCCATGGTTCCCATGGCAACCCAACCCCATGGTTACCATGGCAACACAACCCCATGGTTGCCATGGCAACCCAACCCCATGGTTGCCATGGCAACCCAACCCCATGGTTACCACGGCAACCAAACCCCGTGGTTGCCATGGAAACACTACCCCATGGTTGCCATGGCAACAGAACCCCATAGTTGCCATGGCAACAAAACGCCATGGTTACCATGGCAACACAACCCCATGGTTACCATGGACACAGAACACCATGGTTGCCAAGGCAACCAAACCCCGTGGTTGCCATGGCAACCCAACCCCGTGGATGCCATGGCAACCCAACCCCATGGTTCCCATGGCAACACAACACAATGGTTGCCATGGCAACCCAACCCCATGGTTACCATGGCAACAGAACCCCATAGTTGCCATAGCAACCAAACCCCGTGGTTGCCATGGCAACCCAACCCCATGGTTACCATGGCAACACAACCCCATGGTTCCCATGAGAACACAACCCCGTGGTTGCCATGGCAACCCAACCCCATCGTTACCATGGCAACACTACCCCATGGTTGCCATGGAAACACTACCCCATGGTTGCCATGGCAACAGAACCCCATAGTTGCCATGGCAAGAAAACGCCATGGTTACCATGGCAACACAACCCCTTGGTTACCATGGACACAGAACCCCATGGTTGCCATGGCAACCCAACCCCATGGTTCCCATGGCAACACAACCCCATGGTTGCCATGGCAACCCAACCCCATGGTTACCATGGCAACAGAACCCCATAGTTGCCATGGTAACTAAACGCCATGTTTACCATGGCAACACAACCCCATGGTTACCATGGCAACCAATCTCCGTGGTTGCCATGGCAACTAAACGCCATGGTTACCATGGCAACACAACCCCATGGTTATCATGGACACAGAACCCCATGGTTGCCATGGCAACCAAACCCCGTGGTTGCCATGGCAACCCAACCCCGTGGATGCCATGGCAACCCAACTCCATGGTTCCCATGGCAACACAACCCCATGGTTGCCATGGCAACCCAACCCCATGGTTACCATGGCAACACAACCCCATAGTTGCCATGGCAACACAACTCCATGGTTGCCATGGCAACACAACCCCATGGTTGCCATGGCAACCCAACCCCATGGTTACCATGGCAACACAACCCCATGGTTGCCACGGCAACCCAACCCCATGGTTACCATGGCAACCAAACCCCGTGGTTACCATGGCAACCAAACTCCGTGGTTGCCATGGGAACTAAACGCCATGGTTACCATGGCAACACAACCCCATGGTTGCCATGGCAACCCAACCACATGGTTACCATGGCAACCCAACCCCATGGTTGCCATGGCAACCCAACCCCATGGTTACCATGGCAAACAAACCCCGTGGTTGCCATGGAAACACTACCCCATGGTTGCCATGGCAACAGAACCCCATAGTTGCCATGGCAACTAAACGCCATGGTTACCATGGCAACACAACCCCATGGTTGCCATGGCAACCCAACCCCATGGTTACCATGGGAACCCAACCCCATGGTTGCCATGGCAACCCAACCCCATGGTTACCATGGCAACCAAACCCCGTGGTTGCCATGGCAACTAAACGCCATGGTTACCATGGCAACACAACCCCATGGTTGCCATGGCAACCCAACCCCATGGTTCCCATGGCAACACAACCCCATGGTTGCCATGGCAACCCAACCCCATTGTTACCATGTCAACAGAACCCCATAGTTGCCATGGCAACTAAACGCCATGGTTACCATGGCAACACAACCCCATGGTTACCATGGCAACCAAACTCCGTGGTTGCCATGGCAACTAAACGCCATGGTTACCATGGCAACACAACGCCATGGTTACCATGGACACAGAACCCCATGGTTGCCATGGCAACCAAACCCCGCGGTTGCCATGGCAACCCAACCACGTGGATGCCATGGCAACCCAACCCCATGGTTGCCATGGCAACACAACCCCATGGTTGCCATGGCAACCCAACCCCATGGTTACCATGGCAACAGAACCCCATAGTTGCCATGGCAACTAAACGCCATGGTTACCATGGCAACACAACCCCATGGTTACCATGGCAACCATCTCCGTGGTTGCCATGGCAACTAAACGCCATGGTTACCATGGCAACACAACGCCATGGTTACCATGGACACAGAATCCCATGGTTGCCATGGCAACCAAACCCCGTGGTTGCCATGGCAACCCAACCCCGTGGATGCCATGGCAACCCAACCCCATGGTTCCCATGGCAACACAACCCCATGGTTGCCATGGCAACCCAACCCCATTGTTACCATGGCAACAGAACCCCATAGTTACCATGGCAACTAAACGCCATGGTTACCATGGCAACACAACCCCATGGTTGCCATGGCAACCCAACCCCATGGTTACCATGGCAACACAACCCCAAGGCTGCCATGGCAACCCAACCCCATGGTTACCATGGCAACACAACCCCATGGTTGCCATGGCAACCCAACCCCATGGTTGCCATGGCAACCCAACCCCATGGTTACCACGGCAACCAAACCCCGTGGTTGCCATGGAAACACTACCCCATGGTTGCCATGGCAACAGAACCCCATAGTTGCCATGGCAACAAAACGCCATGGTTACCATGGCAACACAACCCCATGGTTACCATGGACACAGAACACCATGGTTGCCAAGGCAACCAAACCCCGTGGTTGCCATGGCAACCCAACCCCGTGGATGCCATGGCAACCCAACCCCATGGTTCCCATGGCAACACAACCCCATGGTTGCCATGGCAACCCAACCCCATGGTTACCATGGCAACAGAACCCCATAGTTGCCATAGCAACCAAACCCCGTGGTTGCCATGGCAACCCAACCCCATGGTTACCATGGCAACACAACCCCATGGTTCCCATGAGAACACAACCCCGTGGTTGCCATGGCAACCCAACCCCATCGTTACCATGGCAACACTACCCCATGGTTGCCATGGAAACACTACCCCATGGTTGCCATGGCAACAGAACCCCATATTTGCCATGGCAAGAAAACGCCATGGTTACCATGGCAACACAACCCCATGGTTACCATGGACACAGAACCCCATGGTTGCCATGGCAACCCAACCCCATGGTTCCCATGGCAACACAACCCCATGGTTGCCATGGCAACCCAACCCCATGGTTATAATGGCAACAGAACCCCATAGTTGCCATGGTAACTAAACGCCATGGTTACCATGGCAACACAACCCCATGGTTACCATGGCAACCAATCTCCGTGGTTGCCATGGCAACTAAACGCCATGGTTACCATGGCAACACAACCCCATGGTTACCATGGACACAGAACCCCATGGTTGCCATGGCAACCAAACCCCGTGGTTGCCATGGCAACCCAGCCCCGTGGATGCCGTGGCAACCCAACTCCATGGTTCCCATGGCAACACAACCCCATGGTTGCCATGGCAACCCAAACCCATGGTTACCATGGCAACACAACCCCATAGTTGCCATGGCAACACAACTCCATGGTTGCCATGGCAACACAACCCCATGGTTGCCATGGCAACCCAACCCCATGGTTACCATGGCAACACAACCCCATGGTTGCCACGGCAACCCAACCCCATGGTTACCATGGGAACCAAACCCCGTGGTTACCATGGCAACCAAACTCCGTGGGTGCAATGGGAACTAAACGCCATGGTTACCATGGCAACACAACCCCATGGTTGCCATGGCAACCCAACCACATTGTTGCCATGGCAACCCAACCCCATGGTTTCCATGGCAACCCAACCCCATGGTTACCATGGCAACCAAACCCCGTGGTTGCCATGGAAACACTACCCCATGGTTGCCATGGCAACAGAACCCCATAGTTGCCATGGCAACTAAACGCCATGGTTACCATGGCAACACAACCCCATGGTTGCCATGGCAACCCAACCCCATGGTTACCATGGCAACACAACCCCATGGTTGCCACGGCAACCCAACCCCATGGTTACCATGGCAACCAAACCCCGTGGTTACCATGGCAACCAAACTCCGTGGTTGCCATGGGAACTAAACGCCATGGTTACCATGGTAACACAACCCCATGGTTGCCATGGCAACCCAACCACATGGTTACCATGGCAACCCAACCCCATGGTTGCCATGGCAACCCAACCCCATGGTTACCATGGCAACCAAACCCCGTGGTTGCCATGGAAACACTACCCCATGGTTGCCATGGCAACAGAACCCCATAGTTGCCATGGCAACTAAACGCCATGGTTACCATGGCAACACAACCCCATGGTTGCCATGGCAACCCAACCCCATGGTTACCATGGGAACCCAACCCCATGGTTGCCATGGCAACCCAACCCCATGGTTACCATGGCAACCAAACCCCGTGGTTGCCATGGCAACTAAACGCCATGGTTACCATGGCAACACAACCCCATGGTTGCCATGGCAACCCAACCCCATGGTTGCCATGGCAACCCAACCCCATGGTTCCCATGGCAACACAACCCCATGGTTGCCATGGCAACCCAACCCCATTGTTACCATGTCAACAGAACCCCATAGTTGCCATGGACACTAAACGCCATGGTTACCATGGCAACACAACCCCATGGTTGCCATGGCAACCAAATTCCGTGGTTGCCATGGCAACCCAACCCCGTGGATGCCATGGCAACCCAACCCCATGGTTCCCATGGCAACACAACCCCATGGTTGCCATGACAACACAACCCCATGGTTACCATGGCAACAGAACCCCATAGTTGCCATGGCAACTAAACGCCATGGTTACCATGGCAACACAACCCTATGGTTGCCATGGCAAACCAACCCCATGGTTACCATGGAAACACAACCCCATGGTTGCCATGGCAACCAAACCCCATGGTTGCCATGGCAACCCAACCCCATGGTTACCATGGCAACCAAACCCCGTGGTTGCCATGGAAACACTACCCCATGGTTGCCATGGCATCAGAACCCCATAGTTGCCATGGCAACAAAACGCCATGGTTACCATGGCAACACAACCCCATGGTTGCCATGGCAACCCAACCCCATGGTTACCATGGCAACCAAACCCCGTGGTTGCGCTGCAACCCAACCCCGTGGATGCCATGGCAACCCAACCCCATGGTTCCCATGGCAACACAACCCCATGGTTGCCATGGCAACCCAACCCCATGGTTACCATGGCAACAGAACCCCATAGTTGCCATGGCAACTAAACGCCATGGTTACCATGGCAACCGAACCCCATGGTTGCCATGGCAACCCAACCCCATGGTTGCCATGGCAACCCAACCCCATGGTTACCATGGCAACCAAACCCTGTGGTTGCCATGGCAACTAAACGCCATGGTTACCATGGCAACACAACCCCATGGTTGCCATGGCAACCCAACCCCATGGTTACCATAGCAACCAAACCCCGTGGTTGCCATGGCAACCCAACCCCATGGTTACCATGGCAACCAAACCCCGTGGTTGCCATGGAAACACTACCCCATGGTTGCCATGGCAACAGAACCCCATAGTTGCCATGGCAACAAAACGCCATGGTTACCATGGCAACACAACCCCATGGTTACCATGAACACAGAACCCCATGGTTGCCATGGCAACCAAACCCCGTGGTTGCCATGGCAACCCAACCCCGTGGATGCCATGGCAACCCAACCCCATGGTTCCCATGGCAACACAACCCCATGGTTGCCATGGCAACCCAACCCCATGGTTACCATGGCAACAGAACCCCATAGTTGCCATGGCAACTAAACGCCATGGTTACCATGGCAACACAACCCCATGGTTGCCATGGCAACCCAACCCCATGGTTACCATGGCAACACAACCCCATGGTTGCCATGGCAACCCAACCCCATGGTTACCATGGCAACACAACCCCATGGTTGCCATGGCAACCCAACCCCATGGTTACCATGGCAACAGAACCCCATAGTTGCCATGGCAACTAAACGCCATGGTTACCATGGCAACACAACCCCATGGTTACCATGGCAACCAAACTCCGTGGTTGCCATGGCAAATAAACGCCATGGTTACCATGGCAACACAACCCCATGGTTACCATGGACACAGAACCCCATGGTTGCCATGGCAACCAAACCCCGTGGTTGCCATGGCAACCCAACCCCGTGGATGCCATGGCAACCCAACCCCATGGTTCCCATGGCAACACAACCCCATGGTTGCCATGGAAACCCAACCCCATGGTTACCATGGCAACAGAACCCCATAGTTGCCATGGCAACTAACGCCATGGTTACCATGGCAACACAACCCCATGGTTGCCATGGCAACCCAACCCCATGGTTACCATGGCAACACAACCCCAAGGCTGCCATGGCAACCCAACCCCATGGTTACCATGGCAACCCAACCCCATGGTTGCCATGGCAACCCAACCCCATGGTTACCATGGCAACCAAACCCCGTGGTTGCCATGGAAACACTACCCCATGGTTGCCATGGCAACAGAACCCCATAGTTGCCATGGCAACAAAACGCCATGGTTACCATGGCAACACAACCCCATGGTTACCATGGACACAGAACCCCATGGTTGCCATGGCAACCAAACCCCGTGGTTGCCATGGCAACCCAACCCCGTGGATGCCATGGCAGCCCAACCCCATGGTTCCCATGGCAACACAACCCCATGGTTGCCATGGCAACCCAACCCCATGGTTACCATGGCAACAGAACCCCATAGTTGCCATAGCAACCAAACCCCGTGGTTGCCATGGCAACCCAACCCCGTGGTTGCCATGGTAACCCAACCCCGTGGATGCCATGGCAACCCAACCCCATGGTTCCCATGGCAACACAACCCCATGGTTGCCATGGCAACCCAACCCCATGGTTACCATGGCAACAGAACCCCATAGTTGCCATGGCAACTAAACGCCATGGTTACCATGGCAACACAACCCCATGGTTGCCATGGCAACACAACCCCATGGTTCCCATGGCAACACAACCCCATGGTTGCCATGGTAACCCAACCCCATGGTTACCATGGGAACAGAACCCCATAGTTGCCATGGCAACTAAACGCCATGGTTACCATGGCAACACAACCCCATGGTTACCATGGCAACCAATCTCCGTGGTTGCCATGGCAACTAAACGCCATGGTTACCATGGCAACACAACCCCATGGTTAACATGGACACAGAACCCCATGGTTGCCATGGCAACCAAACCCCGTGGTTGCCATGGCAACCCAACCCCGTGGATGCCATGGCAACCCAACCCAATGGTTCCCATGGCAACACAACCCCATGGTTGCCATGGCAACCCAACCCCATGGTTACCATGGCAACACAACCCCAGAGTTGCAATGGCAACTAAACGCCATGGTTACCATGGCAACACAACCCCATGGTTGCCATGGCAACCCAACCCCATGGTTACCATGGCAACACAACCCCATGGTTGCCATGGCAACCCAACCCCATGGTTACCATGGCAACCAAACCCCGTGGTTACCATGGCAACCAAACTCCGTGGTTGCCATGGGAACTAAACGCCATGGTTACCATGGCAACACAACCCCATGGTTGCCTTGGCAACCCAACCCCATGGTTACCATGGCAACCAAACCCCGTGGTTGCCATGGAAACACTACCCCATGGTTGCCATGGCAACAGAACCCCATAGTTGCCATGGCAACTAAACGCCATGGTTACCATGGCAACACAACCCCATGGTTGCCATGGCAACCCAACCCCATGGTTACCATGGGAACCCAACACCATGGTTGCCATGGCAACCCAACCCCATGGTTACCATGGCAACCAAACCCCGTGGTTGCCATGGCAACTAAACGCCATGGTTACCATGGCAACACAACCCCATGGTTGCCATGGCAACCCAACCCCATGGTTGCCATGGCAACCCAACCCCATGGTTCCCATGGCAACACAACTCCATGGTTGCCATGGCAACCCAACCCCATGGTTACCATGGACACAGAACCCCATAGTTGCCATGGCAACTAAACGCCATGGTTACCATGGCAACACAACCCCATGTTTGCCATGGCAACCAAACCCCGTGGTTGCCATGGCAACCCAACCCCGTGGATGCCATGGCAACCCAACCCCATGGTTCCCATGGCAACACAACCCCATGGTTGCCATGGCAACCCAACCCCATGGTTACCATGGCAACAGAACCCCATAGTTGCCATGGCAACTAAACGCCATGGTTACCATGGCAACCGAACCCCATGGTTGCCATGGCAACCCAACCCCATGGTTACCATGGCAACCCAACCCCATGGTTGCCATGGCAACCCAACCCCATGGTTACCATGGCAACCAAACCCCGTGGTTGCCATGGCAACTAAACGCCATGGTTACCATGGCAACACAACCCCATGGTTGCCATGGCAACCCAACCCCATGGTTACCATAGCAACCAAACCCCGTGGTTGCCATGGCAATCCAACCCAATGGTTACCATGGCAACAAAACCCCGTGGTTGCCATGGAAACACTACCCCATGGTTGCCATGGCAACAGAACCCCATCGTTACCATGGCAACAGAACCCCATAGTTGCCATGGCAACTAAACGCCATGGTTACCATGGCAACACAACCCCATGGTTGCCATGGCAACCAAACCCCGTGGTTGCCATGGCAACCCATCCCCGTGGATGCCATGGCAACCCAACCCCATGGTTCCCATGGCAACACAACCCCATGGTTGCCATGGCAACCCAACCCCGTGGTTACCATGGCAACACAACCCCATAGTTGCCATGGCAACTAAACGCCATGGTTACCATGGCAACACAACCCCATGGTTGCCATGGCAACCCAACCCCATGGTTACCATGGCAACACAACCCCATGGTTGCCATGGCAACCCAACCCCATGGTTGCCATGGCAACCCAACCCCATGGTTACCATGGCAACCAAACCCCGTGGTTGCCATGGAAACACTACCCCATGGTTGCCATGGCAACAGAACCCCATAGTTGCCATGGCAACTAAACGCCATGGTTACCATGGCAACACAACCCCATGGTTACCATGGACACAGAACCCCATGGTTGCCATGGCAACCAAACCCCGTGGTTGCCATGGCAACCCAACCCCGTGGTTGCCATGGCAACCCAACCCCAAGGTTCCCATGGCAACACAACCCCATGGTTGCCATGGCAACCCAACCCCATGGTTACCATGGCAACAGAACCCCATAGTTGCCATGGCAACTAAACGCCATGGTTACCATGGCAACACAACCCCATGGTTGCCATGGCAACCCAACCCCATGGTTACCATAGCAACCAAACCCCGTGGTTGCCATGGCAACGAAACGCCATGGTTACCATGGCAACACAACCCCATGGTTGCCATGGCAACCCAACCCCATGGTTGCCAAGGCAACTAAACCCCATAGTTTCCATAGCAACCCACCCAAAGGTTACCATGGCAACACAACCCCATGGTTGCCATGGAAACACTACCCCATGGTTGCCATGGCAACAGAACCCCATAGTTGCCATGGCAACTAAACGCCATGGTTACCATGGCAACACAACCCCATGGTTGCCATGGCAACCCAACCCCATGGTTACCATGGGAACCCAACACCATGGTTGCCATGGCAACCCAACCCCATGGTTACCATGGCAACCAAACCCCGTGGTTGCCATGGCAACTAAACGCCATGGTTACCATGGCAACACAACCCTATGGTTGCCATGGCAACCCAACCCCATGGTTGCCATGGCAACCCAACCCCATGGTTCCCATGGCAACACAACTCCATGGTTGCCATGGCAACCCAACCCCATGGTTACCATGGACACAGAACCCCATAGTTGCCATGGCAACTAAACGCCATGGTTACCATGGCAACACAACCCCATGTTTGCCATGGCAACCAAACCCCGTGGTTGCCATGGCAACCCAACCCCGTGGATGCCATGGCAACCCAACCCCATGGTTCCCATGGCAACACAACCCCATGGTTGCCATGGCAACCCAACCCCATGGTTACCATGGCAACAGAACCCCATAGTTGCCATGGCAACTAAACGCCATGGTTACCATGGCAACCGAACCCCATGGTTGCCATGGCAACCCAACCCCATGGTTACCATGGCAACCCAACCCCATGGTTGCCATGGCAACCCAACCCCATGTTTACCATGGCAACCAAACCCCGTGGTTGCCATGGCAACTAAACGCCATGGTTACCATGGCAACACAACCCCATGGTTGCCATGGCAACCCAACCCCATGGTTACCATAGCAACCAAACCCCGTGGTTGCCATGGCAACCCAACCCAATGGTTACCATGGCAACCAAACCCCGTGGTTGCCATGGAAACACTACCCCATGGTTGCCATGGCAACAGAACCCCATCGTTACAATGGCAACAGAACCCCATAGTTGCCATGGCAACTAAACGCCATGGTTACCATGGCAACACAACCCCATGGTTGCCATGGCAACCAAACCCCGTGGTTGCCATGGCAACCCATCCCCGTGGATGCCATGGCAACCCAACCCCATGGTTCCCATGGCAACACAACCCCATGGTTGCCATGGCAACCCAACCCCGTGGTTACCATGGCTACACAACCCCATAGTTGCCATGGCAACTAAACGCCATGGTTACCATGGCAACACAACCCCATGGTTGCCATGGCAACCCAACCCCATGGTTACCATGGCAACACAACCCCATGGTTGCCATGGCAACCCAACCCCATGGTTGCCATGGCAACCCAACCCCATGGTTACCATGGCAACCAAACCCCGTGGTTGCCATGGAAACACTACCCCATGGTTGCCATGGCAACAGAACCCCATAGTTGCCATGGCAACTAAACGCCATGGTTACCATGGCAACACAACCCCATGGTTACCATGGACACAGAACCCCATGGTTGCCATGGCAACCAAACCCCGTGGTTGCCATGGCAACCCAACCCCGTGGTTGCCATGGCAACCCAACCCCAAGGTTCCCATGGCAACACAACCCCATGGTTGCCATGGCAACCCAACCCCATGGTTACCATGGCAACAGAACCCCATAGTTGCCATGGCAACTAAACGCCATGGTTACCATGGCAACACAACCCCATGGTTGCCATGGCAACCCAACCCCATGGTTACCATAGCAACCAAACCCCGTGGTTGCCATGGCAACGAAACGCCATGGTTACCATGGCAACACAACCCCATGGTTGCCATGGCAACCCAACCCCATGGTTGCCAAGGCAACTAAACCCCATAGTTTCCATAGCAACCCAACCCCATGGTTACCATGGCAACACAACCCCATGGTTGCCATGGAAACACTACCCCATGGTTGCCATGGCAACAGAACCCCATAGTTGCCATCGCAACAAAACGCCATGGTTACCATGGAAACACAACCCCATGGTTGCCATGGCAACCCATCCCCATGGTTACCATGGCAACCAAACCCCGTGGTTGCCATGGCAACTAAACGCCATGGTTAATCATGGCAACACAACCCCATGGTTGCCATGGCAACCCAACCCCATGGTTGCCATAGCAACCAAACCCCGTGGTTGCCATGGCAACCCAACCCCATGGTTACCATGGCAACACAAACCCATGGTTCCCATGATAACACAACCCCGTGGTTGCCATGGCAAGCCAACCCCATCGTTACCATGGCAACACTACCCCATGGTTGCCATGGCAACAGAACCCCATAGTTGCCATGGCAACAAAACGCCATGGTTACCATGGCAACACAACCCCATGGTTACCATGGACACAGAACCCCATGGTTGCCATGGCAACCAAACCCCGTGGTTGCCATGGCAACCCAACCCCGTGGATGCCATGGCAACCCAACCCCATGGTTCCCATGGCAACACAACCCCATGGTTGCCATGGCAACCCAACCCCATGGTTACCATGGGAACCCAACCCCATGGTTGCCATGGCAACCCAACCCCATGGTTACCATGGCAACCAAACCCCGTTGTTGCCATGGCAACTAAACGCCATGGTTACCATGGCAACACAACCCCATGGTTGCCATGGCAACCCAACCCCATGGTTGCCATGGCAACCCAACCCCATGGTTACCATGGCAACACAACCCCATGGTTGCCATGGCAACCCAACCCCATGGTTACCATGGCAACAGAACCCCATAGTTGCCATGGCAACTAAACGCCATGGTTACCATGGCAACACAACCCCATGGTTGCCATGGCAACCAAACCCCGTGGTTGCCATGGCAACCCAACCCCGTGGATGCCATGGCAAACCAACCCCATGGTTCCCAGGGCAACACAACCCCATGGTTGCCATGGCAACACAACCCCATGGTTACCATGGCAACAGAACCCCATAGTTGCCATGGCAACTAAACGCCATGGTTACCATGGCAACACAACCCCACGGTTGCCATGGCAACCCAACCCCATGGTTACCATGGCAACACAACCCCATGGTTGCCATGGTAACCCAACCCCATGGTTACCATAGCAACCAAACCCCGTGGTTGCCATGGCAACCCAACCCCACGGTTACCATGGCAACCAAACCCCGTGGTTGCCATGGAAACACTACCCCATGGTTGCCATGGCAACAGAACCCCATAGTTGCCATGGCAACAAAACGCCATGGTTACCATGGCAACACAACCCCATGGTTACCATGGACACAGAACCCCATGGTTGCCATGGCAACCAAACCCCGTGGTTGCCATGGCAACCCAACCCCGTGGATGCCATGGCAACCCAACCCCATGGTTCCCATGGCAACACAACCCCATGGTTGCCATGGCAACCCAACCCCATGGTTACCATGGCAACAGAACCCCATAGTTGCCATGGCAACTAAACGCCATGGTTACCATGGCAACCCAACCCCATGGTTGCCATGGCAACCCAACCCCATGGTTACCATGGCAACCCAACCCCATGGTTGCCATGGCAACCCAACCCCATGGTTACCATGGCAACCAAACCCCGTGGTTGCCATGGCAAATAAACGCCATGGTTACCATGGCAACACAACCCCATGGTTGCCATGGTAACCCAACCCCATGGTTACCATAGCAACCAAACCCCGTGGTTGCCATGGCAACCCAACCCCACGGTTACCATGGCAACCAAACCCCGTGGTTGCCATGGAAACACTACCCCATGGTTGCCATGGCAACAGAACCCCATAGTTGCCATGGCAACAAAACGCCATGGTTACCATGGCAACACAACCCCATGGTTACCATGGACACAGAACCCCATGGTTGCCATGGCAACCAAACCCCGTGGTTGCCATGGCAACCCAACCCCGTGGATGCCATGGCAACCCAACCCCATGGTTCCCATGGCAACACAACCGCATGGTTGCCATGGCAACCCAACCCCATGGTTACCATGGCAACAGAACCCCATAGTTGCCATGGCAACTAAACGCCATGGTTACCATGGCAACACAACCCCATGGTTGCCATGGCAACCCAACACCATGGTTGCCATGGCAACCCAACCCCATGGTTGCCATGGCAACCCAACCCCATGGTTACCATGGCAACCAAACCCCGTGGTTGCCATGGCAACTAAACGCCATGGTTACCATGGCAACACAACCCCATGGTTGCCATGGCAACCCAAACCCATGGTTACCATGGGAACCCAACCCCATGGTTGCCATGGCAACCCAACCCCATGGTTACCATGGCAACCAAACCCCGTGGTTGCCATGGCAACTAAACGCCATGGTTACCATGGCAACACAACCCCATGGTTGCCATGGCAACCCAACCCCATGGTTGCCATGGCAACCCAACCCCATGGTTCCCATGGCAACACAACCCCATGGTTGCCATGGCAACCCAACCCCATGGTTACCATGTCAATAGAACCCCATAGTTGCCATGGCAACTAAACGCCATGGTTACCATGGCAACACAACCCCATGGTTGCCATGGCAACCAAACCCCGTGGTTGCCATGGCAACCCAACCCCATGGTTGCCATGGCAACCCAACCCCATGGTTACCATGGCAACCCAACCCCATGGTTGCCATGGCAACCCAACCCCATGGTTACCATGGCAACCAAACCCCGTGGTTGCCATGGCAACTAAACGCCATGGTTACCATGGCAACACAACCCCATGGTTGCCATGGTAACCCAACCCCATGGTTACCATAGCAACCAAACCCCGTGGTTGCCATGGCAACCCAACCCCATGGTTACCATGGCAACCAAACACCGTGGTTGCCATGGAAAAACTACCCCATGGTTGCCATGGCAATAGAACCCCATAGTTGCCATGGCAACTAAACGCCATGGTTACCATGGCAACACAACCCCATGGTTGCCATGGCAACCCAACCCCATGGTTACCATGGCAACCAAACCCCGTGGTTGCCATGGGAACCCAACCCCGTGGATGCCATGGCAACCCAACCCCATGGTTCCCATGGCAACACAACCGCATGGTTGCCATGGCAACCCAACACCATGGTTACCATGGCAACAGAACCCCATAGTTGCCATGGCAAGTAAACGCCATGGTTACCATGGCAACCCAACCCCATGGTTACCATGGCAACCCAACCCCATGGTTGCCATGGCAACCCAACCCCATGGTTGCCATGGCAACCCAACCCCATGGTTACCATAGCAACCAAACCCCGTGGTTGCCATGGCAACCCAACCCCATGGTTACCATGGCATCCAAACCCCGTGGTTGCCATGGAAACACTACCCCATGGTTGCCATGGCAACAGAACCCCATAGTTGCCATGGCAACAAAACGCCATGGTTACCATGGCAACACAACCCCATGGTTACCATGGACACAGAACCCCATGGTTGCCATGGCAACCAAACCCCGTGGTTGCCATGGCAACCCAACCCCGTGGATGCCATGGCAACACTACCCCATGGTTCCCATGGCAACACAACCCCATGGTTGCCATGGCAACCCAACCCCATGGTTACCATGGCAACAGAACCCCATAGTTGCCATGGCAACTAAACGCCATGGTTACCATGGCAACACAACCCCATGGTTGCCATGGCAACCCAACCCCATGGTTACCATGGGAACCCAACCCCATGGTTGCCATGGCAACCCAACCCCATGGTTGCCATGGCAACCCAACCCCATGGTTACCATGGCAACCAAACCCCGTGGTTGCCATGGCAACTAAACGCCATGGTTACCATGGCAATACAACCCCATGGTTGCCATGGCAATCCAACCCCATGGTTGCCATGGCAACCCAACCCCATGGTTACCATGGCAACACAGCCCTATGGTTGCCATGGCAACCCAACCCCATCGTTACCATGGCAACAGAACCCCATAGTTGCCATGGCAACTAAACGCCATGGTTACCATGGCAACACAATCCCATGGTTGCCATGGCAACCAAACCCCGTGGTTGCCATGGCAATCCAACCCAGTGGATGCCATGGCAACCCAACCCCATGGTTCCCATGGCAACACAACCCCATGGTTGCCATGGAAACCCAACCCCATGGTTACCATGGCAACAGAACCCCATAGTTGCCATGGCAACTAAACCCCGTGGTTGCCATGGCAACTAAACGCCATGGTTACCATGGCAACACAACCCCATGGTTGCCATGGCAACCCTACCCCATGGTTACCATAGCAACCAAACCCCGTGGTTGCCATGGCAACCCAACCCCATGGTTACCATGGCAACCAAACCCCGTGGTTGCCATGGAAACACTACCCCATGGTTGCCATGGCAACAGAACCCCATAGTTGCCATGGCAACAAAACGCCATGGTTACCATGGCAACACAACCCCATGGTTACCATGGACACAGAACCCCATGGTTGCCATGGCAACCAAACCCCGTGGTTGCCATGGCAACCCAACCCCGTGGATGCCATGGCAACCCAACCCCATGGTTCCCATGGAAACACAACCCCATGGTTGCCATGGCAACCCAACCCCATGGTTACCATGGCAACAGAACCCCATAGTTGCCATGGCAACTAAACGCCATGGTTACCATGGCAACACAACCCCATGGTTGCCATGGCAACCCAACCCAAGGTTACCATGGGAACCCAACCCCATGGTTGCCATGGCAACCCAACCCCATGGTTGCCATGGCAACCCAACCCCATGGTTACCATGGCAACCAAACCCCGTGGTTGCCATGGCAACTAAACGCCATGGTTACCATGGCAACACAACCCCATGGTTGCCAAGGCAATCCAACCCCATGGTTGCCATGGCAACCCAACCCCATAGTTACCATGGCAACACAACCCTATGGTTGCCATGGCAACACAACCCCATCGTTACCATGGCAACAGAACCCCATAGTTGCCATGGCAACTAAACGCCATGGTTACCATGGCAACACAATCCCATGGTTGCCATGGCAACCAAACCCCGTGGTTGCCATGGCAATCCAACCCAGTGGATGCCATGGCAACCCAACCCCATGGTTCCCATGGCAACACAACCCCATGGTTGCCATGGAAACCCAACCCCATGGTTACCATGGCAACAGAACCCCATAGTTGCCATGGCAACTAAACCCCGTGGTTGCCATGGCAACTAAACGCCATGGTTACCATGGCAACACAACCCCATGGTTGCCATGGCAACCCTACCCCATGGTTACCATAGCAACCAAACCCCGTGGTTGCCATGGCAACCCAACCCCATGGTTACCATGGCAACCAAACCCCGTGGTTGCCATGGAAACACTACCCCATGGTTGCCATGGCAACAGAACCCCATAGTTGCCATGGCAACAAAACGCCATGGTTACCATGGCAACACAACCCCATTGTTACCATGGCAACAGAACCCCATGGTTGCCATGGCAACCAAACCCCGTGGTTTCCATGGCAACCCAACCCCGTGGATGCCATGGCAACCCAACCCCATGGTTCCCATGGCAACACAACCCCATGGTTGCCATGGCAACCCAACCCCATGGTTACCATGGCAACAGAACCCCATAGTTGCCATGGCAACTAAACGCCATGGTTACCATGGCAACACAACCCCATGGTTGCCATGGCAACCCAACCCCATGGTTACCATGGGAACCCAACCCCATGGTTGCCATGGCAACCCAACCCCATGGTTACCATGGCAACCGAAACCCCGTGGTTGCCATGGCAACAAAACGCCATGGTTACCATGGCAACACAACCCCATGGTTGCCATGGCAACCCAACCCCATGGTTGCCATGGCAACCCAACCCCATGGTTACCATGGCAACACAACCCTATGGTTGCCATGGCAACCCAACCCCATCGTTACCATGGCAACAGAACCCTATAGTTGCCATGGCAACTAAACGCAATGGTTACCATGGCAACACAACCCCATGGTTGCCATGGCAACAAACCCCGTGGTTGCCATGGCAACCCAACCCCGTGGATGACATGGCAACCCAACCCCATGGATCCCATGGCAACACAACCCCATGGTTGCCATGGCAACCCAACCCCACGGTTACCATGGCAACCAAACCCCGTGGTTGCCATGGAAACACTACCCCATGGTTGCCATGGCAACAGAACCCCATAGTTGCCATGGCAACAAAACGCCATGGTTACCATGGCAACACAATCCCATGGTTACCATGGACACAGAACCCCATGGTTGCCATGGCAACCAAACCCCGTGGTTGCCATGGCAACCCAACCCCGTGGATGCCATGGCAACCCAACCCCATGGTTCCCATGGCAACACAACACCATGGTTGCCATGGCAACCCAACCCCATGGTTACCATGGCAACAGAACCCCATAGTTGCCATGGCAACTAAACGCCATGGTTACCATGGCAACACAACCCCATGGTTGCCATGGCAACCCAACCCCATGGTTACCATGGGAACCCAACCCCATGGTTGCCATGGCAACCCAACCCCATGGTTGCCATGGCAACCCAACCCCATGGTTACCATGGCAACCAAACCCCGTGGTTGCCATGGCAACTAAACGCCATGGTTACCATGGCAACACAACCCCATGGTTGCCATGGCAACCCAACACCATGGTTGCCATGGCAACCCAACCCCATGGTTACCATGGCAACGCAACCCTATGGTTGCCATGGCAACCCAACCCCATCGTTACCATGGCAACAGAACCCCATAGTTGCCATGGCAACTAAACGCCATGGTTACCATGGCAACACAACCCCATGGTTGCCATGGCAACCAAACCCCGTGGTTGCCATGGCAACCCAACCCCGTGGATGCCATGGCAACCCAACCCCATGGTTCCCATGGCAACACAACCCCATGGTTGCCATGGCAACCCAACCCCATGGTTACCATGGCAACAGAACCCCATAGTTGCCATGGCAACTAAACGCCATGGTTGCCATGACAACACAACCCCATGGTTGCCATGGCAACCCAACCCCATGGTTACCATGGCAACACAACCCCATGGTTGCCATGGCAACCCAACCCCATGGTTGCCATGGCAACCCAACCCCATGGTTACCATGGCAACCAAACACCGTGGTTGCCATGGAAAAACTACCCCATGGTTGCCATGGCAATAGAACCCCATAGTTGCCATGGCAACTAAACGCCGTGGTTACCATGGCAACACAACCCCATGGTTGCCATGGCAACCCAACCCCATGGTTACCATGGCAACCAAACCCCGTGGTTGCCATGGGAACCCAACCCCGTGGATGCCATGGCAACCCAACCCCATGGTTCCCATGGCAACACAACCGCATGGTTGCCATGGCAACCCAACACCATGGTTACCATGGCAACAGAACCCCATAGTTGCCATGGCAAGTAAACGCCATGGTTACCATGGCAACCCAACCCCATGGTTACCATGGCAACCCAACCCCATGGTTGCCATGGCAACCCAACCCCATGGTTGCCATGGCAACCCAACCCCATGGTTACCATAGCAACCAAACCCCGTGGTTGCCATGGCAACCCAACCCCATGGTTACCATGGCAACCAAACCCCGTGGTTGCCATGGAAACACTACCCCATGGTTGCCATGGCAACAGAACCCCATAGTTGCCATGGCAACAAAACGCCATGGTTACCATTGCAACACAACCCCATGGTTACCATGGACACAGAACCCCATGGTTGCCATGGCAACCAAACCCCGTGGTTGCCATGGCAACCCAACCCCGTGGATGCCATGGCAACCCAACCCCATGGTTCCCATGGCAACACAACCCCATGGTTGCCATGGCAACCCAACCCCATGGTTACCATGGCAACAGAACCCCATAGTTGCCATGGCAACTAAACGCCATGGTTACCATGGCAACACAACCCCATGGTTGCCATGGCAACCCAACCCCATGGTTACCATGGGAACCCAACCCCATGGTTGCCATGGAAACCCAACCCCATGGTTGCCATGGCAACCCAACACCATGGTTACCATGGCAACCAAACCCCGTGGTTGCCATGGCAACTAAACGCCATGGTTACCATGGCAACACAACCCCATGGTTGCCATGGCAACCCAACCCCATGGTTGCCATGGCAACCCAACCCCATGGTTACCATGGCAACACAACCCTATGGTTGCCATGGCAACCCAACACCATCGTTACCATGGCAACAGAACCCCATAGTTGCCATGGCAACTAAACGCCATGGTTACCATGGCAACACAATCCCATGGTTGCCATGGCAACCAAACCCCGTGGTTGCCATGGCAACCCAACCCCGTGGATGCCATGGCAACCCAACCCCATGGTTCCCATGGCAACACAACCCCATGGTTGCCATGGAAACCCAACCCCATGGATACCATGACAACAGAACCCCATAGTTGCCATGGCAACTAAACCCCGTGGTTGCCATGGCAACTAAACGCCATGGTTACCATGGCAACACAACCCCATGGTTGCCATGGCAACCCTACCCCATGGTTACCATAGCAACCAAACCCCGTGGTTGCCATGGCAACCCAACCCCATGGTTACCATGGCAACCAAACCCCGTGGTTGCCATGGCAACACTACCCCATGGTTGCCATGGCAACAGAACACCATAGTTGCCATGGCAACTAAACGCCATGGTTACCAATGCAACACAACCCCATGGTTACCATGGACACAGAACCCCATGGTTGCCATGGCAACCAAACCCCGTGGTTGCCATGGCAACGAAACGCCATGGTTACCATGGCAACACAACCCCATGGTTGCCATGGCAACCCAACCCCATGGTTGCCAAGGCAACTAAACCCCATAGTTTCCATAGCAACCCAACCCCATGGTTACCATGGCAACACAACCCCATGGTTGCCATGGCAACACAACCCCATGGTTGCCATGGCAACCCAACCCCATGGTTACCATAGCAACCAAACCCCGTGGTTGCCATGGCAAACCAACCCCATGGTTACCATGGCAACACAACCCCTTGTTTCCCATGATAACACAACCCCGTGGTTGCCATGGCAAGCCAACCCCATCGTTACCATGGCAACACTACCCCATGGTTGCCATGGAAACACTACCCCATGGTTGCCATGGCAACAGAACCCCAGAGTTGCCATGGCAACAAAACGCCATGGTTACCATGGCAACACAACCCCATGGTTACCATGGACACAGAACCCCATGGTTGCCATGGCAACCAAACCCCGTGGTTGCCATGGCAACCCAATCCCGTGGATGCCATGGCAACCCAACCCCATGGTTCCCATGGCAACACAACCCCATGGTTGCCATGGCAACCCAACCCCATGGTTACCATGGCAACAGAACCCCATAGTTGTCATGGCAACTAAACGCCATGGTTAGCATGGCAACACAACCCCATGGTTGCCATGGCAACTCAACCCCATGGTTACCATGGCAACACAACCCCATGGTTGCCATGGCAACCCAACATCATGGTTTCCAAGGCAATTAAACCCCATAGTTTCCATAGCAACCCAACCCCATAGTTACCATGGCAACCCGACCCCATGGTTACCATAGCAACCATACCCCGTGGTTGCGATGGCAACCCAACCCCATGGTTACCATGGCAACACAACCCCATGGTTCCCATGATAACACAACCCCGTGGTTGCCATGGCAAGCCAACCCCATCGTTACCATGGCAACACTACCCCATGGTTTCCATGGAAACACTACCCCATGGTTGCCATGGCAACAGAACCCCATAGTTGCCATGGCAACAAAACGCCATGGTTACCATGGCAACACAACCCCATGGTTACCATGGACACAGAACCCCGTGGTTGCCATGGCAACCAAACCCCGTGGATGCCATGGCAACCCAACCCCATGGTTCCCATGGCAACAGAACCCCATGGTTACCATGGCAACAGAACACCATAGTTGCCATGGCAACTAAACGCCATGGTTACCATGGCAACACAACCCCATGGTTGCCATGGCAACCCAACCCCATGGTTGCCAAGGCAGCTAAACCCCATAGTTTCCATAGCAACCCAACCCCATAGTTACCATGGCAAAACAATCCCATGGTTGCCGTGGAAACACTACCCCATGGTTGCCATGGCAACAGAACACCATAGTTGCCATCGCAACAAAACGCCATGGTTACCATGGCAACACAACCCCATGGTTACCATGGACACAGAACCCCATGGTTGCCATGGCAACCAAACCCCGTGGATGCCATGGCAACCCAACCCCAAGATTCCCATGGCAACACAACCCCATGGTTGCCATGGCAACCCAACCCCATGGTTACCATGGCAACAGAACCCCATAGTTGCCATGGCAACTAAACGCCATGGTTACCATGGCAACACAACCCCATGGTTGCCATGGCAACCCAACCCCATGGTTACCATGGCAACACAACCCCATGGTTCCCATGAGAACACAACCCCGTGGTTGCCATGGCAACCCAACCCCATCGTTACCATGGCAACACTACCCCATGGTTGCCATGGAAACACTTCCCCATGGTTGCCATGGCAACAGAACCCCATAGTTGCCATGGCAACAAAACGCCATGGTTACCATGGCAACACAACCCCATGGTTACCATGGACACAGAACCCCGTGGTTGCCATGGCAACGAAACGCCATGGTTACCATGGCAACACAACCCCATGGTTGCCATGGCAACCCAACCCCATGGTTGCCAAGGCAACTAAACCCCATAGTTTCCATAGCAACCCAACCCCATGGTTACCATGGCAACACAACCCCATGGTTGCCATGGCAACACAACCCCATGGTTGCCATGGCAACCCAACCCCGTGGATGCCATGGCAACCCAACCCCATGGTTCCCATGGCAACACAACACCATGGTTGCCATGGCAACCCAACCCCATGGTTACCATGGCAACAGAACCCCATAGTTGCCATGGCAACTAAACGCCATGGTTACCATGGCAACACAACCCCATGGTTGCCATGGCAACCCAACCCCATGGTTACCATGGCAACACAACCCCATGGTTGCCATGGCAACCCAACCCCATGGTTGCCATGGCAACCCAACCCCATGGTTACCATGGCAACCAAACCCCGTGGTTGCCATGGAAATACTATTCCATGGTTGCCATGGCAACAGAACCCCATAGTTGCCATGGCAACTAAACGCCATGGTTACCAATGCAACACAACCCCATGGTTACCATGGACACAGAACCCCATGGTTGCCATGGCAACCAAACCCCGTGGTTGCCATGGCAACCCAACCCCGTGGTTGCCATGGCAACCCAACCCCAAGGTTCCCATGGCAACACAACCCCATGGTTGCCATGGCATCCCAACCCCATGGTTACCATGGCAACAGAACCCCATAGTTGCCATGGCAACTAAACGCCATGGTTACCATGGCAACACAACCCCATGGTTGCCATGGCAACCCAACCCCATCGTTACCATGGCAACACTACCCCATGGTTGCCATGGAAACACTTCCCCATGGTTGCCATGGCAACAGAACCCCATAGTTGCCATGGCAACAAAACGCCATGGTTACCATGGCAACACAACCCCATGGTTACCATGGACACAGAACCCCGTGGTTGCCATGGCAACGAAACGCCATGGTTACCATGGCAACACAACCCCATGGTTGCCATGGCAACCCAACCCCATGGTTGCCAAGGCAACTAAACCCCATAGTTTCCATAGCAACCCAACCCCATGGTTACCATGGCAACACAACCCCATGGTTGCCATGGCAACACAACCCCATGGTTGCCATGGCAACCCAACCCCGTGGATGCCATGGCAACCCAACCCCATGGTTCCCATGGCAACACAACACCATGGTTGCCATGGCAACCCAACCCCATGGTTACCATGGCAACAGAACCCCATAGTTGCCATGGCAACTAAACGCCATGGTTACCATGGCAACACAACCCCATGGTTGCCATGGCAACCCAACCCCATGGTTACCATGGCAACACAACCCCATGGTTGCCATGGCAACCCAACCCCATGGTTGCCATGGCAACCCAACCCCATGGTTACCATGGCAACCAAACCCCGTGGTTGCCATGGAAATACTATTCCATGGTTGCCATGGCAACAGAACCCCATAGTTGCCATGGCAACTAAACGCCATGGTTACCAATGCAACACAACCCCATGGTTACCATGGACACAGAACCCCATGGTTGCCATGGCAACCAAACCCCGTGGTTGCCATGGCAACCCAACCCCGTGGTTGCCATGGCAACCCAACCCCAAGGTTCCCATGGCAACACAACCCCATGGTTGCCATGGCATCCCAACCCCATGGTTACCATGGCAACAGAACCCCATAGTTGCCATGGCAACTAAACGCCATGGTTACCATGGCAACACAACCCCATGGTTGCCATGGCAACCCAACCCCATGGTTACCATGGCAACCAAACCCCGTGGTTGCCATGGCAACGAAACGCCATGGTTACCATGGCAACACAACCCCATGGTTGCCATGGCAACCCAACCCCATGGTTGCCAAGGCAACTAAACCCCATAGTTTCCATAGCAACACAACCCCATGGTTACCATGGCAACACAACCCCATGGTTGCCATGGCAACACAACCCCATGGTTGCCATGGCAACCCAACCCCATGGTTACCATAGCAACCAATCCCGTGGTTGCCATGGCAAACCAACCCCATGGTTACCATGGCAACACAACCCCATGGTTCCCATGATAACACAACCCCGTGGTTGCCATGGCAAGCCAACCCCATCGTTACCATGGCAACACTACCCCATGGTTGCCATGGAAACACTACCCCATGGTTGCCATGGCAACAGAACCCCAGAGTTGCCATGGCAACAAAACGCCATGGTTACCATGGCAACACAACCCCATGGTTACCATGGACACAGAACCCCATGGTTGCCATGGCAACCAAACCCCGTGGTTGCCATGGCAACCCAATCCCGTGGATGCCATGGCAACCCAACCCCATGGTTCCCATGGCAACACAACCCCATGGTTGCCATGGCAACCCAACCCCATGGTTACCATGGCAACAGAACCCCATAGTTGTCATGGCAACTAAACGCCATGGTTAGCATGGCAACACAACCCCATGGTTTCCATGGCAACTCAACCCCATGGTTACCATGGCAACACAACCCCATGGTTGCCATGGCAACCCAACCTCATGGTTTCCAAGGCAATTAAACCCCATAGTTTCCATAGCAACCCAACCCCATAGTTACCATGGCAACCCGACCCCATGGTTACCATAGCAACCATACCCCGTGGTTGCCATGGCAACCCAACCCCATGGTTACCATGGCAACACAACCCCATGGTTCCCATGATAACACAACCCCGTGGTTGCAATGGCAAGCCAACCCCATCGTTACCATGGCAACACTACCCCATGGTTTCCATGGAAACACTACCCCATGGTTGCCATGGCAACAGAACCCCATAGTTGCCATGGCAACAAAACGCCATGGTTACCATGGCAACACAACCCCATGGTTACCATGGACACAGAACCCCGTGGTTGCCATGGCAACCAAACCCCGTGGATGCCATGGCAACCCAACCCCATCGTTCCCATGGAAACACAACCCCATGGTTGCCATGGCAACCCAACCCCATGGTTACCATGGCAACCCAACCCCATGGTTACCATGGCAACAGAACACCATAGTTGCCATGGCAACTAAACGCCATGGTTACCATGGCAACACAACCCCATGGTTGCCATGGCAACCCAACCCCATGGTTGCCAAGGCAGCTAAACCCCATAGTTTCCATAGCAACCCAACCCCATAGTTACCATGGCAAAACAATCCCATGGTTGCCGTGGAAACACTACCCCATGGTTGCCATGGCAACAGAACACCATAGTTGCCATCGCAACAAAACGCCATGGTTACCATGGCAACACAACCCCATGGTTACCATGGACACAGAACCCCATGGTTGCCATGGCAACCAAACCCCGTGGATGCCATGGCAACCCAACCCCAAGTTTCCCATGGCAACACAACCCCATGGTTGCCATGGCAACCCAACCCCATGGTTACCATGGCAACAGAACCCCATAGTTGCCATGGCAACTAAACGCCATGGTTACCATGGCAACACAACCCCATGGTTGCCATGGCAACCCAACCCCATGGTTACCATGGCAACACAACCCCATGGTTCCCATGAGAACACAACCCCGTGGTTGCCATGGCAACCCAACCCCATCGTTACCATGGCAACACTACCCCATGGTTGCCATGGAAACACTTCCCCATGGTTGCCATGGCAACAGAACCCCATAGTTGCCATGGCAACAAAACGCCATGGTTACCATGGCAACACAACCCCATGGTTACCATGGACACAGAACCCCATGGTTGCCATGGCAACCAAACCTCGTGGTTGCCACGGCAACCCAACCCCGTGGATGCCATGGCAACCCAACCCCATGGTTCCCATGGCAACACAACCCCATGGTTGCCATGGCAACCCAACCCCATGGTTACCATGGCAACAGAACCCCATAGTTGCCATGGCAACTAAACGCCATGGTTACCATGGCAACACAACCCCATGGTTGCCATGGCAACCCAACCCCATGGTTACCATGGCAACACAACCCCATGGTTGCCATGGCAACCCAACCCCATGGTTACCATGGCAACCAAACCCCGTGGTTACCATGGCAACCAAACTCCGTGGTTGCCATGGCAACTAACCGCCATGGTTACCATGGCAACAGAACCCCATGGCTACCATGGCAACCCAAACCCATGTTTGCCATGGCAACCCAACCCCATGGTTACCATGGCAACACAACCCCATGGTTGCCATGGCAACCCAACCCCGTGGTTACCATGGCAAGAGAACCCCATAGTTGCCATGGCAACTAAACGCCATGGTTACCATGGCAACACAACCCCATGGTTGCCATGGCAACCAAACCCCGTGGTTGCCATGGCAACCCAACCCCCTGGATGCCATGGCAACCCAACCCCATGGTTCCCATGGCAACACAACCCCATGGTTGCCATGGCAACCCAACCCCATGGTTACCATGGCAACAGAACCCCATAGTTGCCATGGCAACTAAACCCCGTGGTTGCCATGGCAACTAAACGCCATGGTTACCATGGCAACACAACCCCATGGTTGCCATGGCAACTAAACGCCATGGTTACCATAGCAACGAAACCCCGTGGTTGCCATGGCAACCCAACCCCATGGTTACCATGACAACCAAACCCCGTGGTTGCCATGGAAACACTATCCCATGGTTGCCATGGCAACAGAACCCCATAGTTGCCATGGCAACTAAACGCCATGGTTACCATGGCAACACAACCCCATGGTTACCATGGACACAGAACCCCGTGGTTGCCATGGCAACCCAACCCCAAGGTTCCCATGGCAACACAACCCCATGGTTGCCATGGCAACCCAACCCCATGGTTACCATGGCAACAGAACCCCATAGTTGCCATGGCAACTAAACGCCATGGTTACCATGGCAACACAATCCCATGGTTGCCATGGCAACCCAACCCCATGGTTACCATGGCAACAGAACACCATAGTTGCCATGGCAACTAAACGCCATGGTTACCATGGCAACACAACCCCATGGTTGCCATGGCAACCCAACCCCATGGTTGCCAAGGCAGCTAAACCCCATAGTTTCCATAGCAACCCAACCCCATAGTTACCATGGCAAAACAATCCCATGGTTGCCGTGGAAACACTACCCCATGGTTGCCATGGCAACAGAACACCATAGTTGCCATCGCAACAAAACGCCATGGTTACCATGGCAACACAACCCCATGGTTACCATGGACACAGAACCCCATGGTTGCCATGGCAACCCAACCCCGTGGTTGCCATGGCAACCCAACCCCGTGGATGCCATGGCAACCCAACCCCAAGTTTCCCATGGCAACACAACCCCATGGTTGCCATGGCAACCCAACCCCATGGTTACCATGGCAACAGAACCCCATAGTTGCCATGGCAACTAAACGCCATGGTTACCATGGCAACACAACCCCATGGTTGCCATGGCAACCCAACCCCATGGTTACCATGGCAACACAACCCCATGGTTCCCATGAGAACACAACCCCGTGGTTGCCATGGCAACCCAACCCCATCGTTACCATGGCAACACTACCCCATGGTTGCCATGGAAACACTTCCCCATGGTTGCCATGGCAACAGAACCCCATAGTTGCCATGGCAACAAAACGCCATGGTTACCATGGCAACACAACCCCATGGTTACCATGGACACAGAACCCCATGGTTGCCATGGCAACCAAACCTCGTGGTTGCCACGGCAACCCAACCCCGTGGATGCCATGGCAACCCAACCCCATGGTTCCCATGGCAACACAACCCCATGGTTGCCATGGCAACCCAACCCCATGGTTACCATGGCAACAGAACCCCATAGTTGCCATGGCAACTGAACGCCATGGTTACCATGGCAACACAACCCCATGGTTGCCATGGCAACCCAACCCCATGGTTACCATGGCAACACAACCCCATGGTTGCCATGGCAACCCAACCCCATGGTTACCATGGCAACCAAACCCCGTGGTTACCATGGCAACCAAACTCCGTGGTTGCCATGGCAACTAAACGCCATGGTTACCATGGCAACAGAACCCCATGGTTACCATGGCAACCCAAACCCATGTTTGCCATGGCAACCCAACCCCATGGTTACCATGGCAACACAACCCCATGGTTGCCATGGCAACCCAACCCCGTGGTTCCAATGGCAACAGAACCCCATAGTTGCCATGGCAACTAAACGGCATGGTTACCATGGCAACACAACCCCATGGTTGCCATGGCAACCAAACCCCGTGGTTGCCATGGCAACCCAACCCCGTGGATGCCATGGCAACCCAACCCCATGGTTCCCATGGCAACACAACCCCATGGTTGCCATGGCAACCCAACCCCATGGTTACCATGGCAACAGAACCCCATAGTTGCCATGGCAACTAAACCCCGTGGTTGCCATGGCAACTAAACGCCATGGTTACCATGGCAACACAACCCCATGGTTGCCATGGCAACTAAACGCCATGGTTACCATAGCAACCAAACCCCGTGGTTGCCATGGCAACCCAACCCCATGGTTACCATGGCAACCAAACCCCGTGGTTGCCATGGAAACACTACCCCATGGTTTCCATGGCAACAGAACCCCATAGTTGCCATGGCAACTAAACGCCATGGTTACCATGGCAACACAACCCCATGGTTACCATGGACACAGAACCCCGTGGTTGCCATGGCAACCCAACCCCAAGGTTCCCATGGCAACACAACCCCATGGTTGCCATGGCAACCCAACCCCATGGTTACCATGGCAACAGAACCCCATAGTTGCCATGGCAACTAAACGCCATGGTTACCATGGCAACACAATCCCATGGTTGCCATGGCAACCCAACCCCATGGTTACCATACCAACCAAACCCCGTTGTTGCCATGGCAACGAAACGCCATGGTTACCATGGCAACACAACCCCATGGTTGCCATGGCAACCCAACCCCATGGTTGCCAAGGCAACTAAACCCCATAGTTTCCATAGCAACCCAACCCCATGGTTACCATGGCAACACAACCCCATGGTTGCCATGGAAACACTACCCCATGGTTGCCATGGCAACAGAACCCCATAGTTGCCATCGCAACAAAACGCCATGGTTACCATGGCAACACAACACCATGGTTGCCATGGCAACCCAACCCCATGGTTACCATGGCAACCAAACCCCGTGGTTGCCATGGCAACTAAACGCCATGGTTACCATGGCAACACAACCCCATGGTTGCCATGGCAACCCAACCCCATGGTTACCATAGCAACCAAACCCCGTGGTTTCCATGGCAAACCAGCCCCATGGTTACCATGGCAACACAACCCCATGGTTCCCATGATAACACAACCCCGTGGTTGCCATGGCAAGCCAACCCCATCTTTACCATGGCAACACTACCCCATGGTTGCCATGGAAACACTACCCCATGGTTGCCATGACAACAGAACCCCATAGTTGCCATGGCAACAAAACGCCATGGTTACCATGGCAACACAACCCCATGGTTACCATGGACACAGAACCCCATGGTTGCCATGGCAACCAAACCCCGTGGTTGCCATGGCAACCCAACCCCGTGGATGCCATGGCAACCCAACCCCATGGTTCCCATGGCAACACAACCCCATGGTTGCCATGGCAACCCAACCCCATGGTTACCATGGCAACAGAACACCATAGTTGTCATGGCAACTAAACGCCATGGTTGCCATGGCAACACAACCCCATGGTTGCCATGGCAACCAAAGCCCGTGGTTGCCATGGCAACCCAACCCCGTGGATGCCATGGCAACCCAACCCCATGGTTCCCATGGCAACACAACCCCATGGTTGCCATGGCAACCCAACCCCATAGTTACCATGGCAACCCAACCCCATGGTTACCATAGCAATCAAACCCCGTGGTTGCCATGGCAACCCAACCCCATGGTTACCATGGCAACACAACCCCATGGTTCCCATGATAACACAACCCCGTGGTTGCCATGGCAAGCCAACCCCATCGTTACCATGGCAACACTACCCCACGGTTTCCATGGAAACACTACCCCATGGTTGCCATGGCAACAGAACCCCATAGTTGCCATGGCAACAAAACGCCATGGTTACCATGGCAACACAACCCCATGGTTACCATGGACACAGAACCCCGTGGTTGCCATGGCAACCCAACCCCGTGGATGCCATGGCAACCCAACCCCATGGTTCCCATGGAAACACAACCCCATGGTTGCCATGGCAACCCAACCCCATGGTTACCATGGCAACAGAACCCCATGGTTACCATGGCAACAGAACCCCATAGTTGCCATGGCAACTAAACGCCATGGTAACCATGGCAACACAACCCCATGGTTGCCATGGCAAACCAACCCCATGGTTGCCAAGGCAGCTAAACCCCATAGTTTCCATAGCAACCCAACCCCATAGTTACCATGGCAAAACAACCCCATGGTTGCCATGGAAACACTACCCCATGGTTGCCATGGCAACAGAACACCATAGTTGCCATCGCAACAAAACGCCATGGTTACCATGGCAACACAACCCCATGGTTACCATGGACACAGAACCCCATGGTTGCCATGGCAACCGAACCCCATGGTTCCCATGGCAACACAACCCCATGGTTGCCATGGCAACCCAACCCCATGGTTACCATGGCAACAGAACCCCATAGTTGCCATGGCAACTAAACGCCATGGTTACCATGGCAACACAACCCCATGGTTGCCATGGCAACCCAACCCCATGGTTACCATGGCAACACAACCCCATGGTTCCCATGAGAACACAACCCCGTGGTTGCCATGGCAACCCAACCCCATCGTTGCCATGGCAACCCAACCCCATGGTTGCCATGGCAACCCAACCCCATGGTTGCCATGGCAACCGAACCCCGTGGTTTCCATGGCAACTAAACGCCATGGTTACCATGGCAACACAACCCCATGGTTACCATGGACACAGAACCCCATGGTTGCCATGGCAACCAAACCCCGTGGTTGCCATGGCAACCCAACCCCGTGGATGCCATGGCAACCCAACCCCATGCTTCCAATGGCAACACAACACCATGGTTGCCATGGCAACCCAACCCCATGGTTACCATGGGAACAGAACCCCATAGTTGCCATGGCAACTAAACGCCATGGTTACCATGGCAACACAACCCCATGGTTGCCATGGCAACCCAACCCCATGGTTACCATGGCAACACAACCCCATGGTTGCCATGGCAACCCAACCCCATGGTTGCCATGGCAACCCAACCCCATGGTTACCATGGCAACCAAACCCCGTGGTTGCCATGGAAATACTACCCCATGGTTGCCATGGCAACAGAACCCCATAGTTGCCATGGCAACTAAACGCCATGGTTACCATGGCAACACAACCCCATGGTTACCATGGACACAGAACCCCATGGTTGCCATGGCAACGAAACCCCGTGGTTGCCATGGCAACCCAACCCCATGGTTGCCATGGCTACCCAACCCCATGGTTACCATGGGAACCCAACCCCATGGTTGCCATGGACACAGAACCGCATGGTTGCCATGGCAATCAAACCCCGTGGTTACCATGGCAACCCAACCCCATGGTTGCCATGGCAACCCAACCCCATGCTTACCATGGGAACCCAACCCCATGGTTGCCATGGCAACCCAACCCCATGGTTACCATGGGAACCCAACCCCATGGTTTCCATGGCAACCCAACCCCATGGTTGCCATGGCAATCCAACCCCATGGTTACCATGGAAACTAAACCCCGTGGTTGCCATGGCAACTAAACGCCATGGTTACCATGGCAACACAACCCCATGGTTGCCATGGCAACCCAACCCCATGGTTCCAATGGCAACACAACCCCATGGTTGCCATGGCAACCCAACCGTATGGTTACCATGGCAACAGAACCCCATAGTTGCCATGGCAACTAAACGCCATGGTTACCATGGCAACACAACCCCATGGTTGCCATGGCAACCAAACCCCGTGGTTGCCATGGCAACCCAACCCCGTGGATGCCATGGCAACCCAACCCCATGGTTCCCATGGCAACACAACCCCATGGTTGCCATGGCAACCCAACCCCATGGATACCATGGCAACAGAACCCCATAGTTGCCATGGCAACTAAACGCCATGGTTACCATGGAAACCCAACCCCATGGTTGCCATGGCAACCCAACCCCATGGTTACCATGGCAACCAAACCCCGTGGTTGCCATGGAAACACTACCCCATGGTTACCATGGCAACAGAACCCCATAGTTGCCATGGCAACTAAACGCCATGGTTACCATGGCAACACAACCCCATGGTTGCCATGGCAACCCAACCCCATGGTTACCATGGCAACACAACCCCATGGTTGCCATGGCAACCCAACCCCATGGTTGCCATGGCAACCCAACCTCATGGTTACCATGGCAACCAAGCCCCGTGGTTGCCATGGAAACACTACCCCATGGTTGCCATGGCATCAGAACCCCATAGTTGCCATGGCAACTAAACGCCATGGTTACCATGGCAACACAACCCCATGGTTACCATGGACACAGAACCCCATGGTTGCCATGGCAACAGAACCCCGTGGTTGCCATGGCAACCCAACCCCGTGGATGCCATGGCAACCCAACCCCATTGTTCCCATGGCAACACAACCCCATGGTTGCCATGGCAACCCAACCCCGTGGATGCCATGGCAACCCAACCCCATAGTTACCATGGCAACCCAACCCCATGGTTACCATAGCAATCAAACCCCGTGGTTGCCATGGCAACCCAACCCCATGGTTACCATGGCAACACAACCCCATTGTTCCCATGATAACACAACCCCGTGGTTGCCATGGCAAGCCAACCCCATCGTTACCATGGCAACACTACCCCACGGTTTCCATGGAAACACTACCCCATGGTTGCCATGGCAACAGAACCCCATAGTTGCCATGGCAACAAAACGCCATGGTTACCATGGCAACACAACCCCATGGTTACCATGGACACAGAACCCCGTGGTTGCCATGGCAACCCAACCCCGTGGATGCCATGGCAACCCAACCCCATGGTTCCCATGGAAACACAACCCCATGGTTGCCATGGCAACCCAACCCCATGGTTACCATGGCAACAGAACCCCATGGTTACCATGGCAACAGAACCCCATAGTTGCCATGGCAACTAAACGCCATGGTTACCATGGCAACACAACCCCATGGTTGCCATGGCAAACCAACCCCATGGTTGCCAAGGCAGCTAAACCCCATAGTTTCCATAGCAACCCAACCCCATAGTTACCGTGGCAAAACAACCCCATGGTTGCCATGGAAACACTACCCCATGGTTGCCATGGCAACAGAACACCATAGTTGCCATCGCAACAAAACGCCATGGTTACCATGGCAACACAACCCCATGGTTACCATGGACACAGAACCCCATGGTTGCCATGGCAACCCAACCCCATGGTTCCCATGGCAACACAACCCCATGGTTGCCATGGCAACCCAACCCCATGGTTACCATGGCAACAGAACCCCATAGTTGCCATGGCAACTAAACGCCATGGTTACCATGGCAACACAACCCCATGGTTGCCATGGCAACCAAACCCCATGGTTACCATGGCAACACAACCCCATGGTTCCCATGAGAACACAACCCCGTGGTTGCCATGGCAACCCAACCCCATCGTTGCCATGGCAACCCAACCCCATGGTTGCCATGGCAACCCAACCCCATGGTTGCCATGGCAACCGAACCCCGTGGTTTCCATGGCAACTAAACGCCATGGTTACCATGGCAACACAACCCCATGGTTACCATGGACACAGAACCCCATGGTTGCCATGGCAACCAAACCCCGTGGTTGCCATGGCAACCCAACCCCGTGGATGCCATGGCAACCCAACCCCATGCTTCCAATGGCAACACAACACCATGGTTGCCATGGCAACCCAACCCCATGGTTACCATGGCAACAGAACCCCATAGTTGCCATGGCAACTAAACGCCATGGTTACCATGGCAACACAACCCCATGGTTGCCATGGCAACCCAACCCCATGGTTACCATGGCAACACAACCCCATGGTTGCCATGGCAACCCAACCCCATGGTTGCCATGGCAACCCAACCCCATGGTTACCATGGCAACCAAACCCCGTGGTTGCCATGGAAATACTACCCCATGGTTGCCATGGCAACAGAACCCCATAGTTGCCATGGCAACTAAACGCCATGGTTACCATGGCAACACAACCCCATGGTTACCATGGACACAGAACCCCATGGTTGCCATGGCAACGAAACCCCGTGGTTGCCATGGCAACCCAACCCCATGGTTGCCATGGCTACCCAACCCCATGGTTACCATGGGAACCCAACCCCATGGTTGCCATGGACACAGAACCGCATGGTTGCCATGGCAATCAAACCCCGTGGTTACCATGGCAACAGAACCCCATAGTTGCCATGGGAACTAAACGCCATGGTTACCATGGCAACACAACGCCATGGTTGCCATGGCAACCCAACCCCATGGTTACCATGGGAACCCAACCCCATGGTTGCCATGGCAACCCAACCCCATGGTTGCCATGGCAACACAACCCCATGGTTACCATGGCAACACAACCCCATGGTTGCCATGGCAACCCAACCCCATGGTTACCATGGCAACCAAACCCCGTGGTTGCCATGGCAACTAAACGCCATGGTTACCATGGCAACACAACCCCATATTTGCCATGGCAACCCAACCCCATGGTTACCATAGCAACCAAACCCCGTGGTTGCCATGGCAACAGAACACCATAGTTGCCATGGCAACAAAACGCCATGGTTACCATGGCAACACAACCCCATGGTTACCATGGACACAGAACCCCATGGTTGCCATGGCAACCAAACCCCGTGGCTGCCATGGCAACCCAACCCCGTGGATGCCATGGCAACCCAACCCCATGGTTCCCATGGCAACACAACCCCATGGTTGCCATGGCAACCCAACCCCATGGTTGCCAAGGCAACTAAACCCCATAGTTTCCATAGCAACCCAACCCCATGGTTACCATGGCAACACAACCCCATGGTTACCATGGCAATCAAACCCCGTGGTTGCCATGGAAACACTACCGCATGGTTGCCATGGCAACAGAACCCCATAGTTGCCATGGCAACAAAACGCCATGGTTACCATGGCAACAGAACCCCATATTTGCCATGGCAACTAAACGCCATGGTTACCATGGCAACACAACCCCATGGTTGCCATGGCAGCCCAACCCCATGGTTACCATGGAAACACAACCCCATGGTTGCCATGGCAACCCAACCCCATGGTTACCATGGCAACCAAACCCCTTAGTTGCCATGGCAACTAAACGCCATGGTTACCATGGCAACACAACCCCATGGTTACCATGGCAACAGAACCCCATGGTTGCCATGGCAACCAGACCCCGTGGTTGCCATGGCAACCCAACCCCGTGGATGCCATGGCAACCCAACCCCATGGTTCCCATGGCAACACAACACCATGGTTGCCATGGCAACCCAACCCCATGGTTACCATGGCAACAGAACCCCATAGTTGCCATGGCAACTAAACGCCATGGTTACCATGGCAACACAACACCATGGTTGCCATGGCAACCCAACCCCATGGTTACCATGGGAACCCAACCCCATGGTTGCCATTGCAACCCAACCCCATGGTTGCCATGGCAACCCAACCCCATGGTTACCATGGCAACCAAACCCCGTGGTTGCCATGGCAACTAAACGCCATGGTTACCATGGCAACCCAACCCCATGGTTGCCATGGCAACCCAACCCCATGGTTCCCATGGCAACACAACCATATGGTTGCCATGGCAACCCAACCCCATGGTTACCATTGCAACAGAACCCCATAGTTGCCATGGCAACTAAACGCCATGGTTACCATGGCAACACAACCCCATGGTTGCCATGGCAACCAAACCCCGTGGTTGCCATGGCAACCCAACCCCGTGGATGCCATGGCAACCCAACCCCGTGGTTCCCATGGCAACACAACCCCATGGTTCCCTTGGCAACCCAAACCCATGGTTACCATGGCAACAGAACACCATAGTTGCCATGGCAACTAAACGCCATGGTTACCATGGCAACACAACCCCATGGTTGCCATGGCAACCCAACCCCATGGTTACCATGGCAACCCAACCCCATGGTTGCCATGGCAACCCAACCCCATGGTTACCATGGCAACCAAACCCCGTGGTTGCCATGGAAACACTACCCCATGGTTGCCATGGCAACAGAACCCCATAGTTGCCATGGCAACAAAACGCCATGGTTACCATGGAAACACAACCCCATGGTTACCATGGACACAGAACCCCATGGTTGCCATGGCAACCAAACCCCGTGGTTGCCATGGCAACCCAACCCCGTGGATGCCATGGCAACCCAACCCCACGGTTCCCATGGCAACACAACCCCATGGTTGCCATGGCAATCAAACCCCGTGGTTACCATGGCAACAGAACCCCATAGTTGCCATGGGAACTAAACGCCATGGTTACCATGGCAACACAACGCCATGGTTGCCATGGCAACCCAACCCCATGGTTACCATGGGAACCCAACCCCATGGTTGCCATGGCAACCCAACCCCATGGTTGCCATGGCAACACAACCCCATGGTTACCATGGCAACACAACCCCATGGTTGCCATGGCAACCCAACCCCATGGTTACCATGGCAACCAAACCCCGTGGTTGCCATGGCAACTAAACGCCATGGTTACCATGGCAACACAACCCCATATTTGCCATGGCAACCCAACCCCATGGTTACCATAGCAACCAAACCCCGTGGTTGCCATGGCAACAGAACACCATAGTTGCCATGGCAACAAAACGCCATGGTTACCATGGCAACACAACCCCATGGTTACCATGGACACAGAACCCCATGGTTGCCATGGCAACCAAACCCCGTGGCTGCCATGGCAACCCAACCCCGTGGATGCCATGGCAACCCAACCCCATGGTTCCCATGGCAACACAACCCCATGGTTGCCATGGCAACCCAACCCCATGGTTGCCAAGGCAACTAAACCCCATAGTTTCCATAGCAACCCAACCCCATGGTTACCATGGCAACACAACCCCATGGTTACCATGGCAATCAAACCCCGTGGTTGCCATGGAAACACTACCGCATGGTTGCCATGGCAACAGAACCCCATAGTTGCCATGGCAACAAAACGCCATGGTTACCATGGCAACAGAACCCCATATTTGCCATGGCAACTAAACGCCATGGTTACCATGGCAACACAACCCCATGGTTGCCATGGCAGCCCAACCCCATGGTTACCATGGAAACACAACCCCATGGTTGCCATGGCAACCCAACCCCATGGTTACCATGGCAACCAAACCCCTTAGTTGCCATGGCAACTAAACGCCATGGTTACCATGGCAACACAACCCCATGGTTACCATGGCAACAGAACCCCATGGTTGCCATGGCAACCAGACCCCGTGGTTGCCATGGCAACCCAACCCCGTGGATGCCATGGCAACCCAACCCCATGGTTCCCATGGCAACACAACACCATGGTTGCCATGGCAACCCAACCCCATGGTTACCATGGCAACAGAACCCCATAGTTGCCATGGCAACTAAACGCCATGGTTACCATGGCAACCCAACCCCATGGTTGCCATGGCAACCAGACCCCGTGGTTGCCATGGCAACCCAACCCCGTGGATGCCATGGCAACCCAACCCCATGGTTCCCATGGCAACACAACACCATGGTTGCCATGGCAACCCAACCCCATGGTTACCATGGCAACACAACACCATGGTTGCCATGGCAACCCAACCCCATGGTTACCATGGGAACCCAACCCCATGGTTGCCATTGCAACCCAACCCCATGGTTGCCATGGCAACCCAACCCCATGGTTACCATGGCAACCAAACCCCGTGGTTGCCATGGCAACTAAACGCCATGGTTACCATGGCAACCCAACCCCATGGTTGCCATGGCAACCCAACCCCATGGTTCCCATGGCAACACAACCATATGGTTGCCATGGCAACCCAACCCCATGGTTACCATTGCAACAGAACCCCATAGTTGCCATGGCAACTAAACGCCATGGTTACCATGGCAACACAACCCCATGGTTGCCATGGCAACCAAACCCCGTGGTTGCCATGGCAACCCAACCCCGTGGATGCCATGGCAACCCAACCCCGTGGTTCCCATGGCAACACAACCCCATGGTTCCCTTGGCAACCCAAACCCATGGTTACCATGGCAACAGAACACCATAGTTGCCATGGCAACTAAACGCCATGGTTACCATGGCAACACAACCCCATGGTTGCCATGGCAACCCAACCCCATGGTTACCATGGCAACCCAACCCCATGGTTGCCATGGCAACCCAACCCCATGGTTACCATGGCAACCAAACCCCGTGGTTGCCATGGAAACACTACCCCATGGTTGCCATGGCAACAGAACCCCATAGTTGCCATGGCAACAAAACGCCATGGTTACCATGGCAACACAACCCCATGGTTACCATGGACACAGAACCCCATGGTTGCCATGGCAACCAAACCCCGTGGTTGCCATGGCAACCCAACCCCGTGGATGCCATGGCAACCCAACCCCACGGTTCCCATGGCAACACAACCCCATGGTTGCCATGGCAACCCAACCCCATGGTTACCATGGCAACACAACCCCATGGTTGCCATGGAAACAAAACCCCATGGTTACGATGGGAACCCAACCCCATGGTTGCCATGGCAACCCAGCCCCATGGTTGCCATGGCAACCCAACCCCATGGTTACCATGGCAACCAAACTCCGTGGTTGCCATGGCAACTAAACGCCATGGTTACCATGGCAACACAACCCCATGTTTGCCATGGCAACCCAACCCCATGGTTGCCATGGCAACCCAACCCCATGGTTCCCATGGCAACACTACCCCATGGTTGCCATGGCAACAGAACCCCATAGTTGCCATGGCAACAAAACGCCATGGTTACCATGGCAACACAACCCCATGGTTACCATGGACACAGCACCCCATGGTTGCCATGGCAACCAAACCCCGTGGTTGCCATGGCAACCCAACCCCGTGGATGCCATGGCAACCAAACCCCATGGTTCCCATGGCAACACAACCCCATGGTTGCCATGGCAACCCAACCCCATGGTTACCATGGCAACAGAACCCCATAGTTGCCATGGCAACTAAACGCCATGGTTACCATGGCAACACAACCCCATGGTTGCCATGGCAACCCAACCCCATGGTTACCATGGCAACACAACCCCATGGTTGCCATGGCAACCCAACCCCATGGTTGCCATGGCAACCCAACCCCATGGTTACCATGGCAACCAAACCCCTTAGTTGCCATGGCAACAGAACCCCATACTTGCCATGGCAACAAAACGCCATGGTTACCATGGCAGCACAACCCCATGGTTACCATGGACACAGAACCCCATGGTTGCCATGGCAACCAAACCCCGTGGTTGCCATGGCAACCAAACCCCGTGGTTGCCATGGCAACTAAACGCCATGGTTACCATGGCAACACAACCCCGTGGTTGCCATGGCAACCCAACCCCATGGTTGCCATGGCAACCCAACCCCATGGTTCCCATGGCAACACTACCCCATGGTTGCCATGGCAACAGAACCCCATAGTTGCCATGGCAGCAAAACGCCATGGTTACCATGGCAACACAACCCCATGGTTACCATGGACACAGAACCCCATGGTTGCCATGGCAACCAAACCCCGTGGTTGCCATGGCAACCCAACCCCGTGGATGCCATGGCAACCCAACCCCACGGTTCCCATGGCAACACAACCCCATGGTTGCCATGGCAACGCAACCCCATGGTTACCATGGCAACAGAACCCCATAGTTGCCATGGCAACTAATCGCCATGGTTACCATGGCAACACAACCCCATGGTTGCCATGGCAACCGAACCCCATGGTTACCATGGCAACACAACCCCATGGTTGCCATGGCAACCAAACCCCATGGTTACCATGGCAACCAAACCCCGTGGTTGCCATGGCAACACAACCCCATGATTGCCATGGCAACCCAACCCCATGGTTGCCATGGCAACCCAACCCCATGGTTCCCATTGCAACCCAACCCCATGGTTACCATGGCAACACAACCCCATGGTTGCCATGGCAACCCAACCCCATGGTTGCCATGGAAACCCAACCCCATGGTTACCATGGCAACCAAACCCCGTGGTTGCCATGGCAACCCAACCCCATAGTTGCCATGGCAACAAAACGCCATGGTTACCATGGCAACACAACCCCATGGTTACCATGGACACAGAATCCCATGGTTGCCATGGCAACCAAACCCCATGGTTGCCATGGCAACCCAACCCCGTGGATGCCATGGCAACCCAACCCCATGGTTCCCATGGCAACACAACCCCATGGTTGCCATGGCAACCCAACCCCATGGTTACCATGGCAACAGAACCCCATAGTTGCCATGGCAACTAAACGCCATGGTTACCATGGCAACACAACCCCATGGTTGCCATGGAAACCCAACCCCATGGTTACCATGGGAACCCAACCCCATGGTTGCCATGGCAACACAACCCCATGGTTGCCATGGCAACCCAACCCCATGGTTACCATGGCAACCAAACCCCGTGGTTGCCATGGCAACTAAACGCCATGGTTACCATGGCAACACAACCCCATGGTTGCCATGGCAACCCAACCCCATGGTTGCCATGGCAACCCAACCCCATGGTTCCCATGGCAACACTACCCCATGGTTGCCATGGCAACAGAACCCCATAGTTGCCATGGCAACAAAACGCCATGGTTACCATGGCAACACAACCCCATGGTTACCATGGACACAGAACCCCATGGTTGCCATGGCAACCAAACCCCATGGTTGCCATGGCAACCCAACACCGTGGATGCCATGGCAACCAAACCCCATGGTTCCCATGGCAACACAACCCCATGGTTGCCATGGCAACCCAACCCCATGGTTACCATGGCAACAGAACCCCATAGTTGCCATGGCAACTAAACGCCATGGTTACCATGGCAACACAACCCCATGGTTGCCATGGCAACCCAACCCCATGGTTACCATGCAACACAACCCCATGGTTGCCATGGCAACCCAACCCCATGGTTGCCATGGCAACCCAACCCCATGGTTACCATGGCAACCAAACCCCTGTGTTGCCATGGCAACAGAACCCCATAGTTGCCATGGCAACAAAACGCCATGGTTACCATGGCAACACAACCCCATGGTTACCATGGACACAGAACCCCATGGTTGCCATGGCAACCAAACCCCGTGGTTGCCATGGCAACCCAACCCCGTGGATGCCATGGCAACCCAACCCCATGGTTCCCATGGCAACACAACCCCATGGTTGCCATGGCAACCCAACCCCATGGTTACCATGGCAACAGAACCCCATAGTTGCCATGGCAACTAAACGCCATGGTTACCATCGCAACACAACACCATGGTTGCCATGGCAACCCAACCCCATGGTTACCATGGGAACCCAACCCCATGGTTACCATGGCAACAGAACCCCATAGTTGCCATGGCAACTAAACGCCATGGTTACCATGGCAACACAACCCCATGGTTGCCATGGCAACCCAACCCCATGGTTACCATGGCAACCCAACCCCACGGTTCCCATGGCAACACAACCCCATGGTTGCCATGGCAACGCAACCCCATGGTTACCATGGCAACAGAACCCCATAGTTGCCATGGCAACTAAACGCCATGGTTACCATGGCAACACAACCCCATGGTTGCCATGGCAACCGAACCCCATGGTTACCATGGCAACACAACCCCATGGTTGCCATGGCAACCAAACCCCATGGTTACCATGGCAACCAAACCCCGTGGTTGCCATGGCAACACAACCCCATGATTGCCATGGCAACACAACCCCATGATTGCCATGGCAACCCAACCCCATGGTTGCCATGGCAACCCAACCCCATGGTTCCCATTGCAACCCAACCCCATGGTTACCATGGCAACACAACCCCATGGTTGCCATGGCAACCCAACCCCATGGTTACCATGGCAACCAAACCCCGTGGTTGCCATGGCAACTAAACGCCATGGTTACCATGGCAACACAACCCCATGGTTGCCATGGCAACCCAACCCCATGGTTACCATAGCAACCAAAACCCGTGGTTGCCATGGCAACCCAACCCCATGGTTACCATGGCAACCAAACCCCGTGGTTGCCATGGCAACACAACCCCATGGTTGCCATGGCAACCCAACCCCATGGTTACCATAGCAACCAAACCCCGTGGTTGCCATGGCAACCCAACCCCATGGTTACCATAGCAACCCAACCCCGTTGATGCCATGGCAACACAACCCCATGGTTGCCATGGCAACCCAACCCCATGGTTACCATGGCAACACAACCCCATAGTTGCCATGGCAACTAAACGCCATGGTTACCATGGCAACACAACCCCATGGTTGCCATGGCAACCCAACCCCATGGTTACCATGGCAACACAACCCCATGGTTTCCATGGCAACACAACCCCATGGTTGCCATGGCAACCCAACCCCATGGTTACCATGGCAACCAAACCCCGTGGTTGCCATGGAAACACTACCCCATGGTTGCCATGGCAACAGAACCCCATAGTTGCCATGGCAACAAAACGCCATGGTTTCCATGGCAACACAACGCCATGGTTACCATGGACACAGAACCCCATGGTTGCCATGGCAACTAAACGCCATGGTTACCATGGTAACACAACCCCATGGTTGCCATGGCAACCCAACCCCATGGTTACCATGGCAACACAACCCCATGGTTGCCATGGCAACCCAACCCCATGGTTGCCATGGCAACCCAACCCCATGGTTACCATGGCAACCAAACCCCTGTGTTGCCATGGCAACAGAACCCCATAGTTGCCATGGCAACAAAACGCCATGGTTACCATGGCAACACAACCCCATGGTTACCATGGACACAGAACCCCATGGTTGCCATGGCAACCAAAGCCCGTGGTTGCCATGGCAACCCAACCCCGTGGATGCCATGGCAACCCAACCCCACGGTTCCCATGGCAACACAACCCCATGGTTGCCATGGCAACGCAACCCCATGGTTACCATGGCAACAGAACCCCATAGTTGCCATGGCAACTAAACGCCATGGTTACCATGGCAACACAACCCCATGGTTGCCATGGCAACCCAACCCCATGGTTACCATGGCAACACAACCCCATGGTTGCCATGGCAACCCAACCCCATGGTTACCATGGCAACCAAACCCCGTGGTTGCCATGGCAACACAACCCCATGATTGCTATGGCAACACAACCCCATGATTGCCATGGCAACCCAACCCCATGGTTGCCATGGCAACCCAACCCCATGGTTCCCATTGCAACCCAACCCCATGGTTACCATGGCAACACAACCCCATGGTTGCCATGGCAACCCAACCCCATGGTTGCCATGGCAACCCAACCCCATGGTTACCATGGCAACCAAACCCCGTGGTTGCCATGGCAACTAAACGCCATGGTTACCATGGCAACCCAACCCCATTGTTACCATAGCAACCAAACCCCGTGGTTGCCATGGCAACCCAAACCCATGGTTACCATGGCAACAAAACCCCGTGGTTGCCATGGAAACACTACCCCATGGTTGCCATGGCAACCCAACCCCATGGTTACCATAGCAACCAAACCCCGTGGTTGCCATGGCAACCCAACCCCATGGTTACCATAGCAACCCAACCCCGTTGATGCCATGGCAACACAACCCCATGGTTGCCATGGCAACCCAACCCCATGGTTACCATGGCAACACAACCCCATAGTTGCCATGGCAACTAAACGCCATGGTTACCATGGCAACACAACCCCATGGTTGCCATGGCAACCCAACCCCATGGTTACCATGGCAACACAACCCCATGGTTGCCATGGCAACACAACCGCATGGTTGCCATGGCAACCCAACCCCATGGTTACCATGGCAACCAAACCCCGTGGTTGCCATGGAAACACTACCCCATGGTTGCCATGGCAACAGAACCCCATAGTTGCCATGGCAACAAAACGCCATGGTTTCCATGGCAACACAACCCCATGGTTAGCATGGACACAGAACCCCATGGTTGCCATGGCAACCAAACCCCGTGGTTGCCATGCAAACCCAACCCCGTGGATGCCATGGCAACACAACCCCATGGTTGCCATGGCAACCCAACCCCATGGTTACCATGGCAACAGAACCCCATAGATACCATGGCAACTAAACGCCATGGTTACCATGGCAACACAACCCCATGGTTGCCATGGCAACACACCCAAATGGTTACCATGGCAACACAACCCCATGGTTGCCATGGCAACCCAACCCCATAATTGCCATGGCAACCCAACCCCATGGTTACCATGGCAACCAAACCCCGTGGTTGCCATGGCAACAGAACCCCATAGTTGCCATAGCAAAAAAACGCCATGGTTACCATGGCAACAAAACCCCATGGTTACCATGGACACAGAATCCCATGGTTGCCATGGCAACCAAACCCCATGGTTGCCATGGCAACCCAACCACGTGGATGCCATGGCAACCCAACCCCATGGTTCCCATGGCAACACAAACCCATGGTTGCCATGGCAACCCAACCCCATGGTTACCATGGCAACAGAACCCCATAGTTGCCATGGCAACTAAACGCCATGGTTACCATGGCAACACAACCCCATGGTTGCCATGGCAACCCAACCCCATGGTTACCATGGGAACCCAACCCCATGGTTGCCATGGCAACCCAACCCCATGGTTGCCATGGCAACCAAACCCCGTGGTTGCCATGGCAACTAAACGCCATGGTTACTATGGCAACACAACCCCATGGTTACCATGGACACAGAACCCCATGGTTGCCATGGCAACCCAACCCCATGGTTACCATGGCAACAGAACCCCATAGTTGCCATGGCAACTAAACGCCATGGTTACCATGGCAACACAACCCCATGGTTACCATGGACACAGAACCCCATGGTTGCCATGGCAACCAAACCCCGTGGTTGCCATGGCAACCCAACCCCGTGGATGCCATAGCAACCCAACCCCATGGTTCCCATGGCAACACAACTCCATGGTTGCCATGGCAACCCAACCCCATGGTTACCATGGCAACAGAACCCCATAGTTGCCATGGCAAATAAACGCCATGGTTACCATGGCAACACAACCCCATGGTTACCATGGACACAGAACCCCATGGTTGCCATGGCAACCAAACCCCGTGGTTGCCATGGCAACCCAACCCCGTGGATGTCATAGCAACCCAACCCCATGGTTCCCATGGCAACACAACTCCATGGTTGCCATGGCAACACAACCCCATGGTTACCATGGCAACAGAACCCCATAGTTGCCATGGCAAATAAACGCCATGGTTACCATGGCAACACAACCCCATGGTTGCCATGGCAACCCAACCCCATGGTTACCATGGCAACACAACCCCATGGTTGCCATGGCAACCCAACCCCATGGTTGCCATGGCAACACAACCCCATGGTTCCCATGAGAACACAACCCCGTGGTTGCCATGGCAACCCAACCCCATCGTTACCATGGCAACACTACCCCATGGTTGCCATGGAAACACTACCCCATGGTTGCCATGGCAACAGAACCCCATAGTTGCCATGGCAACAAAACGCCATGGTTACCATGGCAACACAACGCCATGGTTACCATGGACACAGAACCCCATGGTTGCCATGGCAACCAAACCCCGTGGTTGCCATGGCAACCCAACCCCGTGGATGCCATGGCAACCAAACCCCATGGTTCCCATGGCAACACAACCCCATGGTTGCCATGGCAACCCAACCCCATGATTACCATGGCAACAGAACCACATAGTTGCCATGGCAACTAAACGCCATGGTTACCATGGCAACACAACCCCATGGTTGCCATGGCAACCCAACCCCATGGTTACCATGGCAACACACCCCCATGGTTGCCATGGCAACCCAACCCCATGGTTACCATGGCAACCAAACCCCGTGGTTACCATGGCAACCAAACTCCGTGGTTGCCATGCCAACTAAACGCCATGGTTACCATGGCAACACAACGCCATGGTTACCATGGCAACCCAACCCCATGGTTGCCATGGCAACCCAACCCCATGGTTGCCATGGCAACCCAACCCCATGGTTACCATGGCAACACAACCCCATGGTTGCCATGGCAACCCAACCCCATGGTTACCATGGCAACAGAACCCCATAGTTGCCATGGCAACTAAACGCAATGGTTACCATGGCAACACAACCCCATGGTTGCCATGGCAACCAAACCCCGTGGTTGCCATGGCAACGCAACCCCGTGGATGCCATGGCAACAGAACACCATAGTTGCCATGGCAACAAAACGCCATGGTTACCATGGCAACACAACCCCATGGTTGCCATGGCAACCCAACCCCATGGTTACCATGGCAACACAACCCCATGGTTGCCATGGCAACCCAACCCCATGGTTCCCATGGCAACACAACCCCATGGTTGCCATGGCAACCCAACCCCATGGTTACCATGGCAACAGAACCCCATAGTTGCCATGGCAACAAAACGCCATGGTTACCATGGCAACACAACCCCATGGTTGCCATGGCAACCCAACCCCATGGTTACCATGGCAACACAACCCCATGGTTGCCATGGCAACTGAACGCCATGGTTACCATGGCAACACAACCCCATGGTTGCCATGGCAACCCAACCCCATGGTTACCATGGGAACCCAACCCCCTGGTTGCCATGGCAACCCAACCCCATGGTTGCCATGGCAACCCAACCCCATGGTTACCATGGCAACCAAACCCCGTGGTTGCCATGGCAACTAAACGCCATGGTTACCATGGCAACACAACCCCATGGTTGCCATGGCAACCCAACCCCATGGTTGCCATGGCAACCCAACCCCATGGTTCCCATGGCAACCAAACCCCGTGGTTGCCATGGCAACACAACCCCGTGGATGCCATGGCAACCTAACCCCATGGTTCCCATGGCAACACAACCCCATGGTTGCCATGGCAACCCAACCCCATCGTTACCATGGCAACACTACCCCATGGTTGCCATGGAAACACTACCCCATGGTTGCCATGGCAACAGAACCCCATAGTTGCCATGGCAACAAAACGCCATGGTTACCATGGCAACACAACGCCATGGTTACCATGGACACAGAACCCCATGGTTGCCATGGCAACCAAACCCCGTGGTTGCCATGGCAACCCAACACCGTGGATGCCATGGCAACCCAACCCCATGGTTCCCATGGCAACACAACCCCATGGTTGCCATGGCAACCCAACCCCATGGTTACCATGGCAACAGAACCCCATAGTTGCCATGGCAACTAAACGCCATGGTTACCATGGCAACACAACCCCATGGTTGCCATGGCAACCCAACCCCATGGTTACCATGGCAACACAACCCCATGGTTGCCATGGCAACCCAACCCCATGGTTACCATGGCAACCAAACCCCGTGGTTACCATGGCAACCAAACTCCGTGGTTGCCATGGCAACTAAACGCCATGGTTACCATGGCAACACAACGCCATGGTTCCAATGGCAACCCAACCCCATGGTTGCCATGGCAACCCAACCCCATGGTTACCATGGCAACACAACCCCATGGTTTCCATGGCAACCCAACCCCATCGTTACCATGGCAACAGAACCCCATAGTTGCCATGGCAACTAAACGCCATGGTTACCATGGCAACACAACCCCATGGTTGCCATGGCAACCAAACCCCGTGGTTGCCATGGCAACGCAACCCCGTGGATGCAATGGCAACCCAACCCCATGGTTCCCATGGCAACACAACCCCATGGTTGCCATGGCAACCCAACCCCATGGTTACCATGGCAACAGAATCCCATAGTTTTCATGGCAACTAAACGCCATGCTTACCATGGCAACACAACCCCATGGTTGCCATGGAAACACAACCCCATGGTTGCCATGGCAACAAAACCCCATGGTTGCCATGGCAAACCAACCCCATGGTTGCCATGGCAACCCAACCCCATGGTTACCATGGCAACCAAACCCCGTGGTTGCCATGGAAACACTACCCCATGGTTGCCATGGCAACAAAACCCCATAGTTGCCATGGCAACAAAACGCCATGGTTACCATGGCAACACAACCCCATGGTTACCATGGACACAGAACGCCATGGTTGCCATGGCAACCCAACCCCGTGGTTGCCATGGCAACCCAACCCAGTGGATGCCATGGCAACCCAACCCCATGGTTCCCATGGCAACACAACCCCATGGTTGCCATGGCAACCCAACCCCATGGTTACCATGGCAACAGAACCCCATAGTTGCCATGGCAACTAAACGCCATGGTTACCATGGCAACACAACCCCATGGTTGCCATGGCAACCCAACCCCATGGTTACCATGGCAACCAAACCCCGTGGTTGCCATGGCAACAGAACCCCATAGTTGCCATGGCAACAAAACGCCATGGTTACCATGGCAACACAACCCCATGGTTACCATGGACACAGAACCCCATGGTTGCCATGGCAACCAAACCCCGTGGTTGCCATGCCAACCCAACCCCGTGGATGCCATGGCAACCCAACCCCATGGTTCCCATGGCAACACAACCCTATGGTTGCCATGGCAACCCAACCCCATGGTTACCATGGCAACAGAACCCCATAGTTGCCATGGCAACTGAACGCCATGGTTACCATGGCAACACAACCCCATGGTTGCCATGGCAACCCAACCCCATGGTTACCATGGGAACCCAACCCCATGGTTGCCATGGCAACCCAACCACATGGTTACCATGGCAACCAAACCCCGTGGTTGCCATGGCAACTAAACGCCATGGTTACCATGGCAACACAACCCAATGGTTGCCATGGCAACCCAACCCCATGGTTGCCATGGCAACCCAACCCCATGGTTCCCATGGCAACACTACCCCATGGTTGCCATGGCAACAGAACCCCATAGTTGCCATGGCAACAAAACGCCATGGTTACCATGGCAACACAACCCCATGGTTACCATGGACACAGAACCCCATGGTTGCCATGGCAACCAAACCCCGTGGTTGCCATGGCAACACAACCCCGTGGATGCCATGGCAACCAAACCCCATGGTTCCTATGGCAACACAACCCCATGGTTGCCATGGCAACCCAACCCCATGGTTACCATGGCAACAGAACACCATAGTTGCCATGGCAACTAAACGCCATGGTTACCATGGCAACACAACCCCATGGTTGCCATGGCAACCCAACCCCATGGTTACTATGGCAACACAACCACATTGTTGCCATGGCAACCCAACCCCATGGTTGCCATGGCAACCCAACCCCATGGATACCATGGCAACCAAACCCCGTGGTTGCCATGGAAACACTACCCCATGGTTGCCATGGCATCAGAACCCCATAGTTGCCATGGCAACAAAACGCCATGGTTACCATTGCAACACAACCCCATGGTTACCATGGACACAGAACCCCATGGTTGCCATGGCAACCAAACCCCGTGGTTGCCATGGCAACCCAACCCCGTGGATGCCATGGCAACCCAACCCCATGGTTCCCATGGCAACACAACCCCATGGTTGCCATGGCAACCCAACCCCATGGTTACCATGGCAACAGAACCCCATAGTTGCCATGGCAACTAAACGCCATGGTTACCATGGCAAAACAACCCCATGGTTGCCATGGCAACCAAACCCCGTGGTTGCCATGGCAACCCCACCCCGTGGATGCCATGGCAACCCAACCCCATGGTTCCCATGGCAACACAACCCCATGGTTGCCATGGCAACCCAACCCCATGGTTACCATGGCAACAGAACCCCATAGTTGCCATGGCAACTAAACGCCATGGTTACCATGGCAACACAACCCCATGGTTGCCATGGCAACCCAACCCCATGGTTACCATGGCAACCAAACCCCGTGGTTGCCATGGAAACACTACCCCATGGTTGCCATGGCAACAGAACCCCATAGTTGCCATGGCAACAAAACGCCATGGTTACCATGGCAACACAACCCCATTGTTACCATGGACACAGAACCCCATGGTTGCCATGGCAACCAAACCCCGTGGTTGCCATGGCAACCCAACCCCGTGGATGCCATGGCATCCCAACCCCATGGTTCCCATGGCAACACAACCCCATGGTTGCCATGGCAACCCAACCCCATGGTTACCATGGCAACCAAACCTCGTGGTTGCCATGGCAACTAAACGCCATGGTTACCATGGCAACACAACCCCATGATTGCCATGGCAACATAACCCCATGGTTGCCATGGCAACCCAACCCCATGGTTCCCATGCCAACCCAACCCCATGGTTGCCATGGCAACCCAACCCCATGGTTACCATGGCAAACAAACCCCGTGGTTGCCCTGGCAACTAAACGCCATGGTTACCATGGCAACACAACCCCATGGTTGCCATGGCAACCCAACCCCATGGTTACCATAGCAACCAAACCCCGTGGTTGCCATGGCAACCCAACCCCATGGTTACCATGGCAACCAAACCCCGTGGTTGCCATGGAAACACTACCCCATGGTTGCCATGGCAACAGAACACCATAGTTGCCATGGCAACAAAACGCCATGTTTATCATGGCAACACAACCCCATGGTTACCATGGACACAGAACCCCATGGTTGCCATGGCAACCAAACCCCGTGGTTGCCATGGCAACCCAACCCCGTGGATGCCATGGCAACCCAACCCCATGGTTCCCATGGCAACACAACCCCAAGGTTGCCATGGCAACCCAACCCCATGGTTACCATGGCAGCAGAACCCCATAGTTGCCATGGGAACTAAACGCCATGGTTACCATGGTAACACAACCCCATGGTTGCCATGGCAACCCAACCCCATGGTTACCATGGCAACACAACCCCATGGTTGCCATGGCAACCCAACACCATGGTTGCCATGGCAACACAACCCCATGGTTCCCATGAGAACACAACCCCGTGGTTGCCATGGCAAGCCACCCCATCGTTACCATGGCAACAATACCCCATGGTTGCCATGGAAACACTGCCCCATGGTTGCCATGGCAACAGAACCCCATAGTTGCCATGGCAACAAAACGCGATGGTTACCATGGCAACACAACCCCATGGTTACCATGGACACAGAACCCCATGGTTGCCATGGCAACCAAACCCCGTGGTTGCCATGGCAACCCAACCCCGTGGATGCCATGGCAACCCAACCCCATGGTTCCAATGGCAACACAACCCCATGGTTGCCATGGAAACACTACCCCATGGTTACCATGGCAACAGAATCTCATAGTTGCCATGGCAACTAAACGCCATGGTTACCATGGCAACACAACCCCATGGTTGCCATGGCAACCAAACCCCGTGGTTGCCATGGCAACCCAACCCCGTGGATGCCATGGCAACCCATGCCCATGTTTCCCATGGAAACACAACCCCATGGTTGCCATGGCAACCCAACCCCATGGTTACCATGGCAACAGAACACCATAGTTGCCATGGCAACTAAACGCTTGGTTACCATGGCAACACAACCCCATGGTTGCCATGGCATCCCAACCCCATGGTTACCATGGCAACACAACCCCATGGTTGCCATGGCAACCCAACTCCATGGTTGCGATGGCAACCCAACCCCATGATTACCATGGCAACCAAACCCCGTGGTTGCCATGGAAACACTACCCCATGGTTGCCATGGCAACCAAACCCCGTGGTTGCAATGGCAACCCAACCCCATGGTTACCATGGCAACACAACCCCATGGTTATCATAGCAAGCCAACCCCATCGTTACCAAGGCAACACATCCCCATGGTTGCCATGGAAGCACTACCCTAGGTTTCCATGGCAACTAAACGCCATGGTTACCATGGCAACACTACCTCATGGTTGCCATGGCAACCCAACACCATGGTTGTCATGGCAACCCAACCCCATGGTTACCATGGCAACCAAACCCCGTGGTTGCCATGGAAACACTACCCCATGGTTGCCATGGCAACCAAACCCCGTGGTTGCAATGGCAACCCAACCCCATAGTTACCATGGCAACACAACCGCATGGTTACCATAGCAACCCAACCCCATCGTTACCATGGCAACACATCCCCATGGTTGCCATGGAAGCACTACCCCATGGTTGCCATGGCAACAGAACCCCATAGTTGCCATGGCAACAAAACGCCATGTTTACCATGGCAACACAACCCCATGGTTGCCATGGCAACCCAACCCCATGGTTGCCAAGGCAACTAAACCCCATAGTTTCCATAGCAACCCAACCCCATAGTTACCATGGCAACACAACAGCATGGTTGACATGGAAACACTACCCCATGGTTGCCATGGCAACAGAACCCCATAGTTGCCATCGCAACAAAACGCCATGGTTACCATGGCAACACAACCCCATGGTTGCCATAGCAACCCAACCCCGTGGTTGCCATGGCAACTAAACGCCATGGTTACCATGGCAACACAACCCCATGGTTGCCATGGCAACCCAACCCCATTGTTACCATAGCAACCAAACCCCGTGGTTGCCATGGCAACCCAACCCCATGGTTACCATGGAAACCCAACCCCATGGTTCCCATGAGAACACAACCCCGTGGTTGCCATGGCAAGCCAACCCCATCGTTACCATGGCAACACTACACCATGGTTGCCATGGCAACCAACCCCGTGGTTGCCATGGCAACCCAACCCCTTGGATGCCATGGCAACCCAACCCCATGGTTCCCATGGCAACACAACCCCATGGTTGCCATGGCAACCCAACCCCATGGTTGCCAAGGCAACTAAATCCCATAGTTTCCATAGCAACCCAACCCCATAGTTACCATGGCAACACAACCCCATGGTTGCCATGGAAACACTACCCCATGGTTCCCATGGCAACAGAACCCCATAGTTGCCATCGCAACAAAACGCCATGGTTACCATGGCAACACAACCCCATGGTTGTCATGGCAACCCAACCCCATGGTTACCATGGCAACCAAACCCCGTGGTTGCCATGGCAACTAAACGTCATGGTTACCATGGCAACGCAACCCATGGTTGCCATGGCAACCCAACCCCATGGTTACCATAGCAACCAAACCCCGTGGTTGCCATGGCAACCCAACCCCATGGTTACCATGGCAACACAACCTCATGGTTCCCATGAGAACACAACCCCGTGGTTGCCATGGCAAGCCAACCCCATGGTTGCCATGGAAACACTACCCCATGGTTGCCATGGCAACAGAACCCCATAGTTGCCATCGCAACAAAACGCCATGGTTACCATGGCAACACAACCCCATGGTTGCCATGGCAACCCAACCCCATGGTTACCATGGCAACCAAACCCCGTGGTTGCCATGGCAACTAAACGCCATGGTTACCATGGCAACACAACCCCATGGTTGCCATGGCAACCCAACCCCATGGTTACCATAGCAACCAAACCCCGTGGTTGCCATGGCAACCCAACCCCATGGTTACCATGGCAACACAACCCCATGGTTCCCATGAGAACACAACCCCGTGGTTGCCATGGCAAGCCAACCCCTTCGTTACCATGGCAACACTACCCCATGGTTGCCATGGAAACACTACCCCATGGTTGCCATGGAAGCACTACCCCATGGTTGCCATGGCAACCCAACCCCATGGTTACCATGGCAACCAAACCCCGTGGTTGCCATGGCAACTAAACGCCATGGTTACCATGGCAACACAACCCCATGGTTGCCATGGCAACCAAACCCCATGATTGCCATGGCAACACATCCCCATGGTTGCCATGGCAACCCAACCCCATGGTTACCATGGCAACACAACCCCATGGTTGCCATGGCAACCCAACCCCATGGTTACCATGGCAACCAAACCCCGTGGTTGCCATGGCAACTAAACGCCATGGTTACCATGGCAACACAACCCCATGGTTGCCATGGCAACCCAACCCCATGGTTACCATAGCAACCAAACCCCGTGGTTGCCATGGAAACACTACCCCATGGTTGCCATGGCAACAGAACCCCATAGTTGCCATCGCAACAAAACGCCATGGTTACCATGGCAACACAACCCCATGGTTGCCATGGCAACACAACCCCATGGTTACCATGGCAACCAAACCCCGTGGTTGCCATGGCAACTAAACGCCATGGTTACCATGGCAACACAACCCCATGGTTGCCATGGCAACCCAACCCCATGGTTACCATAGCAACCAAACCCCGTGGTTGCCATGGCAACCCAACCCCATGGTTACCATGGCAACACAACCCCATGGTTACCATGAGAACACAACCCCTTGGTTGCCATGGCAATCCAACCCCTTCGTTACCATGGCAACACTACCCCATGGTTGCCATGGAAACACTACCCCATGGTTGCCATGGAAGCACTACCCCATGGTTGCCATGGCAACCCAACCCCATGGTTACCATGGCAACCAAACCCCGTGGTTGCCATGGCAACTAAACGCCATGGTTACCATGGCAACACAACCCCATGGTTGCCATGGCAACCAAACCCCATGGTTGCCATGGCAACCCATCCCCATGGTTGCCATGGCAACCCAACCCCATGGTTACCATGGCAACACAACCCCATGGTTGCCATGGCAACCCAACCCCATGGTTACCATGGCAACCAAACCCCGTGGTTGCCATGGCAACTAAACGCCATGGTTACCATGGCAACACAACCCCATGGTTGCCATGGCAACCCAACCCCATGGTTACCATAGCAACCAAACCCCGTGGTTACCATGGTAACCCAACCCCATGGTTACCATGGCAACCAAACCCCGTGGTTGCCATGGAAACACTACCCCATGGTTGCCATGGCAACCAAACCCCGTGGTTGCCATGGCAACCCAACCCCATGGATGCCATGGCAACCCATCCCTATGGTTCCCATGGCAACACAACCCCATGGTTGCCATGGCATCCCAACCCCATGGTTGCCATGGCAACCCAACCCCATGGTTGCCATGGCAACCCAACCCCATGGTTACCATGGCAACGAAACCCCGTGGTTGCCATGGAAACACTACCCCATGGTTGCCATGGCAACAGAACCCCATAGTTGCCATGGCAACAAAACGCCATGGTTACCATGGCAACACAACCCCATGGTTACCATGGACACAGAACCCCATGGTTGCCATGGCAACCAAACCCCGTGGTTGCCATGGCAACCCAACACCGTGGATGCCATGGCAACCGAACCCCATGGTTCCCATGGCAACACAACCCCATGGTTGCCATGGCAACCCAACCCCATGGTTACCATGGCAACAGAACCCCATAGTTGCCATGGCAACTAAACGCCATGGTTAACATGGCAACACAACCCCATGGTTGCCATGGCAACCCAACCCCATGGTTACCATGGGAACCCAACCCAATGGTTGCCATGGCAACCCAACCCCATGGCTGCCATGGCAACCCAACCCCATGGTTACAATGGCAACCAAACCCCGTGGTTGCCATGGCAACCCAACCCCGTGGATGCCATGGCAACCCAACCCCATGGTTCCCATGGCAACACAACCCCATGGTTGCCATGGCAACCCAACCCCATGGTTACCATGGCAACAGAACCCCATAGTTGCCATGGCAACTAAACACCATGGTTACCATGGCAACACAACCCCATGGTTGCCATGGCAACCCAACCCCATGGTTACCATGGGAACCCAACCCCATGGTTGCCATGGCAACACAACCCCGTGGTTGCCATGGCAACCCAACCCCATGGTTACCATGGCAACCAAACCCCGTGGTTGCCATGGCAACTAAACGCCATGGTTACCATGGCAACACAACCCCATGGTTGCCATGGCAACACAACCCCATGGTTCCCATGGCAACACAACCCCATGGTTGCCATGGCAACCCAACCCCATGTTTCCCATGGGAACCCAACCCCATGGTTGCCATGGCAACACAACCCGATGGTTACCATGGCAACCAAACCCCGTGGTTGCCATGGCAACCCAACCCCATGGTTACCATGAGAACACAACCCCGTGGTTTCCATGGCAAGCCACCCCATCGTTACCATGGCAACACTACCCCACGGTTGCCATGGAAACACTACCCCATGGTTGCCATGGCAACCAAACCCCATGGTTACCATGGACACAGAACCCCATGGTTGCCATGGCAACCAAACCCCGTGGTTGCCATGGCAACCCAACCCCGTGGATGCCATGGCAACCCATCCCCATGGTTCCCATGGCAACACAACCCCATGGTTGCCATGGAAACACTACCCCATGGTTACCATGGCAACAGAACCCCATAGTTGCCATGGCAACTAAACGCCATGGTTACCATGGCAACCCAACACCATGGTTGCCATGGCAACCAAACCCCGTGGTTGCCATGGCAACCCAACACCTTGGATGCCATGGCAACCCAACCCCATGTTTCCCATGGAAACACAACCCCATGGTTGCCATGGCAACCCAACCCCATGGTTACCATGGCAACAGAACCCCATAGTTGCCATGGCAACTAAACGTCATGGTTACCATGGCAACGCAACCCATGGTTGCCATGGCAACCCAACCCCATGGTTACCATAGCAACCAAACCCCGTGGTTGCCATGGCAACCCAACCCCATGGTTACCATGGCAACACAACCTCATGGTTCCCATGAGAACACAACCCCGTGGTTGCCATGGCAAGCCAACCCCATGGTTGCCATGGAAACACTACCCCATGGTTGCCATGGCAACAGAACCCCATAGTTGCCATCGCAACAAAACGCCATGGTTACCATGGCAACACAACCCCATGGTTGCCATGGCAACCCAACCCCATGGTTACCATGGCAACCAAACCCCGTGGTTGCCATGGCAACTAAACGCCATGGTTACCATGGCAACACAACCCCATGGTTGCCATGGCAACCCAACCCCATGGTTACCATAGCAACCAAACCCCGTGGTTGCCATGGCAACCCAACCCCATGGTTACCATGGCAACACAACCCCATGGTTACCATGAGAACACAACCCCGTGGTTGCCATGGCAAGCCAACCCCTTCGTTACCATGGCAACACTACCCCATGGTTTCCATGGAAACACTACCCCATGGTTGCCATGGAAGCACTACCCCATGGTTGCCATGGCAACCCAACCCCATGGTTACCATGGCAACCAAACCCCGTGGTTGCCATGGCAATTAAACGCCATGGTTACCATGGCAACACAACCCCATGGTTGCCATGGCAACCAAACCCCATGGTTGCCATGGCAACCCATCCCCATGGTTGCCATGGCAACCCAACCCCATGGTTACCATGGCAACACAACCCCATGGTTGCCATGGCAACCCAACCCCATGGTTACCATGGCAACCAAACCCCGTGGTTGCCATGGCAACTAAACGCCATGGTTACCATGGCAACACAACCCCATGGTTGCCATGGCAACCCAACCCCATGGTTACCATAGCAACCAAACCCCGTGGTTACCATGGTAACCCAACCCCATGGTTACCATGGCAACCAAACCCCGTGGTTGCCATGGAAACACTACCCCATGGTTGCCATGGCAACCAAACCCCGTGGTTGCCATGGCAACCCAACCCCATGGATGCCATGGCAACCCATCCCTATGGTTCCCATGGCAACACAACCCCATGGTTGCCATGGCATCCCAACCCCATGGTTGCCATGGCAACCCAACCCCATGGTTGCCATGGCAACCCAACCCCATGGTTACCATGGCAACGAAACCCCGTGGTTGCCATGGAAACACTACCCCATGGTTGCCATGGCAACAGAACCCCATAGTTGCCATGGCAACAAAACGCCATGGTTACCATGGCAACACAACCCCATGGTTACCATGGACACAGAACCCCATGGTTGCCATGGCAACCAAACCCCGTGGTTGCCATGGCAACCCAACACCGTGGATGCCATGGCAACCGAACCCCATGGTTCCCATGGCAACACAACCCCATGGTTGCCATGGCAACCCAACCCCATGGTTACCATGGCAACAGACCCCATAGTTGCCATGGCAACTAAACGCCATGGTTAACATGGCAACACAACCCCATGGTTGCCATGGCAACCCAACCCCATGGTTACCATGGGAACCCAACCCAATGGTTGCCATGGCAACCCAACCCCATGGCTGCCATGGCAACCCAACCCCATGGTTACAATGGCAACCAAACCCCGTGGTTGCCATGGCAACCCAACCCCGTGGATGCCATGGCAACCCAACCCCATGGTTCCCATGGCAACACAACCCCATGGTTGCCATGGCAACCCAACCCCATGGTTACCATGGCAACAGAACCCCATAGTTGCCATGGCAACTAAACACCATGGTTACCATGGCAACACAACCCCATGGTTGCCATGGCAACCCAACCCCATGGTTACCATGGGAACCCAACCCCATGGTTGCCATGGCAACACAACCCCGTGGTTGCCATGGCAACCCAACCCCATGGTTACCATGGCAACCAAACCCCGTGGTTGCCATGGCAACTAAACGCCATGGTTACCATGGCAACACAACCCCATGGTTGCCATGGCAACACAACCCCATGGTTCCCATGGCAACACAACCCCATGGTTGCCATGGCAACCCAACCCCATGGTTCCCATGGGAACCCAACCCCATGGTTGCCATGGCAACACAACCCGATGGTTACCATGGCAACCAAACCCCGTGGTTGCCATGGCAACCCAACCCCATGGTTACCATGAGAACACAACCCCGTGGTTTCCATGGCAAGCCACCCCATCGTTACCATGGCAACACTACCCCACGGTTGCCATGGAAACACTACCCCATGGTTGCCATGGCAACCAAACCCCATGGTTACCATGGACACAGAACCCCATGGTTGCCATGGCAACCAAACCCCGTGGTTGCCATGGCAACCCAACCCCGTGGATGCCATGGCAACCCAACCCCATGGTTCCCATGGCAACACAACCCCATGGTTGCCATGGAAACACTACCCCATGGTTACCATGGCAACAGAACCCCATAGTTGCCATGGCAACTAAACGCCATGGTTACCATGGCAACCCAACACCATGGTTGCCATGGCAACCAAACCCCGTGGTTGCCATGGCAACCCAACACCTTGGATGCCATGGCAACCCAACCCCATGTTTCCCATGGAAACACAACCCCATGGTTGCCATGGCAACCCAACCCCATGGTTACCATGGCAACAGAACCCCATAGTTGCCATGGCAACTAAACGCCATGGTTACCATGGCAACTAAACGCCATGGTTGCCATGGAAACCCAACCCCATGGTTACCATGGCAACCCAACCCCATGGTTGCCATGGCAACCCAACCCCATGGTTACCATGGCAACCAAACCCCGTGGTTACCATGGAAACACTACCCCATGGTTGCCATGGCAACAGAACCCCATAGTTGCCATGGCAACAAAACGCCATGGTTACCATGGCAACACAACCCCATGGTTATCATAGCAAGCCAACCCTATCGTTACCATGGCAACACATCCCCATGGTTGCCATGGAAACACAACCCCATGGTTGCCATGGCAACAGAACCCCATAGTTGCCATGGCAACAAAACGCCATGGTTACCATGGCAACACAACCCCATGGTTGCCATGGCAACCCAACCCAATGGCTGCCAAGGCAACTAAACCCCATAGTTTCCATAGCAACCCAACCCCATAGTAACCATGGCAACACAACCCCATGGTTGCCATGGCAACCCAACCCCATGGTTACCATAGCAACCAAACCCCGTGGTTGCCATGGCAACCCAACCCCATGGTTACCATGGCAACACAACCCCAGGGTTGCCATGGAAACACTACCCCATGGTTGCCATGGCAACAGAACCCCATAGTTGCCATGGCAACAAAACGCCATGGTTACCATGGCAACACAACCCCATGGTTACCATGGACACAGAACCCCATTGTTGCCATGGCAACCGAACCCCGTGGTTGCCATGGCAACCCAACCCCGTGGATGCCATGGCAACCCAACCCCATGGTTCCCATGGCAACACAATCCCATGGTTGCCATGGCAACCCAACCCCATGGTTACCATGGCAACAGAACCCCATAGTTGCCATGGCAACTAAACGCCATGGTTACCATGGCAACACAACCCCATGGTTGCCATGGCAACCCAACCCCATGGTTGCCAAGGCAACTAAACCCCATAGTTTCCATAGCAACCCAACCCCATAGTTACCATGGCAACACAACCCCATGGTTGCCATGGAAACACTACCCCATGGTTGCCATGGCAACAGAACCCCATAGTTGCCATCGCAACAAAACGCCATGGTTACCATGGCAACACAACCCCATGGTTGCCATGGCAATCCAACCCCATGGTTACCATGGCAACCGAACCCCGTGGTTGCCATGGCAACTAAACGCCATGGTTACCATGGCAAAACAACCCCATGGTTGCCATGGCAACCCAACCCCATGGTTACCATAGCAACCCAACCCCGTGGTTGCCATGGCAAGACAACCCCATCGTTACCATGGCAACACTACCCCATGGTTGCCATGGCAACCAAACCCCGTGGTTGCCATGGCAACCCAACCCCGTGGATGCCATGGCAACCCAACCCCATGGTTCCCATGGCAACACAACCCCATGGTTGCCATGGCAACCCAACCCCATGGTTGCCATGGAAGCACTACCCCATGGTTGCCATGGCAACAAAACCCCATAGTTGCCATGGCAACAAAACGCCATGGTTACCATGGCAACACAACCCCATGGTTGCCATGGCAACCCAACCCCATGGTTGCCAAGGCAACTAAACCCCATAGTTTCCATAGCAACCCAACCCCATAGTTACCATGGCAACACAACCCCATGGTTGCCATGGAAACTCTACCCATGGTTGCCATGGCAACCCAACCCCATGGTTGCCATGGCAACCCAACCCCATGGTTACCATGGCAACCAAACCCCGTGGTTGCCATGGCAACTAAACGCCACGGTTACCATGGCAACACAACCCCATGGTTGCCACGGCAACCCAACCCCATGGTTGCCATGGCAACCCAACCCCATGGTTCCCATGGCAACAGAACCCCATGGTTGCCATGGCAACCCAACCCCATGGTTACCACGGCAACAGAACCCCATAGTTGCCATGGCAACTAAACGCCATAGTTACCATGGCAACACAACCCCATGGTTGCCATGGCAACCAAACCCCGTGGTTGCCATGGCAACCCAACCCCGTGGATGCCATGGCAACCCAACCCCATGGTTCCCATGGCAACACAACCCCATGGTTGCCATGGCAACCCTACCCCATGGTTACCATGGCAACAGAACCCCATAGTTGCTATGGCAACTAAACGCCATGGTTACCGTGGCAACACAACCCCATGGTTGCCATGGCAACCCAACCCCATGGTTACCATGGCAACACAACCCCACGGTTGCCATGGCAACCCAACCCCATGGTTGCCATGGAAACCCAACCCCACGATTACCATGGCAACAAAACCCCGTGGTTGCCATGGAAACACTACCCCATGGTTGCCATGGCAACACAACCCCATGGTTGCCATGGAAACACTACCCCATGGTTGCCATGGCAACCCAACCCCATGGTTGCCATGGCAACCCAACCCCATGGTTACCATGGCAACCAAACTCCGTGGTTGCCATGGCAACTAAACGCCATGGTTACCATGGCAACACAACCCCATGGTTGCCATGGCAACCCAGCCCCATGGTTACCATAGCAACCCAACCCCGTGGTTGCCATGGCAACCCAACCCCATGGTTACCATGGCAACACAATCGCATGGTTACCATAGCAACCCAACCCCATGGTTACAATGGCAACCAAACCCCGTCGTTGCCATGGCAACTAAACGCCATGGTTACCATGGCAACACAACCCCATGGTTGCCATGGCAACCCAACGCCATGGTTACCATGGCAACACAACCCCATGGTTGCCATGGCAACCCAACCCCATGGTTACCATAGCAACCAAACCCCGTGGTTCCCATGGCAACCCAACCCCATGGTTACCATGGCAACACAACCGCATGGTTACCATAGCAACCCAACCCCATCGTTACCATGGCAACACATCCCCATGGTTGCCATGGAAGCACTACCCCATGTTTGCCATGGCAACAGAACCCCATAGTTGCCATGGCAACAAAACGCCATGGTTACCATGGCAACACAACCCCATGGTTGCCATGGAAACCCAACCCCATGGTTTCCAAGGCAAATAAACCCCATAGTTTCCATAGCAACCCAACCCCATAGTTACCATGGCAACACAACCCCATGGTTGCCATGGAAACACTACCCATTGGTTGCCATGGCAACCCAACCCCATGGTTACCATGGCAACCAAACCCCGTGGTTGCCATGGCAACTAAACGCCATGGTTACCATGGCAACACAACCCCATGGTTGCCATGGCAACCCAACCCCATGGTTACCATAGCAACCAAACCCCGTGGTTGCCATGGCAACACAACCCCATGGTTACCATGGTAACACAACCCCATGGTTCCCATGAGAACACAACCCCGTGGTTGCCATGGCAAGCCAACCCCATCGTTACCATGGCAACACTACCCCATGGTTGCCATGGAAACACTACACCATGGTTGCCATGGCAACAGAGCCCCATAGTTGCCATGGCAACAAAACGCCATGGTTACCATGGCAACACAACCCCATGGTTGCCATGGCAACCCAACCCCATGGTTACCATGGCAACCAAACCCCGTGGTTGCCATGGCAACTAAACGCCATGGTTACCATGGCAACACAACCCCATGGTTGCCATGGCAACCCAACCCCTTGGTTACCATAGCAACCAAACCCCGTGGTTGCCATGGCTACCCTACCCCATGGTTACCATGGCAACACAAGGCATGGTTACCATAGCAACCCAACCCCATCGTTACCATGGCAACACATCCCAATGGTTGCCATGGAAGCACTACCCCATGGTTGGCATGGCAACAGAACACCATAGTTGCCATGGCAACAAAACGCCATGGTTACCATGGCAACACAACCCCATGGTTGCCATGGCAACCCAACCCTATGGTTGCCAAGGCAACTAAACCCCATGGTTTCCATAGCAACCCAACCCCATAGTTACCATGGCAACACAACCCCATGGTTGCCATGGAAACACAACCCCATGGTTGCCATGGCAACCCAACCCCATGGTTACCATGGCAACCAAACCCCGTGGTTGCCTTGGCAACTAAACGCCATGGTTACCATGGCAACACAAACCCATGGTTGCCATGGCAACCCAACCCCATGGTTACCATAGCAACCAAACCCCGTGGTTGCCATGGCAACCCAACCCCATGGTTGCCATGGCAACCCAACCCAATGGTTACCACGGGAACCCAACCGCATGGTTGCCATGGCAACCCAACCCCATGATTGCCATGGCAACCCAACCCCATGGTTACCATGGCAACCAAACCCCGTGGTTGCCATGGCAACTAAACGCCACGGTTACCATGGCAACCCAACCCCATGGTTGCCATGGCAACCCAACCCCATGGTTGCCATGGCAACCCAACCCCATGGTTACCATGGCAACACAACCCCATAGTTGCCATGGCAACTAAACGCCATGGTTACCATGGCAACACAACCCCATGGTTGCCATGGCAACCAAACCCCGTGGTTGCCATGGCAACCCAACCCCGTGGATGCCATGACAACCCAAGCCCATGTTTCCCATGGAAACACAACCCCATGGTTGCCATGGCAACCCAACCCCATGGTTACCATGGCAACAGAACCCCATAGTTGCCATGGCAACTAAACGCCATGGTTACCATGGCAACACAACCCCATGGTTGCCATGGCAACCCAACCCCATGGTTCCCATGGCAACACAACCCCGTGGTTGCCATGGCAACCCAACCCCATGGTTGCCATGGCAACCCAACCCCATGGTTACCATGGCAACCAAACCCCGTGGTTGCCATGGAAACACTACCCCATGGTTGCCATGGCAACAGAACCCCATAGTTGCCATGGCAACAAAACGCCATGGTTACCATGGCAACACAACACCATGGTTACCATAGCAACCCAACCCCATGGTTGCCAAGGCAACTAAACCCCATAGTTGCCATGGCAACAAAACGCCATGGTTACCATGGCAACACAACCCCATGGTTACCATGGCAACCCAACCCCATCGTTGCCAAGGCAACTAAACCCCATAGTTTCCTTAGCAACTCAACCCCATAGTTACCATGGCAACACAACCCCATGGTTGCCATGGAAGCACTACCCCATGGTTGCCATGGCAACAGAACCCCATAGTTGCCATGGCAACAAAACGCCATGGTTACCATGGCAACACAACCCCATGGTTGCCATGGCAACCCAACCCCATGGTTGCCAAGGCAACTAAACCCCATAGTTTCCATAGCAACCCAACCCCATAGTTACCATGGCAACACAACCCCATGGTTGCCATGGAAGCACTACCCCATGGTTGCCATGGCAACAGAACCCCATAGTTCTCATGGCAACAAAACGCAATGGTTACCATGGCAACACAACCCCATGGTTGCCATGGCAACCCAACGCCATGGTTACCATGGCAACACAACCCCATGGTTGCCATGGCAACCCAACCCCATGGTTACCATAGCAACCAAACCCCGTGGTTGCCATGGCAACCCAACCCCATGGTTACCATGGCAACACAACCCCATGGTTCCCATGGCAACACAACCCCGTGGTTGCCATGGCAACCCAACCCCATCGTTACCATGGCAACACATCCCCATGGTTGCCATGGAAGCACTACCCCATGGTTGCCATGGCAACAGAACCCCATAGTTGCCATGGCAACAAAACGCCATGGTTACCATGGCAACACAACCCCATGGTTGCCATGGCAACCCAACCCCATGGTTGCCAAGGCAACTAAACCCCATAGTTGCCATGGCAACAAAACGCCATGGTTACCATGGCAACACAACCCCATGGTTGCCATGGCAACCCAACCCCATGGTTGCCAAGGCAACTAAACCCCATAGTTTCCATAGCAACCCAACCCCATCGTTACCATTGCAACACAACCCCATGGTTGCCATGGAAGCACTACCCCATGGTTGCCATGGCAACAGCACCGCATAGTTGCCATGGCAACAAAACGCCATGGTTACCATGGCAACACAACCCCATGGTTGCCATGGCAACCCAACCCCATGGTTGCCAAGGCAACTAAACCCCATAGTTTCCATAGCAACCCAACCCCATAGTTACCATGGCAACACAACCCCATGGTTGCCATGGAAGCACTACCCCATGGTTGCCATGGCAACAGAACCCCATAGTTCTCATGGCAACAAAACGCAATGGTTACCATGGCAACACAACCCCATGGTTGCCATGGCAACCCAACACCATGGTTGCCAAGGCAACTAAACCCCATAGTTTCCATGGCAACCCAACCCCATAGTTACCATGGCAACACAACACCATGGTTGCCATGGAAACACTACCCCATGGTTGCCATGGCAACAGAACCCCATAGTTGCCATCGCAACAAAACGCCATGGTTACCATGGCAACACAACCCCATGGTTGCCATGGCAACCCAACCCCATGGTTACCATGGCAACCAAACACCGTGGTTGCCATGGCAACTAAACGCCATGGTTACCATGGCAACACAACCCCATGGTTGCCATGGCAACCCAACCCCATGGTTACCATAGCAACCAAACCCCGTGGTTGCCTTGGCAACCCAACCCCATGGTTACCATGGCAACACAAACCCATGGTTCCCATGGCAACACAACCCCGTGGTTGCCATGGCAACCCAACCTCATCATTACCATGGCAACAGAACCCCATGGTTGCCATGGAAACACTTCCCCATGGTTGCCATGGCAACAGAACCCCATAGTTGCCATGGCAACAAAACGCCATGGTTACCATGGCAACACAACCCCATGGTTACCATGGACACAGAACCCCATGGTTGCCATGGCAACCAAACCCCGTGGTTGCCATGGTAACCCAACCCCGTGGATGCCATGGCAACTAAACGCCATGGTTCCCATGGCAACACAACCCCATGGTTGCCATGGCAACCCAACCCCATGGTTACCATCGCAACAGAACCCCATAGTTGCCATGGCAACTAAACGCCATGGTTACCATGGCAACACAACACCATGGTTGCCATGGCAACCCAACCCCATGGTTGCCAAGGCAACTAAACCCCATAGTTTCCATAGCAACCCAACCCCATAGTTACCATGGCAACACAACCCCATGGTTGCCATGGAAACACTACCCCATGGTTGCCATGGCAACAGAACCCCAAAGTTGCCATCGCAACAAAACGCCATGGTTACCATGGCAACACAACCCCATGGTTGCCATGGCAACCCAACCCCATGGTTACCATGGCAACCAAACACCGTGGTTGCCATGGCAACTAAACGCCATGGTTACCATGGCAACACAACCCCATGGTTGCCATGCCAACCCAACCCCATGGTTACCATAGCAACCAAACCCCGTGGTTGCCATGGCAACCTAACCCCATGGTTACCATGGCAACACAACCCCATGGTTCCCATGAGAACACAACCCCGTGGTTGCCATGGCAAGCCAACCGCATGGTTACCATGGCAACACTACCCCATGGTTGCCATGGAAACACTACCCCATGGTTACCATGGCAACAGAACCCCATAGTTGCCATGGCAACTAAACGCCATGGTTACCATGGCAACACAACACCATGGTTGCCATGGCAACCAAACCCCGTGATTGCCATGGCAACCCAACCCCGTGGATGCCATGGCAACCCAACCCCATGTTTCCCATGGCAACACAACCCCGTGGTTGCCATGGCAACCCAACCCCATCGTTACCATGGCAAGACTACCCCATGGTTGCCATGGCAACCAAACCCCGTGGTTGCCATGGCAACCCAACCCCGTGGATGCCATGGCAACCTAACCCCATGGTTCCCATGGCAACACAACCCCATGGTTGCCATGGCAACCCAACCCAATGGTTGCCAAGGCAACTAAACCCCATAGTTTCCATAGCAACCCAACCCCATAGTTACCATGGCAACACAACCCCATTGTTGCCATGGAAACACTACCACATGGTTGCCATGGCAACAGAACCCCATAGTAGCCATCGCAACACAACGCCATGGTTACCATGGCAACACAACCCCATGGTTGCCATGGCAACCCATCCCCATGGTTACCATGGCAACCGAACCCCGTGGTTGCCATGGCAAATAAACGCCATGGCTACCATGGCAACACAACCCCATGGTTGCCATGGCAACCCAACCCCATGGTTACCATAGCAACCAAACCCCGTGGTTGCCATGGCAACCCAACCCCATGGTTACCATGGCAACACAACCGCATGGTTCCCATGAGAACACAACCCCGTGGTTTCCATGGCAAGCCAACCCCATCGTTACCATGGCTACACTACCCCGTGGTTGCCATGGAAACAGTACCCCATGGTTGCCATGTCAACAGAACCCCATAGTTGCCATGGCAACAAAACGCCATGGTTGCCATGGCAACACAACCCCATAGTTGCCATGGCAACAAAACCCCATGGTTACCATGGCAACCCAACCCCATGGTTGCCATGAGAACACAACCCCGTGGTTGCCATGGCAACCCAACCCCATAGTTACCATGGCAACACAACCCCATGGTTGCCATGGAAACACTACCTCATGGTTGCCATGGCAACAGAACCCCATAGTTGCCATGGCAACAAAACGCCATGGTTGCCATGGCTACACAACCCCATAGTTGCCATGGCAACAAAACCCCATGGTTACCATGGCAACCCAACCCCATGGTTGCCATGGCAACACAAACGCATGGTTCCCATGGCAACCCAACCCCATCGTTACCATGGCAACACAACCCCATGGTTGCCATGGAAACACTACCCCATGGTTGCCATGGCAACAGAACCCCATAGTTGCCATGGCAACAAAACGCCATGGTTACCATGGCAACACAACCCCATGGTTACCATGGCAACACAACCGCATGGTTACCACAACAACACAACCGCATGGTTACCACGGCAAACCAACTGCATGGTTAACACGGCATCTCAACCCCATGGTTGCCATGGCAACTAAACCCCATAGTTTCCATAGCAATCCAACCCCATAGTTACCATGGCAACACAACCCCATCGTTACCATGGCAACACAACCCCATGGTTGCCATGGCAACCCAACCCCATGGTTACCATGGCAACAGAACCCCATAGTTGCCATGGCAACTAAACGCCATGGTTACCATGGCAACACAACCCCATGGTTGCCATGGCAACCCAACCCCATGCTTACCATGGCAACACAACCCCATGGTTCCCATGGCAACACAACCCCGTGGTTGCCATGGCAACCCAACCCCATCGTTATCATGGCAACACATCCCTATGGTTACCATGGAAACAGTACCCCATGGTTGCCATGGCAACAGAACCCCATAGTTGCCATGGCAACAAAACGACATGGTTATCATGGCAACACAACCCCATGGTTGCCATGGAAACACAACCCCATGGTTACAATGGCAACACAACCGCATGGTTACCATAGCAACCCAACCCCATAGTTACCATGGCAACACAACCCCATGGTTGCCATGGAAACACTACCTCATGGTTGCCATGGCAACAGAATCCCATAGTTGCCATGGCAACAAAACGCCATGGTTGCCATGGCAACCCAACCCCATGGTTGCCAAGGCAACTAAACCCCATAGTTTCCATAGCAACCCAACCCCATAGTTACCATGGCAACACAACCCCAATGTTGCCATGGCAACACAACCCCATGGTTGCCATGGCAACAGAACCCCATAGTTACCATGGCAACACAACCCCAATGTTGCCATGGCAACACAACCCCATGGTTGCCATGGCAACCCAACCCCATGGTTACCATAGCAACCAAACCCCGTGGTTGCAATGGCAACACAACCACATGGTTACCATGGAAACACAACCCCATGGTTCCCATGGCAACACAACCCCGTGGTTGCCATGGTAACCCTACCCCATCGTTACCATGGCAACACAACCCCATGGTTGCCATGGAAACACTACCCCATGGTTGCCATGGCAACAGAACCCCATAGTTGCCATGGCAACAAAACGCCATGGTTACCATGGCAACACAACCCCATGGTTGCCATGGCAACCTACCCCATAGTTTCCATGGCAACTAAACGCCATGGTTACCATGGCAACCCAACCCCATGGTTACCATGGCAACAGAACCCCATGGTTACCATAGCAACCAAACCCCGTTGTTGCCATGGCAACCCAACCCCATGGTTACCATGGCAACACAACCGCATGGTTTCCACAACAACACAACCGCATGGTTACCATGGCAACCCAACCCCATGGTTACCATGGCAACCCAACCCCATGGTTACCATGGCAACCAAACCCCATGGTTGCCATGGCAACGCAACCCCATGGTTACCATAGCAACCAAACCCCGTGGTTGCCATGGCAACCCAACCCCATGGTTACCATGGCAACACAACCCCATGGTTGCCATGGCAAGCCAACCCCATGGTTACCATGGCAACACAACCCCATAGTTGCCATGGCAACTAAACGCCATGGTTGCCTTGGCAACACAATCCCTTGGTTGCCATGACAACCCAACCCCATGGTTGCCATGGCAACAAAACCCCGTGGTTGCCATGGCAACCCAACCCCGTGGATGCCATGGCAACCCAACCCCATGGTTCCCATGGCAAAACAACCCCATGGTTCCCATGGCAACACAACCCCGTGGTTGCCATGGCAACCCAACCCCATGGTTGCCATGGAAACACTACCCCATGGTTACCATGGCAACAGAACCCCATAGTTGCCATGGGAACAAAACGCCATGGTTACCATGGCAACACAACCCCATAGTTGCCATGGCAACCCAACCCCATGGTTGCCATGGCAGCACAACCGCATGGTTACCATAGCAACCCAACCCCGTGGATGCCATGGCAACCCAACCCCATGGTTCCCATGGCAAAACAACCCCATGGTTGCCATGGCAACACAACCCCGTGGTTGCCATGGCAACACAACCCCATGGTTGCCATGGAAACACTACCCCATGGTTGCCATGGCAACAGAACCCCATAGTTGCCATGGCAACAAAACGCCATGGTTTCCAAGGCAACAGAACCACATAGTTGCCATGGCAACAAAACGGCGTGGTTACCATGGCAACACAACCCCATGGTTGCCATGGCAACCCAACCCCATGGTTGCCAAGGCAACTAAACCCCATAGTTTCCATAGCAACCCAACCCCATAGTTACCATGGCAACACAACCCCATAGTTGCCATGGAAACACTACCCCATTGTTGCCATGGCAACAGAAACCCATAGTTGCCATCGCAAAAAAACGCCATGGTTACCATGGCAACACAACCCCATGGTTACCATGGCAACACAACCGCGTGGGTACCACAACAACACAACCTCATGGTTACCACGGCAACCCAACTGCATGGTTACCACGGCATCTCAACCCCATGGTTGCCATGGCAACTAAACCCCATAGTTTCCATAGCAATCCAACCCCATAGTTACCATGGCAACGCAACCCCATCGTTACCATGGCAAGACAACCCCATGGTTGCTATGGCAACACAACCCCATGGTTACCATGGCAACAGAACCCCATAGTTGCCATGGCAACTAAACGCTATGGTTACCATGGCAACACAACCCCATGGTTGCCATGGCAACCCAACTCCATGGTTACCATAGCAACCAAACCCCGTGGTTGCCATGGCAACCCAACCCCATGGTTACCATGGCAACACAACCCCATGGTTCCCATGGCAACACAACCCCGTGGTTGCCATGGCAACCCAACCCCATCGTTATCATGGCAACACATCCCCATGGTTACCATGGAAACAGTACCCCATGGTTCCAATGGCAACAGAACCCCATAGTTGCCATGGCAACAAAACGCCATGGTTACCATGGCAACACAACCCCATGGTTGCCATGGCAACCCAACCCCATGGTTACAATGGTAACACAACCGCATGGTTACCATAGCAACCCAACCCCATAGTTACCATGGCAACACAACCCCATGGTTGCCATGGAAACACTACCCCATGGTTGCCATGGCAACAGAACCCCATAGTTGCCATGGCAACAAAACTCCATGGTTTCCATGGCAACAGAACCCCATGGTTGCCATGGCAACCCAACCCCATAGTTACCATGGCAACACAACCCCATGGTTACCATGGACACAGAACCCCATGGTTACCATAGCAACCAAACCCCGTGGTTGCCATGGCAACCCAATCCCATGGTTACCATGGCAACACAACCGCATGGTTACCACAACAACACAACCGCATGGTTACCACGGCAACCCAACTGCATGCTTACCACGGCATCTCAACCCCATGGTTGTCATGGCAACTAAACCCCATAGTTTCCATAGCAACCCAACCCCATAGTTACCATGGCAACACAACCCCATCGTTACCATGGCAACACAACCACATGGTTGCCATGGAAACCCAACCCCATGGTTACCATGGCAACAGAACACCATAGTTGCCATGGCAACTAAACGCCATGGTTACCATGGCAACACAACCCCATGGTTGCCATGGCAACCCAACCCCGTGGTTACCATAGCAACCAAACCCCGTGGTTGCCATGGCAACGCAACCCCAAGGTTACCATGGCAACACTACCCCATCGTTACCACGGCAACACATCCCCATGGTTGCCATGGAAGCACTACCACATGGTTGCCATGGCAACAGAACCCCATAGTTGCCATGGCAACAAAACGCTATGGTTACCATGGCAACACAACCCCATGGTTGCCATGGCAACCCAACCCCATGGTTGCCAAGGCAACTAAACCCCATAGTGTCCATCGCAACAAAACGCCATGGTTGCCATGGCAACACAACCCCATGGTTGCCATGGCTACCCAACCCCATAGTTGCCATGGCAACTAAACTCCATGGTTACCATAGCAACCCAACCCCATTGTTAACATGGACACAGAACACCATGGTTACCATAGCAACCCAACCCCATAGTTACCATGGCAACACAACCCCGTGGTTGCCATGGAAACACTACCTCATGGTTGCCATGGCAAGAGAACCCTATAGTTGCCATGGCAACAAAACGCCATGGTTGCCATGGCAACAGAACCCCATAGTTGCCATGGCAACAAAACCCCATGGTTACCATGGCAACACAACCCCATGGTTGCCATGGCAACCCAACCCCATGGTTGCCAAGGCAACTAAACCCCATAGTTTCCATAGCAACCCAACCCCATAGTTTCCATGGCAACACAACCCCAATGTTGCCATGGAAACACATCCCCATGGTTGCCATGGCAACAGAACCCCATAGTTGCCATGGCAACAAAACGCCATGGTTACCATGGCAACCCAACCCCATGGTTACCATGGACACAGAACCCCATGGTTACCATAGCAACCAAACCCCGTTATTGCCATGGCAACCCAATCGCATGGTTACCATGGCAACACAACCGCATGGTTACCACAACAACACAACCGCATGGTTACCACGGCAACCCAACTGCATGGTTACCACGGCATCCCAAACCCATGGTTGCCATGGCAACGAAACCCCATAGTTTCCATAGCAACCCAACCCCATAGTTACCATGGCAACCCAACCCCATGGTTACCATGGCAACAAGACCCCATAGTTGCCATGGCAACTAAACGCCATGGTTACCATGGCAACACAACCCCATGGTTGCCATGGCAACCCAACCCCATGGTTACCATAGCAACCCAACCCCATAGTTACCATGGCAACACAACCCCATAGTTGCCATGGAAACACTACCTCATGGTTGCCATGGCAACAGAACCCCATAGTTGCCATGGCAACAAAACGCCATGGTTGCCATGGCAACACAACCCCATAGTTGCCATGGCAACAAAACCCCATGGTTACCATGGCAACCCAACCCCATGGTTGCCATGGCATCACAACCGCATGGTTCCCATGGCAACCCAACCCCATAGTTACCATGGCAACAAAACCCCATGGTTGCCATGGAAACACTACCGCATGGTTGCCATGGCAACAGAACCCCATAGTTGCCATGGCAACAAAACGCCATGGTTACCATGGCAACACAACCCCATGGTTGTCATGGCAACACAACCCCATAGTTGCCATGGCAACTAAACGCCATGGTTGCCATGGCAACCCAAACCCCATGTTTACCATGGACACAGAACACCATGGTTACCATAGCAACCAAACCCCGTGGTTGCCATGGCAACAGAACCCCATAGTTGCCATGGCAACAAAACTCCATGGTTTCCATGGCAACAGAACCCCATAGTTGCCATGGCAACAAAACGCCATGGTTACCATGGCAACACAACCCAATGGTTGCCATGGCAACCCAACCCCATGGTTGCCAAGGCAACTAAACCCCATAGTTTCCATAGCAACCCAACCCCATAGTTACCATGGCAACACAACCCCATGGTTGCCATGGAAACACTACCCCATGGTTGCCATGGCAACAGAACCCCATAGTTGCCATGGCAACAAAACGCCATGGTTACCATGGCAACACAACCCCATGGTTGCCTTGGCAACCCAACCCCATAGTTGACATGGCAACTAAACGCCATGGTTACCATGGCAACCCAACCCCATGGTTACCATGGACACAGAACCCCATGGTTACCATAGCAACCAAACCCCGTGGTTGCCATGGCAACCCAATCCCATGGTTACCATGGCAACACAACCGCATGGTTACCACAACAACACAACCGCATGGTTACCACAGCAACCCAACTGCATGCTTACCACGGCATCTCAACCCCATGGTTGCCATGGCAACTAAACCCCATAGTTTCCATAGCAACACAACCATATGGTTGCCATGGCAACCCAACACCATGGTTGCCAAGGCAACCCAACACCATGGTTACCATGGCAACAGAACACCATAGTTGCCATGGCAACTAAACGCCATGGTTACCATGGCAACACAACCCCATGGTTGCCATGGCAACCCAACCCCGTGGTTACCATAGCAACCAAACCCCGTGGTTGCCATGGCAACGCAACCCCAAGGTTACCATGGCAACACTACCCCATCGTTACCATGGCAACACATCCCCATGGTTGCCATGGAAGCACTACCCCATAGTTGCCATGGCAACAAAACGCTATGGTTCCCATGGCAACACAACCCCATGGTTGCCATGGCAACCCAACCCCATGGTTGCCAAGGCAACTAAACCCCATAGTGTCCATCGCAACAAAACGCCATGGTTGCCATGGCAACACAACCCCATGGTTGCCATGGCTACCCAACCCCATAGTTGCCATGGCAACTAAACGCCATGGTTACCATGGCAACCCAACCCCATGGTTAACATGGACACAGAACCCCATGGTTACCATAGCAACCCAACCCCATAGTTACCATGGCAACACAACCCCGTGGTTGCCATGGAAACACTACCTCATGGTTGCCATGGCAAGAGAACCCTATAGTTGCCATGGCAACAAAACCCCATGGTTACCATGGCAACACAACCCCATGGTTGCCATGGCAACCCAACCCCATGGTTGCCAAGGCAACTAAACCCCATAGTTTCCATAGCAACCCAACCCCATAGTTACCATGGCAACACAACCCCATGGTTGCCATGGAAACACATCCCCATGGTTGCCATGGCAACAGAACCCTATAGTTGCCATGGCAACAAAACGCCATGGTTACCATGGCAACCCAACCCCATGGTTACCATGGACACAGAACCCCACGGTTACCATAGCAACCAAACCCCGTTATTGCCATGGCAACCCAATCCCATGGTTACCAGGGCAACACAACCGCATGGTTACCACAACAACACAACCGCATGGTTACCACGGCAACCCAACTGCATGGTTACCACGGCATCTCAAACCCATGGTTGCCATGGCAACGAAACCCCATAGTTTCCATAGCAACCCAACCCCATAGTTACCATGGCAACCCAACCCCATGGTTACCATGGCAACAAGACCCCATAGTTGCCATGGCAACTAAACGCCATGGTTACCATGGCAACACAACCCCATGGTTGCCATGGCAACCCAACCCCATGGTTACCATAGCAACCCAACCCCATAGTTACCATGGCAACACAACCCCATGGTTGCCATGGAAACACTACCTCATGGTTGCCATGGCAACAGAACCCCATAGTTGCCATGGCAACAAAACGCCATGGTTGCCATGGCAACAGAACCCCATAGTTGCCATGGCAACAAAACCCCATGGTTACCATGGCAACCCAACCCCATGGTTGCCATGGCAACCCAACCCCATGTTTACCATGGACACAGAACACCATGGTTACCATAGCAACCAAACCCCGTGGTTGCCATGGCAACCCAATCCGATGGTTACCATGGCAACACAAACGCATGGTTACCACAACAACACAACCGCATGGTTACCACGGCAACCCAACTGCATGGTTACCACGGCATCTCAACCCCATGGTTACCATGGCAAGTAAACCCCATAGTTTCCATAGCAATCCAACCCCATAGTTACCATGGCAACACAACCCCATCGTTACCATGGCAACACAACCCCATGGTTGCCATGGCAACCCAACCCCATGGTTACCATGGCAACAGAACCCCATAGTTGCCATGTCAACTAAACGCCATGGTTACCATGGCAACACAACCCCATGGTTGCCATGGCAACACAACACCATGGTTACCATAGCAACCAAACCCCGTGGTTGCCATGGCAACCCAACCCCATGCTTACCATGGCAACACATCCCTATGGTTACCATGGAAACAGTACCCCATGGTTGCCATGGCAACAGAACCCCATAGTTGCCATGGCAACAAAACGCCATGGTTACCATGGCAACACAACCCCATGGTTGCCATGGCAACCCAACCCCATGGTTACAATGGCAACACAACCGCATGGTTACCATAGCAACCCAACCCCATAGTTACCATGGCAACACAACCCCATGGTTGCCATGGAAACACTACCTCATGGTTGCCATGGCAACAGAACCCCATAGTTGCCATGTCAACAAAACGCCATGGTTTCCATGGCAACCCAACCCCATGGTTGCCAAGGCAACTAAACCCCATAGTTTCCATAGCAACCCAACCCCATAGTTACCATGGCAACACAACCCCAATGTTGCCATGGCAACACAACCCCATGGTTGCCATGGCAACAGAACCCCATAGTTGCCATGGCAACAAAACGCCATGGTTACCATGGCAACCCAACCCCATGGTTACCATGGCAACAGAACCCCATAGTTGCCATGGCAACTAAACGCCATGGTTACCATGGCAACCCAACCCCATGGTTACCATGGACACAGAACCCCATGGTTACCATAGACACCAAACCCCGTTATTGCCATGGCAACCCAATCCCATGGTTACCATGGCAACACAACCGCATGGTTACCACAACAACACCACCGCATGGTTACCACGGCAACCCAACTGCATGGTTAACCACGGCATCTCAACCCCATGGTTGCCATGGCAACGAAACCCCATAGTTTCCATAGCAACCCAAACCATAGTTACCATGGCAACCCAACCGCATCGTTACCATGGCTACAAGACCCCATAGTTGCCATGGCAACTAAACGCCATGGTTACCATGGCAACACAACCCCATGGTTGCCATGGCAACCCAACCCCATGGTTACCATAGCAACCAAACCCCGTGGTTTCCATGGCAACCCAACCCCATGGTTACCATGGCAACACAACCCCATGGTTCCCATGTCAACACAACCCCGTGGTTGCCATGGCAACCCAACCCCATCGTTACCATGGCAACACAACCCCATGGTTGCCATGGAAACACTACCCCATGGTTGCCATGGCAACAGAACCCCATAGTTGCCATGGCAACAAAACGCCATGGTTACCATGGCAACACAACCCCATGGTTGCCATGGCAACCCAACCCCATGGTTGCCATGGCAACACATCCGCATGGTTCCCATGGAAACCCAACCCCATCGTTACCATGGCAACCCAACCCCATAGTTGCCATGGCAACTAAACGCCATGGTTACCATGGCAACCCAACCCCATTTTTACCATGGACACAGAACCCCATAGTTACCATAGCAACCAAACCCCGTGGTTGCCATGGCAACCCAATCCCATGGTTACCACGGCAACACAACCGCATGGTTACCAGAACAACACAACCGCATGGTTACCACGGCAACCCAACTGCATGGTTACCACGGCATCTCAACCCCATGGTTGCCATGGCAACTAAGCCCCATAGTTTTCATAGCAACCCAACCCCATAGTTACCATGGCAACACAACCCCATCGTTACCATGGCAACACAACCCCATGCTTCCCATGGCAACCCAACCCCATGGTTACCATGGCAACACAACCCCATAGTTGCCATGGCAACTAAACGCCATGGTTACCATAGCAACCAAACCCCGTGGTTGCCATGGCTACCCTACCCCATGGTTACCATGGCAACACAAGGCATGGTTACCATAGCAACCCAACCCCATCGTTACCATGGCAACACATCCCCATGGTTGCCATGGAAGCACTACCCCATGGTTGCCATGGCAACAGAACACCATAGTTGCCATGGCAACAAAACGCCATGGTTACCATGGCAACACAACCCCATGGTTGCCATGGCAACCCAACCCTATGGTTGCCAAGGCAACTAAACCCCATGGTTTCCATAGCAACCCAACCCCATAGTTACCATGGCAACACAACCCCATGGTTGCCATGGAAACACAACCCCATGGTTGCTATGGCAACCCAACCACATGGTTACCATGGCAACCAAACCCCGTGGTTGCCATGGCAACTAAACGCCATGGTTACCATGGCAACACAACCCCATGGTTGCCATGGCAACCCAACCCCATGGTTACCATAGCAACCAAACCCCGTGGTTGCCATGGCAACCCAACCCCATGGTTACCATGGCAACACAACCCCATGGTTCCCATGAGAACACAACCCCGTGGTTGCCATGGCAACCAACCCCATGGTTGCCATGGCAACCCAACCCAATGGTTACCATGGGAACCCAACCGCATGGTTGCCATGGCAACCCAACCCCATGATTGCCATGGCAACCCAACCCCATGGTTACCATGGCAGCCAAACCCCGTGGTTGCCATGGAAACTAAACGCCACGGTTACCATGGCAACCCAACCCCATGGTTGCCATGGCAACCCAACCCCATGGTTACCATGGCAACACAACCCCATAGTTGCCATGGCAACTAAACGCCATGGTTACTATGGCAACACAACCCCATGGTTGCCATGGCAACCAAACCCCGTGGTTGCCATGGCAACCCAACCCGGTGGATGCCATGGCAACCCAACCCCATGTTTACCATGGAAACACAACCCCATGGTTGCCATGGCAACTAAACGCCATGGTTACCATGGCAACACAACCCCATGGTTGCCATGGCAACCCAACCCCATGGTTACCATGGCAACACAACCCCGTGGTTGCCATGGCAACCCAACCCCATGGTTGCCATGGCAACCCAACCCCATGGTTACCATGGCAACCAAACCCCGTGGTTGCCATGGAAACACTACCCCATGGTTGCCATGGCAACAGAACCCCATAGTTGCCATGGCAACAAAACGCCATGGTTACCATGGCAACACAACACCATGGTTACCATAGCAACCCAACCCCATTGTTGCCATGGCAACAGCACCGCATAGTTGCCATGGCAACAAAACGCCATGGTTACCATGGCAACACAACCCCATGGTTGCCATGGCAACCCAACCCCATGGTTGCCAAGGCAACTAAACCCCATAGTTTCCATAGCAACCCAACCCCATAGTTACCATGGCAACACAACCCCATGGTTGCCATGGAAGCACTACCCCATGGTTGCCATGGCAACAGAACCCCATAGTTGCCATGGCAACAAAACGCCATGGTTACCATGGCAACACAACCCCATGGTTGCCATGGCAACCCAACCCCATGGTTACCAAGGCAACTAAACCCCATAGTTTCCATAGCAACCCAACCCCATAGTTACCATGGCAACACAACCCCATGGTTGCCATGGAAGCACTACCCCATGGTTGCCATGGCAACAGAACCCCATAGTTCTCATGGCAACAAAACGCAATGGTTACCATGGCAACACAACCCCATGGTTGCCATGGCAACCCAACGCCATGGTTACCATGGCAACACAACCCCATGGTTGCCATGGCAACCCAACCCCATGGTTACCATAGCAACCAAACCCCGTGGTTGCCATGGCAACCCAACCCCATCGTTACCATGGCAACACAACCCCATGGTTCCCATGGCAACACAACCCCGTGGTTGCCATGGCAACCCAACCCCATCGTTACCATGGCAACACATCCCCATGGTTGCCATGGAAGCACTACCCCATGGTTGCCATGGCAACAGAACCCCATAGTTGCCATGGCAACAAAACCCCATGGTTACCATGGCAACACAACCCCATGGTTGCCATGGCAACCCAACCCTATGGTTGCCAAGGCAACTAAACCCCATGGTTTCCATAGCAACCCAACCCCATAGTTACCATGGCAACACAACCCCATGGTTGCCATGGAAACACAACCCCATGGTTGCCATGGCAACCCAACCCCATGGTTACCATGGCAACCAAACCCCGTGGTTGCCATGGCAACTAAACGCCATGGTTACCATGGCAACACAACCCCATGGTTGCCATGGCAACCCAACCCCATGGTTACCATAGCAACCAAACCCCGTGGTTGCCATGGCAACCCAACCCCATGGTTACCATGGCAACACAACCCCATGGTTCCCATGAGAACACAACCCCGTGGTTGCCATGGCAACCAACCCCATGGTTGCCATGGCAACCCAACCCAATGGTTACCATGGGAACCCAACCGCATGGTTGCCATGGCAACCCAACCCCATGATTGCCATGGCAACCCAACCCCATGGTTACCATGGCAGCCAAACCCCGTGGTTGCCATGGCAACTAAACGCCACGGTTACCATGGCAACCCAACCCCATGGTTGCCATGGCAACCCAACCCCATGGTTACCATGGCAACACAACCCCATAGTTGCCATGGCAACTAAACGCCATGGTTACCATGGCAACACAACCCCATGGTTGCCATGGCAACCAAACCCCGTGGTTGCCATGGCAACCCAACCCGGTGGATGCCATGGCAACCCAACCCCATGTTTACCATGGAAACACAACCCCATGGTTGCCATGGCAACCCAACCCCATGGTTACCATGGCAACAGAACCCCATAGTTGCCATGGCAACTAAACGCCATGGTTACCATGGCAACACAACCCCATGGTTGCCATGGCAACCCAACCCCATGGTTCCCATGGCAACACAACCCCGTGGTTGCCATGGCAACCCAACCCCATGGTTGCCATGGCAACCCAACCCCATGGTTACCATGGCAACCAAACCCCGTGGTTGCCATGGAAACACTACCCCATGGTTGCCATGGCAACAGAACCCCATAGTTGCCATGGCAACAAAACGCCATGGTTACCATGGCAACACAACACCATGGTTATCATAGCAACCCAACCCCATGGTTGCCAAGGCAACTAAACCCCATAGTTGCCATGGCAACAAAACGCCATGGTTACCATGGCAACACAACCCCATGGTTACCATGGCAACCCAACCCCATGGTTGCCAAGGCAACTAACCCCATAGTTTCCATAGCAACCCAACCCCATAGTTACCATGGCAACACAACCCCATGGTTGCCATGGAAGCACTACCCCATGGTTGCCATGGCAACAGAACCCCATAGTTGCCATGGCAACAAAACGCCATGGTTACCATGGCAACACAACCCCATGGTTGCCATGGCAACCCAACCCCATGGTTACCAAGGCAACTAAACCCCATAGTTTCCATAGCAACCCAACCCCATAGTTACCATGGCAACACAACCCCATGGTTGCCATGGAAGCACTACCCCATGGTTGCCATGGCAACAGAACCCCATAGTTCTCATGGCAACAAAACGCAATGGTTACCATGGAAACACAACCCCATGGTTGCCATGGCAACCCAACGCCATGGTTACCATGGCAACACAACCCCATGGTTGCCATGGCAACCCAACCCCATGGTTACCATAGCAACCAAACCCCCTGGTTGCCATGGCAACCCAACCCCATGGTTACCATGGCAACACAACCCCATGGTTCCCATGGCAACACAACCCCGTGGTTGCCATGGCAACCCAACCCCATCGTTACCATGGCAACACATCCCCATGGTTGCCATGGAAGCACTACCCCATGGTTGCCATGGCAACAGAACCCCATAGTTGCCATGGCAACAAAACCCCATGGTTACCATGGCAACACAACCCCATGGTTGCCATGGCAACCCAACCCCATGGTTGCCAAGGCAACTAAACCCCATAGTTGCCATGGCAACAAAACGCCATGGTTACCATGGCAACACAACCCCATGGTTGCCATGGCAACCCAACCCCATGGTTGCCAAGGCAACTAAACCCCATAGTTTCCATAGCAACCCAACCCCATAGTTACCATGGCAACACAACCCCATGGTTGCCATGGAAGCACTACCCCATGGTTGCCATGGCAACAGAACCCCATAGTTGCCATCGCAACAAAACGCCATGGTTACCATGGCAACACAACCCCATGGTTGCCATGGCAACCCAACCCCATGGTTACCATAGCAACCAAACCCCGTGGTTGCCATGGCAACACAACCCCATGGTTACCATGGCAACACAACCCCGTGGTTGCCATGGCAACCCAACCCCATCGTTACCATGGCAAGACTACCCCATGGTTGCCATGGCAACCAAACCCCGTGGTTGCCATGGCAACCCAACCCCGTGGATGCCATGGCAACCTAACCCCATGGTTCCCATGGCAACACAACCCCATGGTTGCCATGGCAACCCAACCCAATGGTTGCCAAGGCAACTAAACCCCATAGTTTCCATAGCAACCCAACCCCATAGTTACCATGGCAACACAACCCCATTGTTGCCATGGAAACACTACCCCATGGTTGCCATGGCAACAGAACCCCATAGTTGCCATCGCAACAAAACGCCATGGTTACCATGGCAACACAACCCCATGGTTGCCATGGCAACCCAACCCCATGGTTACCATGGCAACCAAACACCGTGGTTGCCATGGCAACTAAACGCCATGGTTACCATGGCAACACAACCCCATGGTTGCCATGGCAACCCAACCCCATGGTTACCATAGCAACCAAACCCCGTGGTTGCCATGGCAACCTAACCCCATGGTTATCATGGCAACACAACCCCATGGTTCCCATGAGAACACAACCCCGTGGTTGCCATGGCAAGCCAACCGCATGGTTACCATGGCAACACTACCCCATGGTTGCCATGGAAACACTACCCCATGGTTACCATGGCAACAGAACCCCATAGTTGCCATGGCAAATAAACGCCATGGTTACCATGGCAACACAACACCATGGTTGCCATGGCAACCAAACCCCGTGGTTGCCATGGCAACCCAACCCCGTGGATGCCATGGCAACCCAACCCCATGTTTCCCATGGAAACACAACCCCATGGTTGCCATGGCAACCCAACCCCATGGTTACCATGGCAACAGAACCCCATAGTTGCCATGGAAACTAAACGCCATGGTTACCATGGCAACAAAAACCCATGGTTGCCATGGCAACCCAACCCCATGGTTACCATGGCAACACAACGCCATGGTTGCCATGGCAACCCAACCCCATGGTTACCATAGCAACCAAACCCCGTGGTTGCCATGGCAACACAACCCCATGGTTACCATGGCAACACAACCCCATGGTTACCATGGCAACACAACCCCGTGGTTGCCATGGCAACCCAACCCCATCGTTACCATGGCAACACTACCCCAGGGTTGCCATGGAAACACTACCCCATGGTTGCCATGGCAACAGAACCCCATAGTTGCCATGGCAACAAAACGCCATGGTTACCATGGCAACACAACCCCATGTTTACCATGGACACAGAACCCCATGGTTGCCATGGCAACCAAACCCCGTGGTTGCCATGGCAACCCAACCCCGTGGATGCCATGGCAACCCAACCCCATGGTTCCCATGGCAACACAACCCCATGGTTGCCATGGCAACCCAACCCCATGGTTACCATGGCAACAGAACCCCATAGTTGCCATGGCAACTAAACGCCATGGTTACCATGGCAACACAACCCCATGGTTGCCATGGCAACGCAACCCCATGGTTGCCAAGGCAACTAAACCCCATAGTTTCCATAGCAACCCAACCCCATAGTTACCATGGCAACACAACCCCATGGTTGCCAATGAAACACTACCCCATGGTTGCCATGGCAACAGAACCCCATAGTTGCCATCGCAACAAAACGCCATGGTTACCATGGCAACACAACCCCATGGTTGCCATGGCAACCCAACCCCATGGTTACCATAGCAACCAAACCCCGTGGTTGCCATGGCAACACAACCCCATGGTTACCATGGCAACACAACCCCGTGGTTGCCATGGCAACCCAACCCCATCGTTACCATGGCAAGACTACCCCATGGTTGCCATGGCAACCAAACCCCGTGGTTGCCATGGCAACCCAACCCCGTGGATGCCATGGCAACCTAACCCCATGGTTCCCATGGCAACACAACCCCATGGTTGCCATGGCAACCCAACCCAATGGTTGCCAAGGCAACTAAACCCCATAGTTTCCATAGCAACCCAACCCCATAGTTACCATGGCAACACAACCCCATTGTTGACATGGAAACACTACCCCATGGTTGCCATGGCAACAGAACCCCATAGTAGCCATCGCAACAAAACGCCATGGTTACCATGGCAACACAACCCCATGGTTGCCATGGCAACCCAACCCCATGGTTACCATGGCAACCGAACCCCGTGGTTGCCATGGCAAAAAAACGCCATGGCTACCATGGCAACACAACCCCATGGTTGCCATGGCAACCCAACCCCATGGTTACCATAGCAACCAAACCCCGTGGTTGCCATGGCAACCCAACCCCATGGTTACCATGGCAACACAACCGCATGGTTCCCATGAGAACACAACCCCGTGGTTTCCATGGCAAGCCAACCCAATCGTTACCATGGCAACACTACCCCGTGGTTGCCATGGAAACAGTACCCCATGGTTGCCATGTCAACAGAACCCCATAGTTGCCATGGCAACAAAACGCCGTGGTTGCCATGGCAACACAACCCCATAGTTGCCATGGCAACAAAACCCCATGGTTACCATGGCAACCCAACCCCATGGTTGCCATGAGAACACAACCCCGTGGTTGCCATGGCAACCCAACCCCATAGTTACCATGGCAACACAACCCCATGGTTGCCATGGAAACACTACCTCATGGTTGCCATGGCAACAGAACCCCATAGTTGCCATGGCAACAAAACGCCATGGTTGCCATGGCTACACAACCCCATAGTTGCCATGGCAACAAAACCCCATGGTTACCATGGCAACCCAACCCTATGGTTGCCATGGCAACACAAACGCATGGTTCCCATGGCAACCCAACCCCATCGTTACCATGGCAACACAACCAAATGGTTGCCATGGAAACACTACCCCATGGTTGCCATGGCAACAGAACCCCATAGTTGCCATGACAACAAAACGCCATGGTTACCATGGCAACACAACCCCATGGTTACCATGGCAACACAACCGCATGGTTACCACAACAACACAACCGCATTGTTACCACGGCACCCCAACTGCATGGTTACCACGGCATCTCAACCCCATGGTTGCCATGGCAACTAAACCCCATAGTTTCCATAGCAATCCAACCCCATAGTTACCATGGCAACACAACCCCATCGTTACCATGGCAACACAACCCCATGGTTGCCATGGCAACCCAACCCCATGGTTACCATGGCAACAGAACCCCATAGTTGCCATGGCAACTAAACGCCATGGTTACCATGGCAACACAACCCCATGGTTGCCATGGCAACCCAACCCCATGCTTACCATGGCAACACAACCCCATGGTTCCCATGGCAACACAACCCCGTGGTTGCCATGGCAACCCAACCCCATCGTTATCATGGCAACACATCCCTATGGTTACCATGGAAACAGTACCCCATGGTTGCCATGGCAACAGAACCCCATAGTTGCCATGGCAACAAAACGACATGGTTATCATGGCAACACAACCCCATGGTTGCCATGGAAACACAACCCCATGGTTACCATGGCAACACAACCGCATGGTTGCCATGGAAACACTACCTCATGGTTGCCATGGCAACAGAATCCCATAGTTGCCATGGCAACAAAACGCCATGGTTGCCATGGCAACCCAACCCCATGGTTGCCAAGGCAACTAAACCCCACAGTTTCCATAGCAACCCAACCCCATAGTTACCATGGCAACACAACCCCAATGTTGCCATGGCAACACAACCCCATGGTTGCCATGGCAACAGAACCCCATAGTTACCATGGCAACTAAACGCCATGGTTACCATGGCAACACAACCCCATGGTTGCCATGGCAACCCAACCCCATGGTTACCATAGCAACCAAACCCCGTGGTTGCAATGGCAACACAACCACATGGTTACCATGGAAACACAACCCCATGGTTCCCATGGCAACACAACCCCGTGGTTGCCATGGTAACCCTACCCCATCGTTACCATGGCAACACAACCCCATGGTTGCCATGGAAACACTACCCCATGGTTGCCATGGCAACAGAACCCCATAGTTGCCATGGCAACAAAACGCCATGGTTACCATGGCAACACAACCCCATGGTTGCCATGGCAACCTACCCCATAGTTTCCATGGCAACTAAACGCCATGGTTACCATGGCAACCCAACCCCATGGTTACCATGGCAACAGAACCCCATGGTTACCATAGCAACCAAACCCCGTTGTTGCCATGGCAACCCAACCCCATGGTTACCATGGCAACACAACCGCATGGTTTCCACAACAACACAACCGCATGGTTACCATGGCAACCCAACCCCATGGTTACCATGGCATCCCAACCCCATGGTTACCATGGCAACCAAACCCCGTGGTTGCCATGGCAACGCAACCCCATGGTTACCATAGCAACCAAACCCCGTGGTTGCCATGGCAACCCAACCCCATGGTTACCATGGCAACACAACCCCATGGTTGCCATGGCAAGCCAACCCCATGGTTACCATGGCAACACAACCCCATAGTTGCCATGGCAACTAAACGCCATGGTTGCCTTGGCAACACAATCCCTTGGTTGCCATGACAACCCAACCCCATGGTTGCCATGGCAACAAAACCCCGTGGTTGCCATGGCAACCCAACCCCGTGGATGCCATGGCAACCCAACCCCATGGTTCCCATGGCAAAACAACCACATGGTTCCCATGGCAACACAACCCCGTGGTTGCCATGGCATCCCAACCCCATGGTTGCCATGGAAACACTACCCCATGGTTGCCATGGCAACAGAACCCCATAGTTGCCATGGCAACAAAACGCCATGGTTACCATGGCAACACAACCCCATAGTTGCCATGGCAACCCAACCCCATGGTTGCCATGGCAGCACAACCGCATGGTTACCATAGCAACCCAACCCCGTGGTTGCCATGGCAACACAACCCCATGGTTCCCATGGCAAAACAACCCCATGGTTCCCATGGCAATACAACCCCGTGGTTGCCATGGCAACCCAACCCCATGGTTGCCATGGAAACACTACCCCATGGTTGCCATGGCAACAGAACCCCATAGTTGCCATGGGAACAAAACGCCATGGTTACCATGGCAACACAACCCCATAGTTGCCATGGCAACCCAACCCCATGGTTGCCATGGCAGCACAACCGCATGGTTACCATAGCAACCCAACCCCGTGGATGCCATGGCAACCCAACCCCATGGTTCCCATGGCAAAACAACCCCATGGTTCCCATGGCAACACAACCCCGTGGTTGCCATGGCAACACAACCCCATGGTTGCCATGGAAACACTACCCCATAGTTTCCATAGCAACCCAACCCCATAGTTACCATGGCAACACAACCCCATAGTTGCCATGGAAACACTACCCCATTGTTGCCATGGCAACAGAACCCCATAGTTGCCATCGCAAAAAAACGCCATAGTTACCATGGCAACACAACCCCATGGTTACCATGGCAACACAACCGCGTGGGTACCACAACAACACAACCTCATGGTTACCACGGCAACCCAACTGCATGGTTACCACGGCATCTCAACCCCATGGTTGCCATGGCAACTAAACCCCATAGTTTCCATAGCAATCCAACCCCATAGTTACCATGGCAACGCAACCCCATCGTTACCATGGCAAGACAACCCCATGGTTGCTATGGCAACACAACCCCATGGTTACCATGGCAACAGAACCCCATAGTTGCCATGGCAACTAAACGCTATGGTTACCATGGCAACACAAGCCCATGGTTGCCATGGCAACCCAACTCCATGGTTACCATAGCAACCAAACCCCGTGGTTGCCATGGCAACCCAACCCCATGGTTACCATGGCAACACAACCCCATGGTTCCCATGGCAACACAACCCCGTGGTTGCCATGGCAACCCAACCCCATCGTTATCATGGCAACACATCCCCATGGTTACCATGGAAACAGTACCCCATGGTTCCAATGGCAACAGAACCCCATAGTTGCCATGGCAACAAAACGCCATGGTTACCATGGCAACACAACCCCATGGTTGCCATGGCAACCCAACCCCATGGTTACAATGGTAACACAACCGCATGGTTACCATAGCAACCCAACCCCATAGTTACCATGGCAACACAACCCCATGGTTGCCATGGAAACACTACCCCATGGTTGCCATGGCAACAGAACCCCATAGTTGCCATGGCAACAAAACTCCATGGTTTCCATGGCAACAGAACCCCATAGTTGCCATGGCAACAAAACGGCGTGGTTACCATGGCAACACAACCCAATGGTTGCCATGGCAACCCAACCCCATGGTTGCCAAGGCAACTAAACCCCATAGTTTCCATAGCAACCCAACCCCATAGTTACCATGGCAACACAACCCCATGGTTACCATGGACACAGAACCCCATGGTTACCATAGCAACCAAACCCCGTGGTTGCCATGGCAACCCAATCCCATGGTTACCATGGCAACACAACCGCATGGTTTCCACAACAACACAACCGCATGGTTACCACGGCAACCCAACTGCATGCTTACCACGGCATCTCAACCCCATGGTTGTCATGGCAACTAAACCCCATAGTTTCCATAGCAACCCAACCCCATAGTTACCATGGCAACACAACCCCATAGTTGCCATGGCAACAAAACCCCATGGTTACCATGGCAACCCAACCCCATGGTTGCCATGGCAACACAACCGCATGGTTCCCATGGCAACCCAACCCCATAGTTACCATGGCAACAAAACCCCATGGTTGCCATGGAAACACTACCGCATGGTTGCCATGGCAACAGAACCCCATAGTTGCCATGGCAACAAAACGCCATGGTTACCATGGCAACACAACCCCATGGTTGTCATGGCAACCCAACCCCATAGTTGCCATGGCAACTAAACGCCATGGTTACCATGGCAACACAAACCCCATGTTTACCATGGACACAGAACACCATGGTTACCATAGCAACCAAACCCCGTGGTTGCCATGGCAACAGAACCCCATAGTTGCCATGGCAACAAAACTCCATGGTTTCCATGGCAACAGAACCCCATAGTTGCCATGGCAACAAAACGGCGTGGTTACCATGGCAACACAACCCAATGGTTGCCATGGCAACCCAACCCCATGGTTGCCAAGGCAACTAAACCCCATAGTTTCCATAGCAACCCAACCCCATAGTTACCATGGCAACACAACCCCATGGTTGCCATGGAAACACTACCCCATGGTTGCCATGGCAACAGAACCCCATAGTTGCCATGGCAACAAAACGCCATGGTTACCATGGCAACACAACCCCATGGTTGCCATGGCAACCCAACCCCATAGTTGACATGGCAACTAAACGCCATGGTTACCATGGCAACCCAACCCCATGGTTACCATGGACACAGAACCCCATGGTTACCATAGCAACCAAACCCCGTGGTTGCCATGGCAACCCAATCCCATGGTTACCATGGCAACACAACCGCATGGTTACCACAACAACACAACCGCATGGTTACCACAGCAACCCAACTGCATGCTTACCACGGCATCTCAACCCCATGGTTGCCATGGCAACTAAACCCCATAGTTTCCATAGCAACACAACCATATGGTTGCCATGGCAACCCAACACCATGGTTGCCAAGGCAACCCAACACCATGGTTACCATGGCAACAGAACACCATAGTTGCCACGGCAACTAAACGCCATGGTTACCATGGCAACACAACCCCATGGTTGCCATGGCAACCCAACCCCGTGGTTACCATAGCAACCAAACCCCGTGGTTACCATGGCAACGCAACCCCAAGGTTACCATGGCAACACTACCCCATCGTTACCATGGCAACACATCCCCATGGTTGCCATGGAAGCACTACCCCATGGTTGCCATGGCAACAGAACCCCATAGTTGCCATGGCAACAAAACGCTATGGTTACCATGGCAACACAACCCCATGGTTGCCATGGCAACCCAACCCCATGGTTGCCAAGGCAACTAAACCCCATAGTGTCCATCGCAACAAAACGCCATGGTTGCCATGGCAACACAACCCCATGGTTGCCATGGCTACCCAACCCCATAGTTGCCATGGCAACTAAACGCCATGGTTACCATGGCAACCCAACCCCATGGTTAACATGGACACAGAACCCCATGGTTACCATAGCAACCCAACCCCATAGTTACCATGGCAACACAACCCCGTGGTTGCCATGGAAACACTACCTCATGGTTGCCATGGCAAGAGAACCCCATAGTTGCCATGGCAACAAAACGCCATGGTTGCCATGGCAACAGAACCCCATAGTTGCCATGGCAACAAAACCCCATGGTTACCATGGCAACACAACCCCATGGTTGCCATGGCAACCCAACCCCATGGTTGCCAAGGCAACTAAACCCCATAGTTTCCATAGCAACCCAACCCCATAGTTGCCATGGCAACAAAACGCCATGGTTGCCATGGCAACAGAACCCCATAGTTGCCATGGCAACAAAACGCCATGGTTACCATGGCAACCCAACCCCATGGTTACCATGGACACAGAACCCCATGGTTACCATAGCAACCAAACCCCGTTATTGCCATGGCAACCCAATCCCATGGTTACCAGGGCAACACAACCGCATGGTTACCACAACAACACAACCGCATGGTTACCACGGCAACCCAACTGCATGGTTACCACGGCATCTCAAACCCATGGTTGCCATGGCAACGAAACCCCATAGTTTCCATAGCAACCCAACCCCATAGTTACCATGGCAACCCAACCCCATGGTTACCATGGCAACAAGACCCCATAGTTGCCATGGCAACTAAACGCCATGGTTACCATGGCAACACAACCCCATGGTTGCCATGGCAACCCAACCCCATGGTTACCATAGCAACCCAACCCCATAGTTACCATGGCAACACAACCCCATGGTTGCCATGGAAACACTACCTCATGGTTGCCATGGCAACAGAACCCCATAGTTGCCATGGCAACAAAACGCCATGGTTGCCATGGCAACAGAACCCCATAGTTGCCATGGCAACAAAACCCCATGGTTACCATGGCAACACAACCCCATGGTTGCCATGGCAACCCAACCCCATGGTTACAATGGCAACTAAACCCCATAGTTTCCATAGCAATCCAACCCCATAGTTACCATGGCAACACAACCCCATCGTTACCATGGCAACACAACCCCATGGTTGCCATGGCAACCCAACCCCATGGTTACCATGGCAACAGAACCCCATAGTTGCCATGTCAACTAAACGCCATGGTTACCATGGCAACACAACCCCATGGTTGCCATGGCAACACAACACCATGGTTACCATAGCAACCAAACCCCGTGGTTGCCATGGCAACCCAACCCCATGCTTACCATGGCAACACAACCCCATGGTTCCCATGGCAACACAACCCCGTGGTTGCCATGGCAACCCAACCCCATGCTTACCATGGCAACACATCCCTATGGTTACCATGGAAACAGTACCCCATGGTTGCCATGGCAACAGAACCCCATAGTTGCCATGGCAACAAAACGCCATGGTTACCATGGCAACACAACCCCATGGTTGCCATGGCAACCCAACCCCATGGTTACAATGGCAACACAACCGCATGGTTACCATAGCAACCCAACCCCATAGTTACCATGGCAACACAACCCCATGGTTGCCATGGAAACACTACCTCATGGTTGCCATGGCAACAGAACCCCATAGTTGCCATGTCAACAAAACGCCATGGTTTCCATGGCAACCCAACCCCATGGTTGCCAAGGCAACTAAACCCCATAGTTTCCATAGCAACCCAACCCCATAGTTACCATGGCAACACAACCCCAATGTTGCCATGGCAACACAACCCCATGGTTGCCATGGCAACAGAACCCCATAGTTGCCATGGCAACAAAACGCCATGGTTACCATGGCAACCCAACCCCATGGTTACCATGGCAACAGAACCCCATAGTTGCCATGGCAACTAAACGCCATGGTTACCATGGCAACCCAACCCCATGGTTACCATGGACACAGAACCCCATGGTTACCATAGACACCAAACCCCGTTATTGCCATGGCAACCCAATCCCATGGTTACCATGGCAACACAACCGCATGGTTACCACAACAACACCACCGCATGGTTACCACGGCAACCCAACTGCATGGTTACCACGGCATCTCAACCCCATGGTTGCCATGGCAACGAAACCCCATAGTTTCCATAGCAACCCAAACCATAGTTACCATGGCAACCCAACCGCATCGTTACCATGGCTACAAGACACCATAGTTGCCATGGCAACTAAACGCCATGGTTACCATGGCAACACAACCCCATGGTTGCCATGGCAACCCAACCCCATGGTTACCATAGCAACCAAACCCCGTGGTTTCCATGGCAACCCAACCCCATCGTTACCATGGCAACACAACCCCATGGTTCCCATGGCAACACAACCCCGTGGTTGCCATGGCAACCCAACCCCATCGTTACCATGGCAACACAACCCCATGGTTGCCATGGAAACACTACCCCATGGTTGCCATGGCAACAGAACCCCATAGTTGCCATGGCAACAAAACGCCATGGTTACCATGGCAACACAACCCCATGGTTGCCATGGCAACCCAACCCCATGGTTGCCATGGCAACACAACCCCATGGTTCCCATGGCAACCCAACCCCATCGTTACCATGGCAACACAACCCCATGGTTGCCATGGAAACACTACCCCATGGTTGCCATGGCAACAGAACCCCATAGTTGCCATGGCAACAAAACGCCATGGTTACCATGGCAACACAACCCCATGGTTGTCATGGCAACCCAACCCCATGGTTGCCATGGCAACACAACCGAATGGTTACCATAGCAACCCAACCCATAGTTACCATGGCAACACAACCCCATGGTTGCCATGGAAACACTACCTCATGGTTACCATGGCAACACAACCCCATGGTTGCCATGGAAAATCTACCCCATGGTTGCCATGGCAACAGAACCACATAGTTGCCATGGCAACAAAACGCCATGGTTACCATGGCAACACAACCCCATGGTTGTCATGGCAACCCAACCCCATAGTTGCCATGGCAACTAAACGCCATGGTTACCATGGCAACCCAACCCCATTTTTACCATGGACACAGAACCCCATGTTACCATAGCAACCAAACCCCGTGGTTGCCATGGCAACCCAATCCCATGGTTACCACGGCAACACAACCGCATGGTTACCACAACAACACAACCCCATGGTTACCACGGCAACCCAACTGCATGGTTACCACGGCATCTCAACCCCATGGTTGCCATGGCAACTAAGCCCCATAGTTTTCATAGCAACCCAACCCCATAGTTACCATGGCAACACAACCCCATCGTTACCATGGCAACACAACCCCATGCTTCCCATGGCAACCCAACCCCATGGTTACCATGGCAACACAACCCCATAGTTGCCATGGCAACTAAACGCCATGGTTACCATGGCAACACAACCCCATGGTTGCCATGGCAACACAACCCCATAGTTACCATAGCAACCAAACCCCACGGTTCCAATGGCAACACAACCCCGTGGTTGCCATGGCAACCCAACCCCATCGTTACCATGGCAACACAACCCCATGGTTGCCATGGAAACACTATCCCATGGTTGCCATGGCAATTCAACCCCATAGTTGCCATGGCAACAAAACGCCGTGGTTACCATGGCAACACAACCCCATGGTTGCCATGGCAACCCAACCCCATGGTTGCAATGGCCACACAACCGCATGGTTATCATAGCAAGCCAACCCCATAGTTACCATGGCAACACAACCCCATGGTTGCCATGGAAACACTACCTCATGGTTGCCATGGCAACAGAACCCCATAGTTGCCATGGCAACAAAACGCCATGGTTTCCATGGCAGCAGAACCCCATAGTTGCCATGGCAACAAAACGCCGTGGTTACCATGGCAACACAACCCCATTGTTGCCATGGTAACCCAACACCATGGTTTCCAAGGCAACTAAACCCCATAGTTTCCATAGCAACCCATCCCCATAGTTACCATGGCAACACAACCCCATGGTTGCCATGGAAACACTACACCGTGGTTGCCATGGCAACAGAACCCCATAGTTGCCATGGAAACAAAACGCCATGGTTACCATGGCAACACTACCCCATGGTTGCCATGGCAACCCAACCCCATGGTTCCCATGGCAACCCAACCCCATCGTTACCATGGCAACACAACCCCATGGTTCCCATGGCAACCCAACCCCATCGTTACCATGGCAACACAACCCCATGGTTGCCATGGAAACACTACCCCACGGTTGCCATGGCGACAGAACCCCATAGTTGCCATCGCAACAAAACGCCATGGTTACCATGGCAACACAACCCCATGGTTGCCATGGCAACTAAACGCCATGGTTAACATGGCAACACAACCCCATGGTTGCCATGGCAACCCAATCCCATGGTTACCATGGAAACACAACCGCATGGTTACCACAACAACACAACCGCATGGTTACCACGGCAACCCAACTGCATGGTTACCACGGAATCTCAACCCCATGGTTGCTATGGCAACTAAACCCCATAGTTTCCATAGCAACCCAACCCCATAGTTACCATGGCAACACAACCCCATCGTTACCATGGCAACACAACCCCATGCTTGCCATGGCAACACAACCCCATGGTTGCCATGGCAACCCAACCCCATGGTTACCATAGCAACCAAACCCCGTGGTTGCCATGGCAACGCAAACCCATGGTTCCCATGGCAACACAACCCCATGGTTCCCATGGCAACACAACCCCGTGGTTGCCATGGCAACCCAACCCCATATTTACCATGGCAACACAACCCCATGGTTGCCATGGACACAGAACCCCATGGTTACCATAGCAACCAAACCCCGTGGTTGCCATGGCAACCCAACCCCATGGTTACCATGGCAACACAACCGCATGGTTACCACAACAACACAACCACATGGTTACGACGGCAACCCAACTGCATGGTTACCACGGCATCTCAACCCCATGGTTGCCATGGCAACTAAACCCCATAGTATCCATAGCAATCCAACCCCATAGTTATCATGGCAACACAACCCCATCGTTACCATGGCAACACAACCCCATGGTTGCCATGGCAACCCAACCCCATGGTTACCATGGCAACAGAACCCCATAGTTGCCATGGCAACTAAACGCCATGGTTACCACGGCAACACAACACCATGGTTGCCATGACAACCCAACCCCATGGTTACCATAGCAACCAAACCCCGTGGTTGCCATGGCAACCCAACCGCATCGTTACCATGGCAAACCAACCCCATGGCTCCCATGGAAACACTACCTCATGGTTGCTATGGCAACAGAACCCCATAGTTGCCATGGCAACAAAAGGCCATGGTTGCCATGGCAACACAACCCCATGGTTGCCATGGCAACCCAACCCCATAGTTGCCATGGCAACTATACGCCATGGTTACCATGGCAACCCAACCCCATGGTTACCATGGACACAGAACCCCATGGTTACCATAGCAACCAAACCCCGTGGTTACCATGGCAACCCAACCCCATGGTTACCATGGCAACACAACCGCATGGTTACCACAACAACACAACCGCATGGTTACCACGGCAACCCAACTGCATGGTTACCACGGCATCTCAACCCCATGGTTGCCATGGCAACTAAACCCCATAGTTTCCATAGCAACCCAACCCCATAGTTACCATGGCAACACAACCCCATCGTTACCATGGCAACACAACCCCATGGTTGCCATGGCAACCCAACCCCATGGTTACCATGGCAACAAAACCCCATAGTTGCCATGGCAACTAAACGCCATGGTTACCATGGCAACACAACCCCATGGTTGCCATGACAAACCAAGCCCATGGTTACCCTAGCAACCAAACCCCATGGTTGCCATGGCAACACAACCCCATGGTTCCCATGGCAACACAACCCCGTGGTTGCCATGGCAAACCAACCCCATCGTTACCATGGCAACAAAACCCCATGGTTGCCATGGAAACACTACCCCATGGTTGCCATGGCAACAGTACCCCATAGTTGCCATGGCAACAAAACTCCATGGTTACCATGGCAACACAACCCCATGGTTGCCATGGCAACCCAACCCTATGGTTGCCATGGCAACACAACCGCATGGTTACAATAGCAACCCAATCCCATAGTTACCATGGCAACACAACCCCATGGTTGCCATGGAAACACTACCCCATGGTTGCCATGGCAACAGAACCCCATAGTTACCACGGCAACAAAACGTCATGGTTTCCAAGGCAACAGAACCCCATAGTTGCCATGGCAACAAAACGCCGTGGTTACCATGGCAACACAACCCCATGGTTGCCATGGCAACCCAACCCCATGGTTGCCAAGGCAACTAAACCCCATAGTTTCCATAGCAACCCAACCCCATAGTTACCATGGCAACACAACCCCATGGTTGCCATGGAAACACTACCCCATGGTTACCATAGCAACCCAACCCCATAGTTACCATGGCAACACAACCCCATGGTTACCATGGCAACCAAACTGCATGGTTACCACGGCATCTCAACCCCATGGTTGCAATGGCAACTAAATCCCATAGTTTCCATAGCATACCAACCCCATAGTTACCATGGCAACACAACCCCATCGTTACCATGGCAACACAACCCCATGGTTGCCATTGAAACCCAACCCCATGGTTACCATGGCAACTGAACCCCATAGTTGCCATGGCAACTAAACGCCATGGTTACCATGGCAACACAACCCCATTGTTGCCATGGCAACCCAACCCCATGCTTACCATAGCAACTAAACCCCGTGGTTGCCATGGCAACGCAACCCCACGGTTACCATAGCAACCAAACCCCCTGGTTGCCATGGCAACCCAACCCCATGGTTACCATGGCAACACAACCCCATGGTTGCCATGGCAACACAACCCCGTGGTTGCCATGGAAACCCAAGCCCATCGTTACCATGGCAACACAACCCCATGGTTGACATGGAAACACTACGCCATGGATGCCATGGCAACAGAACCCCATAGTTGCCATGGCAACAAAACGCCATGGTTACCATGACAGCACAACCCCATGGTTGCCATGGCAACCCAACCCCACGGTTACCATGGCAACACAACCGCATGGTTACCATAGCAACCCAACCCCATAGTTACCATGGCAACACAACCCCATGGTTGCCATGGAAACAGTACCCCATGGTTGCCATGGCAACAGAACCCCATAGTTGCCATGGCAACAAAACGCCATGGTTGCCATGGCAACAGAACCCCATAGTTGCTATGGCAACAAAAGGCCATGGTTACCATGGCAACACAACCCCATGGTTGCCATGGAAACACTACCCCATGGTTGCCATGGCAACAGAACCCCATAGTTGCCATGGAAACTAAACGCCATGGTTACCATGGCAACACAACCCCATGGTTACCACGGCAACCCAACTGCATGGTTACCACGGCATCTCAACCCCATGGTTGCCATGGCAACTAAACCCCATAGTTTCCATAGCAACCCAACCCCATATTTACCATGGCAACACAACCCCATCGTTACGATGGCAACCCAACCCCATGGTTACCATGGACACAGAACCCCATGGTTACCATAGCAACCAAACCCCGTGGTTGCCATGGCAACCCAATCCCATGGTTACCATGGCAACACAACCGCATGGTTACCACAACATCGCAACCGCATGGTTACCACTGCAACCCAACTGCATGGTTACCACGGCATCTCAACACCATGGTTGCCATGGCAACTAAACCCCGTAGTTTCCATAGCAACCCAACCCCATAGTTACCATGGCAACACAACCCGATCTTTACCATGGCAACACAACGCCATGGTTGCCATGGCAACCCAACTGCATGGTTTCCATGGCAACAGAACCCCATAGTTGCCATGGCAACTAAACGCCATGGTTACCATGGCAACACAACCCCATAGTTGCCATGGCAACCCAACCCCATGGTTACCATAGCAGCCAAACCCCGTGGTTGCCATGGCAACCCAACCCCATAGTTACCATGGCAACACAACCCCATGGTTCCCATGGCAACACAACCCCGTGGTTGCCATGGCAACCCAACCCCATCGTTACCATGGCAACACAACCCCATGGTTGCCATGGAAACACTACCCCATGGTTGCCATGGCAACAGAACCCCATAGTTGCCATGGCAATAAAACGCCATGGTTACCATGGCAACACAACCCCATGGTTGCCATGGCAACCCAACCCCATAGTTACCATGGCAACACAACCGCAAGGTTACCATAGCAACCCAACCCCATAGTTACCATGGCAACAGAACCCCATGGTTGCCATGGAAACACTACCCCATGCTTGCCATGGCAACAGAACCCCATAGTTGCCATGGCAACAAAACGCCATGGTTGCCATGGAAACAGAACCCAATAGTTGCCATGGCAACAAAACGCCATGGTTACCATGGCAACACAACCCCATAATTGCCATGGCAACCCAACCCCATAGTTACCATGGCAACATAACCGCATGGTTACCATAGCAACCCAACCCCATAGTTACCATGGCAACACAACCCCATGGTTGCCATGGCAACAGAACCCCATAGTTGCCATGGCAACTAAACGCCATGGTTACCATGGCAACCCAACCCCATGGTTGCCATGGACACAGAACCCCATGGTTACCATAGCATCCAAACCCCGTGGTTGCCATGGAAACCCAATCCCATGGTTACCATGGCAACACAACTGCATGGTTACCACAACAACACAACCGCATGGTTACTACGGCAACCCAACTGCATGGTTACGACGGCATCTCAACTTCATGGTTGCCATGGGAACAAAACCCCATAGTTTTCATAGCAACCCAACCCCATAGTTACCATGGCAACACAACCCCATCGTTACGATGGCAACACAACCCAATGCTTACCATGGACACAGAACCCCATGGTTACCATAGCAACCAAACCCCGTGGTTGCCATGGCAACCCAATCCCATGGTTACCATGGCAGCACAACCTCATGGTTAACACAACAACACAACCGCATGGTTACCACTGCAACCCAACTGCATGGTTACCACGGCATCTCAACCGCATGGTTGCCATGGCAACTAAACCCCATGGTTTTCATAGCAACCCAACTCCATAGTTACCATGGCAACACAACCCCATCGTTACCATGGCAACACAACGCCATGGTTGCCATGGCAACCCAACCCCATAGTTACCATGGCAACAGAACCCCATAGTTGCAATGGCAACTAAACGCCATGGTTCCCATGGCAACACAACCCCATAGTTGCCATGGCAACCCAACCACATCGTTACCATGGCAACACAACTCCATGGTTGCCATGGCAACCCAACCCCATGGTTACCATGGCAACACAACCGCATGGTTACCATAGCAACCCAACCCCATAGTTACCATGGCAACACAACCCCATGGTTGCCATGGAAACACTACCCCATGCTTGCCATGGCAACAGAACACCATAGTTGCCATGGCAACAAAACGCCATGGTTGCCATGGCAACAGAACACCATAGTTGCCATGGCAACAAAACGCCATGGTTACCATTGCAACACAACCCCATGGTTGCCAAGGCAACTAAACCCCATAGTTTCCATAGCAACCCAACCCCATAGTTACCATGGCAACACAACCCCATGGTTGTCATGGAAACACTAACCCATGGTTGCCATGGCAACAGAACCCCATAGTTGCCATGGCAACAAAACGCCATGGTTGCCATGGAAACACAACCCCATGGTTGCCATGGCAACTAAACGCCATGGTTATCATGGCAACTAAACGCCATGGTTACCATGGCAACACAACCCCATGGTTGTCATGGAAACACTACCCCATTGTTGCCATGGCAACAGAACCCCATAGTTGCCATGGCAACACAACCCCATGGTTGCCATTGCAACCCAACCCCATGGTTGCCAAGGCAACTAAACCCCATAGTTGCCATGGCAACAAAACGCCATGGTTACCATGGCAACACAACCCCATGGTTGCCATGGAAACACTACCCCATGGTTGCCATGGCAACAGAACCCCATAGTTGCCATGGCAACAAAACGCCATGGTTACCATGGCAACACAACCCCATGGTTGCCATTGCAACCCAACCCCATAGTTGCCATGGCAACTATACGCCATGGTTACCATGGCAACACAACCCCATGGTTACCATGGATACAGAACCCCATGGTTACCATAGCAGCCAAACCCCGTGGTTGCCATGGCAACCCAATCCCATGGTTACCATGGAAACACAATTGCATGGTTACCACAACAACACAACCGCATGGTTACCACTGCAACCCAACTGCATGGCTACCACGGCATCTCAACCCCATGGTTGCCATGGCAACTAAACCCCATAGTTTCCATAGCAACCCAACCCCATAGTTACCATGGCAACACAACCCCATCGTTACCATGGCAACACAACCCCATCGTTACCATGGCAACACAACACCATGGTTCCCATGGCAACCCAACCCCATGGTTACCATGGCAACAGAACCCCATAGTTGACATGGCAACTAAACGCCATGGTTACCATGGCAACACAACCCCATAGTTGCCATGGAAACACAACCACATGGTTACCATAGCAGCCAAACCCCGTGGTTGCCATGGCAACCCAACCCCATGTTTACCATGGCAACACAACCCCATGGTTCCCATGGCAACACAACCCCGTGGTTGCCATGGCAACCCAACCTCATCATTACCATGGCAACACAACCCCATGGTTGCCATGGAAACACTACCCCATGGTTGCCATGGCAACAGAACCCCATAGTTGCCATGGGAACAAAACGCCATGGTTACCATGGCAACACAACCCCATGGTTGCCATGGCAACCCAACCCATAGTTACCATGGCAACACAACCGCAAGGTTACCATAGCAACCCAACCCCATAGTTACCATGGCAACAGAACCCCATGGTTGCCATGGAAACACTACCCCATGCTTGCCATGGCAACAGAACCCCATAGTTGCCATGGCAACAAAACGCCATGGTTGCCATGGAAACAGAACCCAATAGTTGCCATGGCAACAAAACGCCATGGTTACCATGGCAACACAACCCCATAATTGCCATGGCAACCCAACCCCATAGTTACCATGGCAACATAACCGCATGGTTACCATAGCAACCCAACCCCATAGTTACCATGGCAACACAACCCCATGGTTGCCATGGCAACAGAACCCCATAGTTGCCATGGCAACTAAACGCCATGGTTACCATGGCAACCCAACCCCATGGTTGCCATGGACACAGAACCCCATGGTTACCATAGCATCCAAACCCCGTGGTTGCCATGGAAACCCAATCCCATGGTTACCATGGCAACACAACTGCATGGTTACCACAACAACACAACCGCATGGTTACTACGGCAACCCAACTGCATGGTTACGACGGCATCTCAACTTCATGGTTGCCATGGGAACAAAACCCCATAGTTTTCATAGCAACCCAACCCCATAGTTACCATGGCAACACAACCCCATCGTTACGATGGCAACACAACCCAATGCTTACCATGGACACAGAACCCCATGGTTACCATAGCAACCAAACCCCGTGGTTGCCATGGCAACCCAATCCCATGGTTACCATGGCAGCACAACCTCATGGTTAACACAACAACACAACCGCATGGTTACCACTGCAACCCAACTGCATGGTTACCACGGCATCTCAACCGCATGGTTGCCATGGCAACTAAACCCCATGGTTTTCATAGCAACCCAACTCCATAGTTACCATGGCAACACAACCCCATCGTTACCATGGCAACACAACGCCATGGTTGCCATGGCAACCCAACCCCATAGTTACCATGGCAACAGAACCCCATAGTTGCAATGGCAACTAAACGCCATGGTTCCCATGGCAACACAACCCCATAGTTGCCATGGCAACCCAACCACATCGTTACCATGGCAACACAACTCCATGGTTGCCATGGCAACCCAACCCCATGGTTACCATGGCAACACAACCGCATGGTTACCATAGCAACCCAACCCCATAGTTACCATGGCAACACAACCCCATGGTTGCCATGGAAACACTACCCCATGCTTGCCATGGCAACAGAACACCATAGTTGCCATGGCAACAAAACGCCATGGTTGCCATGGCAACAGAACACCATAGTTGCCATGGCAACAAAACGCCATGGTTACCATTGCAACACAACCCCATGGTTGCCAAGGCAACTAAACCCCATAGTTTCCATAGCAACCCAACCCCATAGTTACCATGGCAACACAACCCCATGGTTGTCATGGAAACACTAACCCATGGTTGCCATGGCAACAGAACCCCATAGTTGCCATGGCAACAAAACGCCATGGTTGCCATGGAAACACAACCCCATGGTTGCCATGGCAACTAAACGCCATGGTTATCATGGCAACTAAACGCCATGGTTACCATGGCAACACAACCCCATGGTTGTCATGGAAACACTACCCCATTGTTGCCATGGCAACAGAACCCCATAGTTGCCATGGCAACACAACCCCATGGTTGCCATTGCAACCCAACCCCATGGTTGCCAAGGCAACTAAACCCCATAGTTGCCATGGCAACAAAACGCCATGGTTACCATGGCAACACAACCCCATGGTTGCCATGGAAACACTACCCCATGGTTGCCATGGCAACAGAACCCCATAGTTGCCATGGCAACAAAACGCCATGGTTACCATGGCAACACAACCCCATGGTTGCCATTGCAACCCAACCCCATAGTTGCCATGGCAACTATACGCCATGGTTACCATGGCAACCCAACCCCATGGTTACCATGGATACAGAACCCCATGGTTACCATAGCAGCCAAACCCCGTGGTTGCCATGGCAACCCAATCCCATGGTTACCATGGAAACACAATTGCATGGTTACCACAACAACACAACCGCATGGTTACCACTGCAACCCAACTGCATGGCTACCACGGCATCTCAACCCCATGGTTGCCATGGCAACTAAACCCCATAGTTTCCATAGCAACCCAACCCCATAGTTACCATGGCAACACAACCCCATCGTTACCATGGCAACACAACCCCATCGTTACCATGGCAACACAACACCATGGTTCCCATGGCAACCCAACCCCATGGTTACCATGGCAACAGAACCCCATAGTTGACATGGCAACTAAACGCCATGGTTACCATGGCAACACAACCCCATAGTTGCCATGGAAACACAACCACATGGTTACCATAGCAGCCAAACCCCGTGGTTGCCATGGCAACCCAACCCCATGTTTACCATGGCAACACAACCCCATGGTTCCCATGGCAACACAACCCCGTGGTTGCCATGGCAACCCAACCTCATCATTACCATGGCAACACAACCCCATGGTTGCCATGGAAACACTACCCCATGGTTGCCATGGCAACAGAACCCCATAGTTGCCATGGGAACAAAACGCCATGGTTACCATGGCAACACAACCCCATGGTTCCCATGGCAACCCAATCCCATGGTTACCATGGCAACACAACCGCATAGTTACCATAGCCATCCAACCCCATAGTTACCATGGCAACACTACCCCATGGTTGCCATGGAAACACTACCCCATGGTTGCCATGGCAACAGAACCCCATAGTTGCCATGGTAACAAAACGCCATGGTTGCCATTGCAACAGAACCCCATAGTTGCCATGGCAACAAAACGCCATGGTTACCATGGCAACACAACCCCATGGTTGCCATGGCAACCCAACCCCATGGTTGCCAAGGCAACTAAACCCCATAGTTTCCATAGCAACCCAACCCCATAGTTACCATGGCAACACAACCCCATGGTTGCCATGGAAACACTACCCCATGGTTGCCATGGCAACAGAACCCCATAGTTGCCATGGCAACAAAACGTCATGGTTACCATGGCAACACAACCCCATGGTTGCCATGGCAACCCAATCCCATAGTTACTATGGCAACTAAACGCCATGGTTACCATGGCAATCCAACCCCATGGTTACCATGGACACAGAACCCCATGGTTACCCTAGCAACCAAACCCCGTGGTTTCCATGGCAACCCAATCCCATAGTTACCATGGCAACACAACCGCATGGTTACCACAACAACACAACCGCATGGTTACCACGGCAACCCAACTGCATGGTTACCACGGCATCTCAACCCCATTTTTGCCATGGCAACTAAACCCCATAGTTTCCATAGCAACCCAACCCCATAGTTACCATGGCAACACAACCCCATCGTTACGATGGCAACACAACCCAATGCTTACCATGGACACAGAACCCCATGGTTACCATAGCAACCAAACCCCGTGGTTGCCATGGCAACCCAATCCCATGGTTACCATGGCAGCACAACCTCATGGTTAACACAACAACACAACCGCATGGTTACCACTGCAACCCAACTGCATGGTTACCACGGCATCTCAACCGCATGGTTGCCATGGCAACTAAACCCCATGGTTTTCATAGCAACCCAACTCCATAGTTACCATGGCAACACAACCCCATCGTTACCATGGCAACACAACCCCATGGTTGCCATGGCAACCCAACCCCATAGTTACCATGGCAACAGAACCCCATAGTTGCAATGGCAACTAAACGCCATGGTTCCCATGGCAACACAACCCCATAGTTGCCATGGCAACCCAACCACATCGTTACCATGGCAACACAACTCCATGGTTGCCATGGCAACCCAACCCCATGGTTACCATGGCAACACAACCGCATGGTTACCATAGCAACCCAACCCCATAGTTACCATGGCAACACAACCCCATGGTTGCCATGGAAACACTACCCCATGCTTGCCATGGCAACAGAACACCATAGTTGCCATGGCAACAAAACGCCATGGTTGCCATGGCAACAGAACACCATAGTTGCCATGGCAACAAAACGCCATGGTTACCATTGCAACACAACCCCATGGTTGCCAAGGCAACTAAACCCCATAGTTTCCATAGCAACCCAACCCCATAGTTACCATGGCAACACAACCCCATGGTTGTCATGGAAACACTAACCCATGGTTGCCATGGCAACAGAACCCCATAGTTGCCATGGCAACAAAACGCCATGGTTGCCATGGAAACACAACCCCATGGTTGCCATGGCAACTAAACGCCATGGTTATCATGGCAACTAAACGCCATGGTTACCATGGCAACACAACCCCATGGTTGTCATGGAAACACTACCGCATGGTTGCCATGGCAACAGAACCCCATAGTTGCCATGGCAACACAACCCCATGGTTGCCATTGCAACCCAACCCCATGGTTGCCAAGGCAACTAAACCCCATAGTTGCCATGGCAACAAAACGCCATGGTTACCATGGCAACACAACCCCATGGTTGCCATGGAAACACTACCCCATGGTTGCCATGGCAACAGAACCCCATAGTTGCGATGGCAACAAAACGCCATGGTTACCATGGCAACACAACCCCATGGTTGCCATTGCAACCCAACCCCATAGTTGCCATGGCAACTATACGCCATGGTTACCATGGCAACCCAACCCCATGGTTACCATGGATACAGAACCCCATGGTTACCATAGCAGCCAAACCCCGTGGTTGCCATGGCAACCCAATCCCATGGTTACCATGGAAACACAATTGCATGGTTACCACAACAACACAACCGCATGGTTACCACTGCAACCCAACTGCATGGCTACCACGGCATCTCAACCCCATGGTTGCCATGGCAACTAAACCCCATAGTTTCCATAGCAACCCAACCCCATAGTTACCATGGCAACACAACCCCATCGTTACCATGGCAACACAACCCCATCGTTACCATGGCAACACAACACCATGGTTCCCATGGCAACCCAACCCCATGGTTACCATGGCAACAGAACCCCATAGTTGACATGGCAACTAAACGCCATGGTTTCCATGGCAACAGAACCCCATAGTTGCCATGGCAACTAAACGCCATGGTTACCATGGCAACCCAACCCCATGGTTACCATGGACACAGAACCCCATGGTTACCATAGCAACAAAACGCCATGGTTACCATGGCAACACAACCCCATGGTTGCCATGGCAACCCAACCCCATGGTTACCATGGCAACAGAACCCCATAGTTGCCATGGAAACTAAACGCCATGGTTACCATGGCAACACAACCCCATAGCTGCCATGGCAACCCAACCCCATGGTTACCATAGCAGCCAAACCCCATGGTTGCCATGGTAACCCAACCCCATGCTTACCATGGCAACACAACCCCATGGTTCCCATGGAAACACAACCCCGTGGTTGCCATGGCAACCCAACCCCATGGTTGCCATGGAAACACTACCCCATGGTTGCCATGGCAACAGAACCCCATAGTTGCCATGGCAACAAAACGCCATGGTTACCATGGCAACACAACCCCATGGTTGCCATGGCAACCCAACCCCATGGTTACCATAGCAAACAAACCCCGTGGTTTCCATGGCAACCCAACCCCATCGTTACCATGGCAAAACAACCCCATGGTTGCCATGGAAACACTACCCCATGGTTGCCATGGCAACAGAACCCAATAGTTGCCATGGTAACAAAACGCCATGGTTACCATGGCAACACAACCCCATTGTTGCCATGGCAACACAACCCCATGGTTACCATGGCAACACAACCGCAAAGTTACCATAGCAACCCAACCCCATAGTTACCATGGCAACACAACCCCATGGTTGCCATGGAAACACTACCCCATGGTTGCCATGTCAACAGAACCCCATAGTTGCCATGGCAACAAAACGCCATGGTTGCCATGGCAACAGAACCCCATAGTTGCCATGGCAACAAAACGCCATGGTTACCATGGCAACACAACCCCATGGTTGCCAAGGCAACTAAACCCCATAGTTTCCATAGCAACCCAACCCCATAGTTACCATGGCAACACAACCCCATGGTTGCCATGGAAACACTATCCCATGGTTGCCATGGCAACAGAACCCCATAGTGGCCATGGCAGCAAAACGCCATGGTTACCAGGGCAACACAACCCCATGGTTGCCATGGAAACCCAACCCCATAGTTGCCATGGCAACTAAACGCCATGTTTACCATGGCAACCCAATCCCATGGTTACCATGGACACAGAACCCCATGGTTACCATAGCAACCAAACCCCGTGGTTGCCATGGCAACCCAATCCCATGGTTACCATGGACACAGAACCCCATGGTTACCACAACAACACAACCGCATGGTTACCACGGCAACCCAACTGCATGGTTACCACGGCATCTCAACCCCATGGTGGCCATGGCAACTAAACTCCATAGTTTCCATAGCAACCCAACCCCATAGTTACCATGGCAACACAACCCCATCGTTACCATGGCAACACAACCCCATGGTTGCCATGGCACCCAACCCCATGGTTACCATGGCAACAGAACCCCATAGTTGCCATGGCAACTAAACGCCATGGTTACCATGGCAACACAACCCCAGAGTTGCCATGGCAACCCAACCCCATGGTTACCATAGCAACCAAACCCCGTGGTTGCCATGGTAACCCAACCCCATGGTTACCATGGCAACACAACCCCATGGTTCCCATGGCAACACAACCCCGTGGTTGCCATGGCAACCCAACCCCATCGTTACCATTGCAACACAACACCATGGTTGCCATGGAAACACTACCCCATGGTTTCCATGGCAACTAAACCGCATAGTTCCCATGGCAACAAAACGCCATGGTTACCATGGCAACCCAACCCCATGGTTACCATGGACACAGAACCCCATGGTTGCCATAGCAACCAAACCCCGTGGTTGCCATGGCAACCCAATCCCATGGTTACCATGGCAACACAACCGCATGGTTACCACATCAACACAACCGCATGGTTACCACGGCAACCCAACTGCATGGTTACCACGGCATCTCACCCCATGGTTGCCATGGCAACTAAACCCCATAGTTTCCATAGCAACCCAACCCCATAGTTACCATGGCAACACAACCCCATGGTTACCATGGCAACACAACCCCATGCTTGCCATGGCAACCCAACCCTATGGTTAGCATGGCAACAGAAACCCATAGTTGCCATGGCAACTAAACGCCATGGTTACCATGGCAACACAACCCCATGGTTGCCATGGCAACCCAACCACATGGTTACCATAGCAACCAAGCCCCGTGGTTGCCATGGCAACCCAACCCCATGGTTGCCATGGAAACTCTACCCCATGGTTGCCATGGCAACAGAACCCTATAGTTGCCATCGCAACAAAACGCCATGGTTACCATGGCAACACTACCCGATGGTTGCCATGGCAACCCAATTCCATGGTTGCCAACGCAACACAACCCCATGGTTGCCAAGGCAACTAAACCCCATAGTTTCCATAGCAACCCAACCCCATAGTTACCATGGCAACACAACCTCATGGTTGCCAAGGAAACACTACCCCATGGTTGCCATGGCAACAGAACCCCATGATTGCCATGGCAACACAACCCCATGGTTACCATGGCAACCCAACCCCATGGTTACCATAGCAACCAAACCCCGTGGTTGCCATGGCAACCCAACCCCATGGTTACCATGGCAACCCAACCCCATGGTTCCCATGGCAACACAACCCCGTGTTTGCCATGGCAACCCAACCCCATCGTTAGCATGGCAAAACAACCCCATGGTTGGCATGGAAACACTACCCCATGGTTGCCATGGCAACAGAACCCCATAGTTGCCATGGCAACAGAACGCCATGGTTACCATGGCAAAACAACCCCATGGTTGCCATGGCAACCCAACCCCATGGTTACCATGGCAACAGAACCCCATAGTTTCCATGGAAACTAAACGCCATGGTTACCATGGCAACACAACCCCATAGTTGCCATGGCAACCCAACACCATGGTTACCATAGCAGCCAAACCCCGTGGTTGCAATGGTAACCCAACCCCATGCTTACCATGGCAACACAACCCCATGGTTCCCATGGAAACACAACCCCGTGGTTGCCATGGCAACCCAACCCCATGGTTGCCATGGAAACACTACCCCATGGTTGCCATGGGAACAGAACCCCATAGTTGCCATGGCAACAAAACGCCATGGTTACCATGGCAACACAACCCCATGGTTGCCATGGCAACCCGACCCCATGGTTACGATGCCAACACAACCGCATGGCTACCATAGCAACACAACCCCATAGTTACCATGGCAACACTACCCCATGGTTGCCATGGCAACAGAACCCCATAGTTGCCATGGCAACAAAACGCCATGGTTGCCATGGCAACAGAACCCGATAGTTGCCATGGCAACAAAACGCCATGGTTACCATGGCAACACAATCCCATGGTTGCCAAGGCAATTAAACCCCATAGTTTCCATAGCAACCCAACCCCATAGTTACCATGGCAACACAACCCCATGGTTGCCATGGAAACACTACCGCATGGTTGCCATGGCAACAGAACCCCATAGGTGCCATGGCAACTAAACGCCATGGTTACCATGGCAACCCAACCCCATGGGTACCATGGACACAGAACCCCATGGTTACCATAGCAACTAAACCCCGTGGTTCCCATGGCAACCCAATCCCATGGTTACCATGGCAACACAACCGCATGGTTACCACAACAACACAACCGCATGGTTACCCCGGCAACCCAACTGCATGGTTACCACGGCATCTCAACCCCATGGTTGCCATGGCAACTAAACCCCATAGTTTCCATAGCAACCCAAACCCATAGTTACCATGGCAACACAACCCCATCGTTACCATGGCAACACAACCCCATGGTTGCCATGGAAACTCAACCCCATGGTTACCATGGCAACCCAACCCCATGGTTACCATGGCAACAGAACCCCATAGTTGCAATGGCAACAGAACCCCATAGTTGCCATGGCAACAAAACGCCATCGTTACCATGGCAACACAACCCCATGGTTGCCATGGAAACACTACCCCATGGTTGCCATGGCAACAGAACCCCATAGTTGCCATGGCAACAAAACGCCATGGTTACCATGGCAACACTACCCGATGGTTGCCATGGCAACCCAACCCCATGGTTACCATGGTAACACAACCGGATGGTTACCACAGCAACCCAACCCCATAGTTACCATGGCAACACAACCCCATGGTTGCCATGGAAACACAACGCCATGGTTCCCATGCCAACAGAACCCCATAGTTGCCATGGCAACAAAACGCCATGGTTGCCATGGCAACACAACCCCATGGTTGCCATGGAAACCCAACCCCATGGTTGCCAAGGCAACTAAACCCCATAGTTTCCGTAGCAACCCAACCCCATAGTTGCCATGGCAACAAAACACCATGGTTCCCATGGCAACACAACCCCATGGTTGCCATGGCAACCCAACCCCATAGTTGCCATTGCAACCAAACCCCGTGGTTGCCATGGTAACCCAACCCCGTGGTTACCATAGCAACCAAACCCTATGGTTGCCATGGCAACCCAACCCCATGGTTACCATGGCAACACTACCCCATGGTTCCCATGGCAACACAACCCAGTGGTTGCCATCGCAACCCAACCCCATCGTTACCATGGCAACACAACCCCATGGTGGCCACGGAAACACTACCCCATGGTTGCCATGGCAACACAACCCCATGGTTGCCATGGCAACCCAACGCCATGGTTACCATGGCAACACAACCGCATGGTTACCATAGAAACCCAACCCCATAGTTACCATGGCAACACAACCCCATGGTTGCCATGGAAATACAACCCCATGGTTGCCATGGTAACAGAACCCCATAGTTGCCATGGCAACAAAACGCCATGGTTACCATGGCAACACAACCCCATGGTTGCCATGGCACCCCAACCCCATGGTTACCATGGACACAGAACCCCATGGTTACCATAGCAACAAAACCCCGTGGTTGCCATGGCAACCCAATCCCATGGTTACCATGGCAACACAAATGCATGGTTACCACAACAACACAACCGCATGGTTACCACGGCAACCCAACTGCATGGTTACCACGGCATCTCAACCCCATGGTTGCCATGTCAACTAAACCCCATAGTTTCCATAGCAACCCAACCCCATAGTTAACATGGCAACACAACCCCATGGTTCCCATGGCAACACAACACCGTGGTTGCCATGGCAACACTACCCCATGGTTACCATGGCAATAGAACCCCATAGTTGCCTTGGAAACTATACGCCATGGTTACCATGGCAACACAACCCCATGGTTGCCATGGCAGCCCAACCCCATGGTTGCCAAGGCAACTAAACCCCATAGTTTCCATAGTAACCCAACCGCATAGTTACCATGGCAACACAATCCCCTGGTTGCCATGGCAACCCAACCCCATGGTTGCCATGGCAACAGAACCCCATAGTTGCCATGGGAACAAAACGCCATGGTTACCATGGCAACACTGCCCCATGGTTGCCATGGCAACCCAGCCCAATGGTTACCATGGCAACACAACCGCATGGTTACCATAGCAACCCAACCCCATAGTTACCATGGCAACACAACCCCATGGTTGCCATGGAAACACTACGCCATGGTTGCCATGGCAACAGAACCCCATAGTTGCCATGGCAACAAAACGCTATGGTTGCCATGGCAAGAGAACCCCATAGTTGCCATGGCAACAAAACGCCATGGTTCCCATGGCAACAGAACCCCATGGTTGCCATGGCAACCCAACCCCATGGTTGCCAAGGCAACTAAACTTCATAGTTTCCATAGCAACCCAACCCCATAGTTACCATGGCAACACAACCCCATGGTTGCCATGGAAACACTACCCCATGGTTGCCATGGCAACAGAACCCCATAGTTGCCATGGCAACAAAACACCATGGTTACCATGGCAACACAACCCGATGGTTGCCATGGCAACCCAACCCCATAGTTGCCATGGCAACTAAACGCCATGGTTACCATGGCAACCCAACCCCATGGTTACCATGGACACAGAACCCCATGGTTACCATAGCAACCAAACCCCGTGGTTGCCATGGCAACCCAACCCCATGGTTACCATAGCAACCAAACCCCGTGGTTGCCATTGCAACCCAACCCCATGGTTACCATGGCAACACAACCCCATGGCTCCCATGGCAACACAACCCAGTGGTTGCCATGGCAACCCAACCCCATCGTTACCATGGCAACACAACCCCATGGTTGTCATGGAAACACTACCCCATGGTTACCATGGCAACACAACCCCATGGTTGCCATGGCAACCCAACCCCATGGTTACCATGGCAACACAACTGCATGGTTACCATGGAAACCCAACCCCATAGTTACCATGGCAACACAACCCCATGGTTTCCATGGAAATACTACCACATGGTTGCCATGGCAACAGAACCCCAGAGTTGCCATGGCAACAAAACGCCATGGTTACCATGGCAACACAACCCCATAGTTGCTATGGCAACCCAACCCCATAGTTGCCATGGCAACTAAACGCCATGGTTACCATGGCAACCCAACCCCATGGTTACCATGGACACAGAACCCCATGGTTACCATAGCAACCAAACCGCGTGGTTGCCATGGCAACCCAATCCCATGGTTACCATGGCAACACAACCGCATGCTTACCACAACAACACAACTGCATGGTTACCACGGCATCTCAACCCCATGGTTGCCATGTCAACTAAACCCCATAGTTTCCATAGCAACCCAACCCCATAGTTAACATGGCAACACAACCCCATGGTTCCCATGGCAACACAACCCCGTGGTTGCCATGGCAACACTACCCCATGGTTACCATGGCAACAGAACCCCATAGTTGCCTTGGAAACTAAACGCCATGGTTACCATGGCAACACTACCCCATGGTTGCCATGGCAGCACAATCCCATGGTTGCCAAGGCAACTAAACCCCATAGTTTCCATAGCAACCCAACCCCATAGTTACCATGGCAACACAACCCCATGGTTGCCATGGCAACCCAACCCCATGGTTGCCATGGCAACAGAACCCCATAGTTGCCATGGCAACAAAACGCTATGGTTGCCATGGCAAGAGAACCCCATAGTTGCCATGGCAACAAAACGCCATGGTTCCCATGGCAACAGAACCCCATGGTTGCCATGGCAACCCAACCCCATAGTTTCCATAGCAACCCAAACCCATAGTTACCATGGCAACACAACCCCATCGTTACCATGGCAACACAACCCCATGGTTGCCATGGCAACTCAACCCCATGGTTACCATGGCAACCCAACCCCATGGTTACCATGGCAACAGAACCCCATAGTTGCAATGGCAACAGAACCCCATAGTTGCCATGGCAACAAAACGCCATGGTTACCATGGCAACACAACCCCATGGTTGCCATGGAAACACTACCCCATGGTTGCCATGGCAACAGAACCCCATAGTTGCCATGGCAACAAAACGCCATGGTTACCATGGCAACACTACCCGATGGTTGCCATGGCAACCCAACCCCATGGTTACCATGGTAACACAACCGGATGGTTACCACAGCAACCCAACCCCATAGTTACCATGGCAACACAACCCCATGGTTGCCATGGAAACACAACGCCATGGTTCCCATGCCAACAGAACCCCATAGTTGCCATGGCAACAAAACGCCATGGTTGCCATGGCAACACAACCCCATGGTTGCCATGGAAACCCAACCCCATGGTTGCCAAGGCAACTAAACCCCATAGTTTCCGTAGCAACCCAACCCCATAGTTGCCATGGCAACAAAACACCATGGTTCCCATGGCAACACAACCCCATGGTTGCCATGGCAACCCAACCCCATAGTTGCCATTGCAACCAAACCCCGTGGTTGCCATGGTAACCCAACCCCGTGGTTACCATAGCAACCAAACCCTGTGGTTGCCATGGCAACCCAACCCCATGGTTACCATGGCAACACTACCCCATGGTTCCCATGGCAACACAACCCAGTGGTTGCCATCGCAACCCAACCCCATCGTTACCATGGCAACACAACCCCATGGTGGCCACGGAAACACTACCCCATGGTTGCCATGGCAACACAACCCCATGGTTGCCATGGCAACCCAACGCCATGGTTACCATGGCAACACAACCGCATGGTTACCATAGAAACCCAACCCCATAGTTACCATGGCAACACAACCCCATGGTTGCCATGGAAATACAACCCCATGGTTGCCATGGTAACAGAACCCCATAGTTGCCATGGCAACAAAACGCCATGGTTCCCATGGCAACACAACCCCATGGTTGCCATGGCACCCCAACCCCATGGTTACCATGGACACAGAACCCCATGGTTACCATAGCAACAAAACCCCGTGGCTGCCATGGCAACCCAATCCCATGGTTACCATGGCAACACAAATGCATGGTTACCACAACAACACAACCGCATGGTTACCACGGCAACCCAACTGCATGGTTACCACGGCATCTCAACCCCATGGTTGCCATGTCAACTAAACCCCATAGTTTCCATAGCAACCCAACCCCATAGTTAACATGGCAACACAACCCCATGGTTCCCATGGCAACAGAACCCCATAGTTGCCTTGGAAACTAAACGCCATGGTTACCATGGCAACACTACCCCATGGTTGCCATGGCAGCACAATCCCATGGTTGCCAAGGCAACTAAACCCCATAGTTTCCATAGCAACCCAACCCCATAGTTACCATGGCAACACAACCCCATGGTTGCCATGGCAACACAGCCCAATGGTTACCATGCCAACACAACCGCATGGTTACCATAGCAACCCAACCCCATAGTTACCATGGCAACACAACACCATGGTTGCCATGGAAACACTACGCCATGGTTGCCATGGCAACAGAACCCCATAGATGCCATGGCAACAAAACGCTATGGTTGCCATGGCAAGAGAACCCCATAGTTGCCATGGCAACAAAACGCCATGGTTCCCATGGCAACAGAACCCCATGGTTGCCATGGCAACCCAACCCCATGGTTGCCAAGGCAACTAAACTTCATAGTTTCCATAGCAACCCAACGCCATAGTTACCATGGCAACACAACCTCATGGTTGCCATGGCAACCCAACCCCATAGTTGCCATGGCAACTAAACGCCATGGTTACCATGGCAACCCAACCCCATGGTTACCATGGACACAGAACCCCATGGTTACCATAGCAACCAAACCCCGTGGTTGCCATGGCAACACTACCCCATGGTTACCTTGGCAACACAACAGCATGGTTAGCACAACAACACAACCGCATGGTTACCACGGCAACCCAACTGCATGGTTACCACGGCATCTCAACCCCATGGTTGCCATGGCAACTAAACCCCATAGTTTCCATAGCAACCCAACCCCATAGTTACCATGGCAACACAACCCCATCGTTACCATGGCAACACAACCCCATGGTTACCATGGCAAGAGAACCCCATAGTTGCCATGGCAACTAAACGCCATGGTTACCATGGCAACACAACCCCATGGTTGCCATGGCAAACCAAGCCCATGGTTACCATCGCAACAAAATTGCATGGTTACCATAGCAACTCAACCCCATAGTTACCATGGTAACACAACCCCATGGTTGCCATGGAAACACTACCCCATTGTTGCCATGGCAACAGAAACCCATAGTTGCCATGGCAACAAAACGCCATGGTTGCCATTGGAACAGAACCCCATAGTTGCCATGGCAACAAAACGCCATGGTTACCATGGCAACACAACCCCATGGTTGCCAAGGCAACTAAACCCCATAGTTTCCATAGCAACCCAACCCCATAGTTACCATGGTAACAGAACCCCATAGTTGCCATGGCAACAAAACGCCATGGTTACCATGGCAACACAACCCCATGGTTGCCATGGCAACCCAACCCCATAGTTGCCATGGCAACTAAACGCCATAGTTACCATGGCAACCCAACCCCATGGTTACCATGGACACAGAAACCCATGGTTACCATAGCAACGAAACCCCGTGGTTGCCATGGCAACCCAATCCCATGGTTACCATGGCAACACAACCGCATGGTTACCACAACAACACAACCGCATGGTTACCACGGCAACCCAACTGCATGGTTACCACAGCATCTCAACCCCGTGGTTGCCATGGCAACGCAACCCCATGGTTACCATGGCAACGCAACCCCATAGTTCCCTTGGCAACAAAACGCCATGGTTACCATGGCAACACAACCCCATGGTTGCCATAGCAACCAAACCCCGTGGTTGCCATGGCAACGCAACCCCATAGTTCCCTTGGCAAAACAACCCCGTGGTTGACATGGCAATCCAACCCCATCGTTACCATGGCAACACAACCCCATGGTTTCCATGGAAACACTACCCCATGTTTGCCATGGAAACACTACCCCATGGTTCCCATGGCAACAGAACCCCATAGTTGCCTTGGCAACGAAACGCCATGGTTACCATGGCAACACAACCCCATAGTTGCCATGGAAGCACAACCCCATGGTTGCCATGGCAACAGAACACCATAGTTGCCATGGCAAGAAAACGCCATGTTTACCATGGCAACACAACCCCATGGTTGCCATGGAAACACTACCCCATGGTTGCCATGGCAACAGAACCCCATAGTTGCCATGGCAACAAAACGCTATGGTTGCCATGGCAACAGAACCCCATAGTTGCCATGGCAACAAAACGCCATGGTTCCCATGGCAACAGAACCCCATGGTTGCCATGGCAACCCAACCCCATGGTTGCCAAGGCAACTAAACCCCATAGTTTCCATAGCAACCCAACCCCATAGTTACCATGGCAACACAACCCAATGGTTGCCATGGAAACACTACCCCATGGTTGCCATGGCAACAGAACCCCATAGTTGCCATGGCAACAAAACACCATGGTTACCATGGCAACACAACCCGATGGTTGCCATGGCAACCCAACCCCATGGTTACCATGGACACAGAACCCCATGGTTACCATAGCAACCAAACCCCGTGGTTGCCATGGCAACCCAACCCCATGCTTACCATAGCAACCAAACCCCGTGGTTGCCATTGCAACCCAACCCCATGGTTACCATGGCAACACAACCCCATGGCTCCCATGGCAACACAACCCAGTGGTTGCCATGGCAACCCAACCCCATCGTTACCATGGCAACACAACCCCATGGTTGTCATGGAAACACTACCCCATGGTTACCATGGCAACACAACCCCATGGTTGCCATGGCAACCCAACCCCATGGTTACCATGGCAACACAACTGCATGGTTACCATGGAAACCCAACCCCATAGTTACCATGGCAACACAACCCCATGGTTTCCATGGAAATACTACCACATGGTTGCTATGGCAACAGAACCCCAGAGTTGCCATGGCAACAAAACGCCATGGTTACCATGGCAACACAACCCCATAGTTGCTATGGCAACCCAACCCCATAGTTGCCATGGCAACTAAACGCCATGGTTACCATGGCAACCCAACCCCATGGTTACCATGGACACAGAACCCCATGGTTACCATAGCAACCAAACCCCGTGGTTGCCATGGCAACCCAATCCCATGGTTACCATGGCAACACAACCGCATGCTTACCACAACAACACAACTGCATGGTTACCACGGCATCTCAACCCCATGGTTGCCATGTCAACTAAACCCCATAGTTTCCATAGCAACCCAACACCATAGTTAACATGGCAACACAACCCCATGGTTCCCATGGCAACACAACCCCGTGGTTGCCATGGCAACACTACCCCATGGTTACCATGGCAACAGAACCCCATAGTTGCCTTGGAAACTAAACGCCATGGTTACCATGGCAACACTACCCCATGGTTGCCATGGCAGCACAATCCCATGGTTGCCAAGGCAACTAAACCCCATAGTTTCCATAGCAACCCAACCCCATAGTTACCATGGCAACACAACCCCATTGTTGCCATGGCAACACTGCCCAATGGTTACCATGCCAACACAACCGCATGGTTACCATAGCAACCCAACCCCATAGTTACCATGGCAACACAACCCCATGGTTGCCATGGAAACACTACGCCATGGTTGCCATGGCAACAGAACCCCATAGATGCCATGGCAACAAAACGCTATGGTTGCCATGGCAAGAGAACCCCATGGTTGCCATGGCAACCCAACCCCATGGTTGCCAAGGCAACTAAACTTCATAGTTTCCATAGCAACCCAACGCCATAGTTACCATGGCAACACAACCTCATGGTTGCCATGGCAACCCAACCCCATAGTTGCCATGGCAACTAAACGCCATGGTTACCATGGCAACCCAACCCCATGGTTACCATGGACACAGAACCCCATGGTTACCATAGCAACCAAACCCCGTGGTTGCCATGGCAACACTACCCCATGGTTACCTTGGCAACACAACAGCATGGTTAGCACAACAACACAACCGCATGGTTACCACGGCAACCCAACTGCATGGTTACCACGGCATCTCAACCCCATGGTTGCCATGGCAACTAAACCCCATAGTTTCCATAGCAACCCAACCCCATAGTTACCATGGCAACACAACCACATCGTTACCATGGCAACACAACCCCATGGTTACCATGGCAAGAGAACCCCATAGTTGCCATGGCAACTAAACGCCATGGTTCCCATGGCACCACAACCCCATGGTTGCCATGGCAAACCAAGCCCATGGTTACCATCGCAACAAAATTGCATGGTTACCATAGCAACTCAACCCCATAGTTACCATGGTAACACAACCCCATGGTTGCCATGGAAACACTACCCCATTGTTGCCATGGCAACAGAACCCCATGGTTGCCATGGCAACAAAACGCCATGGTTGCCATTGGAACAGAACCCCATAGTTGCCATGGCAACAAAACGCCATGGTTACCATGGCAACACAACCCCGTGGTTGCCATGGAAACCCAACCCCATGGTTGCCAAGGCAACAAAACGCCATAGTTTCCATAGCAACCCAACCCCATAGTTACCATGGCAACAGAACCCCATAGTTGCCATGGCAACAAAACGCCATGGTTACCATGGCAACACAACCCCATGGTTGCCATGGCAACCCAACCCCATAGTTGCCATGGCAACTAAACGCCATAGTTACCATGGCAACCCAACCCCATGGTTACCATGGACACAAAAACCCATGGTTACCATAGCAACGAAACCCCGTGGTTGCCATGGCAACCCAATCCCATGGTTACCATGGCAACACAACCGCATGGTTACCACAACAACACAACCGCATGGTTACCACGGCAACCCAACTGCATGGTTACCACAGCATCTCAACCCCATGGTTGCCATGGCAACTAAACCCCATAGTTTCCATAGCAACCCAACCCCATAGTTACCATGGCAACACAACCCCATCGTTACCATGGCAACACAACCCAATGGTTGCCATGGCAACCCAACCCCATGGTTACCATCGCAACAGAACCCCATAGTTGCCATGGCAACTAAACGCCATGGTTACCATGGCAACACAACCGCATGGTTGCCATGGCAACCAAACCCCATGGTTACCATAGCAACCAAACCCCGTGGTTGCCATGGCAACCCAACCCCATGGTTACCATGGCAACACAACCCCATGGTTCCCATGGCAACACAACCCCGTGGTTGCCATGGCAACCCAACCCCATCGTTACCATGGCAACACAACCGAATAGTTACCATGGCAACACAACCCCATGGTTCCCATGGCAACACAACCCCATGGTTGCCATAGCAACCAAACCCCGTGGTTGCCATGGCAACGCAACCCCATGGTTACCATGGCAACGCAACCCCATAGTTCCCTTGGCAACAAAACGCCATGGTTACCATGGCAACACAACCCCATGGTTGCCATAGCAACCAAACCCCGTGGTTGCCATGGCAACGCAACCCCATAGTTCCCTTGGCAAAACAACCCCGTGGTTGACATGGCAATCCAACCCCATCGTTACCATGGCAACACAACCCCATGGTTTCCATGGAAACACTACCCCATGTTTGCCATGGAAACACTACCCCATGGTTCCCATGGCAACAGAACCCCATAGTTGCCTTGGCAACGAAAAGCCATGGTTACCATGGCAACACAACCCCATAGTTGCCATGGAAGCACAACCCCATGGTTGCCATGGCAACAGAACACCATAGTTGCCATGGCAAGAAAACGCCATGTTTACCATGGCAACACAACCCCATGGTTGCCATGGAAACACTACCCCATGGTTGCCATGGCAACAGAACCCCATAGTTGCCATGGCAACAAAACGCTATGGTTGCCATGGCAACAGAACCCCATAGTTGCCATGGCAACAAAACGCCATGGTTCCCATGGCAACAGAACCCCATGGTTGCCATGGCAACCCAACCCCATGGTTGCCAAGGCAACTAAACCCCATAGTTTCCATAGCAACCCAACCCCATAGTTACCATGGCAACACAACCCCATGGTTGCCATGGAAACACTACCCCATGGTTGCCATGGCAACAGAACCCCATAGTTGCCATGGCAACAAAACACCATGGTTACCATGGCAACACAACCCGATGGTTGCCATGGCAACCCAACCCCATGGTTACCATGGACACAGAACCCCATGGTTACCATAGCAACCAAACCCCGTGGTTGCCATAGCAACCCAACCCCATGGTTACCATAGCAACCAAACCCCGTGGTTGCCATGGCAACCCAACCCCATGGTTACCATGGCAACACAACCCCATGGTTCCCATGGCAACACAACCCAGTGGTTGCCATGGCAACCCAACCCCATCGTTACCATGGCAACACAACCCCATGGTTGCCATGGAAACACTACCCCATGGTTGCCATGGCAACAGAACCCCATAGTTGCCATGGCAACAAAACGCCTTGGTTACCATGGCAACAAAACCCCATGGTTGCCATGGCAACCCAACCCCATGGTTACAATGGCAACACAACCGCATGATTACCAGAGCAACCCAAACCCATAGTTACCATGGCAACACAACCCCATGGTTGTCATGGAAACACTACCCCATGGTTGCCATGGCAACAGAACCCCATAGTTGCAATGGGAACAAAACGCCATGGTTACCATGGCAACACTACCCCATGGTTGCCATGGCAACACAGTCCAATGGTTACCATGGCAACACAACCGCATGGTTACCATAGCAACCCAACCCCATAGTTACCATGGCAACACAACCCCATGGTTGCCATGGAAACACTACGCCATGGTTGCCATGGCAACAGAACCCCATAGTTGCCATGGCAACAAAACGCTATGGTTGCCATGGCAACAGAACCCCATAGTTGCCATGGCAACAAAACGCCATGGTTACCATGGCAACAGAACCCCATGGTTGCCATGGCAACCCAACCCCATGGTTGCCATGGCAACTAAACCCAATAGTTTCCATAGCAACCCAACCCCATAGTTACCATGGCAACCCAACCCCAGATTTGCCATGGCAACTAAACGCCATCGTTACCATGGCAACCCAAACCCATGGTTACCATGGACACAGAACACCATGGTTACCATAGCAACCAAACCCCGTGCTTGCCATGGCAACCCAATCCCATGGTTACCATGGCAACACAACCGCATGGTTACCACAACAACACAACCGCATGGTTACCACGGCAACCCAACTGAATGGTTACCACGGCATCTCAACCCCACGGTTGCCATGGCAACTAAACCCCATAGTTTCCATAGCAAGCCAACCCCATAGTTACCATGGCAACACAACCCCATCGTTACCATGGCAACACAACCCCATGGTTACCATGGCAACAGAACCCCATAGTTGCAATGGCAACTAAACAGCATGGTTACCATGGCAACACAACCCCATGGTTGCCATGGCAAACCACGCCCATGGTTACCATGGCAACACAACCGCATGGTTACCATAGCAACTCAACCCCATAGTTACCATGGCAACACAACCCCATGGTTGCCATGGAAACACTACCCCATTGTTGCCATGGCAACAGAACCGCATAGTTGCCATGGCAACAAAACGCCATGGTTGCCATGGCAACAGAACCCCATAGTTGCCATGACAACAAAACGCCATGGTTACCATGGCAACACAACCCCATGGTTGCCATGGCAACACAACCCCATAGTTGCAATGGCAACTAAACGCCATGGTTACCATGGCAACCCAACCCCATGGTTACCATAGCAATCAAACCCCGTGGTTCCCATGGCAACATAACCCCTTGGTTGCCATGGGAACCCAACCCCATGGTTACCATGGCAACACAACCCCATGGTTCCCATGGCAACACAACCCCGTGGTTTCCATGGCAACCCAACCCCATCGTTACCATGGGAACACAACCCCATGGTTGCCATGGAAACACTTCCCCATGGTTGCCATGGCAACAAAACGCCATGGTTACCATGGGAACACTACCCCATGGTTGCCATGGCAACACAACCCCATGGTTACCATGGCAACACAACCGCATGGTTACCATAGCAACTCAACCCCATAGTTACCATGGCAACACAACCCCATGGTTGCCATGGAAACACTACGCCATGGTTGCCATGGCAACAGAACCCCATAGTTGCCATGGCAACAAAATCCAATGGTTGCCATAGCAACACAACCCCATGGTTGCCATGGAAACCCAACCCCATGGTTGCCAAGGCAACTAAACCCCATAGTTTCCATAGCAACCCAACCCCATAGTTACCATGGCAACACAACCTCATGGTTGCCATGGCAACCCAACCCCATAGTTGCCATGGCAACTAAACGCCATGGTTACCATGGCAACCCAACCCCATGGTTACCATGGACACAGAACCCCATGGTTACCATAGCAACCAAACCCCGTGGTTGCCATGGCAACACTACCCCATGGTTACCATGGCAACACAACAGCATGGTTAGCACAACAACACAACCGCATGGTTACCACGGCAACCCAACTGCATGGTTACCACGGCATCTCAACCCCATGGTTGCCATGGCAACTAAACCCCATAGTTTCCATAGCAACCCAACCCCATAGTTACCATGGCAACACAACCCCATCGTTACCATGGCAACACAACCCCATGGTTACCATAGCAAGAGAACCCCATAGTTGCCATGGCAACTAAACGCCATGGTTACCATGGCAACAGAACCCCATGGTTGCCATGGCAAACCAAGCCCATGGTTACCATCGCAACACAATTGCATGGTTACCATAGCAACTCAACCCCATAGTTACCATGGAAACACAAACCCATGGTTGCCATGGAAACACTACCCCATTGTTGCCATGGCAACAGAACCCCATAGTTGCCATGGCAACAAAACGCCATGGTTGCCATTGGAACAGAACCCCATAGTTGCCATGGTAACAAAACGCCATGGTTACCATGGCAACACAACCCCGTGGTTGCCATGGCAACCCAACCCCATGGTTGCCAAGGCAACTAAACCCCATAGTTTCCATAGCAACCCAACCCCATAGTTACCATGGCAACAGAACCCCATAGTTGCCATGGCAACAAAACGCCATGGTTACCATGGCAACAGAACCCCATGGTTGCCATGGCAACCCAACCCCATGGTTACCATAGCAACGAAACCCGTGGTTGCCATGGCAACGCAACACCATGGTTACCATGGCAACGCAACCCCATGGTTCCCATGGACACACAACCCCGTGGTTGCCATGGCAACCCAACCCCATGGTTGCCATGGAAACACTACCCCATGGTTACCATGGCAACAGAACCCCATAGTTGCCATGTCAACTAAACGCCATGGTTACCATGGCAACACAACCCCATGGTTGCCATGGCAACCAAACCCCATGGTTACCATAGCAACCAAACCCCGTGGTTGCCATGGCAACCCAACCCCATGGTTACCATGGCAACACAACCCCATGGTTCCCATGGCAACACAACCCCGTGGTTGCCATGGCAACCCAACCGCATTGTTACCATGGCAACCCAACCGAATAGTTACCATGGCAACACAACCCCATGGTTCCCATGGCAACACAACCCCGTGGTTGCCATGGCAACACAACCCCGTGGTTGCCATGGTAACACTACCCCATGGTTACCATGGCAACAGAACCCCATAGTTGCCATGGCAACTAAATCCCATGGTTACCATGGCAACACAACCCCATGGTCGCCATGGCAACACAACCCCATGGTTGCCATGGCAACCAAACCCCGTGGTTGCCATGGCAACGCAACCCCTTGGTTACCATGGCAACAGAACCCTATGGTTCCCATGGCAAAACAACCCCGTGTTGACATGGCAATCGAACCCCATCGTTACCATGGCAACACAACCCCATGGTTGCCATGGAAGCACTACCCCATGGTTGCCATGGCAACAGAACCCCATAGTTGCCATGGCAACAATACGCCATGGTTACCATGGCAACACAACCCCATGGTTTCCAAGGCAACTAAACCCCATAGTTTCCATAGCAACCCAACCCCATAATTACCATGGCAACCCAACCCCAAGGTTGCCATGGCAACACAACCCCATAGTTGGCATGGCAACTAAAGGCCATGGTTACCATGGCAACCCAACCCCATGGTTACCATGGACACAGAACCCCATGGTTACCATAGCAACCAAACCCCGTGGTTCCCATGGCAACCCAATCCCATGGTTACCATGGCAACACAACCGCAAGGTTACCACAACAACACAACCGCATGGTTACCACGGCAACCCAACTGCATGGTTACCACGGCATCTCAACCTCATAGTTGTCATGGCAACTAAACCCCATAGATTCCATAGCAACCCAAGCCCATAGTTACCATGGCAACACAACCCCATCGTTACCATGGCAACACAACCCCATGGTTGCTATGGCAACCCAACCCCATGGTTACCATGGCAACAGAACCCCATAGTTGCCATGGCAACTAAACGCCATGGTTACCATGGCAACACAACCCCATGGTTGCCATGGCAACCCAACCCCATGGTTACCATAGCAACAGAACCCCGTGGTTGCCATGGCAACAGAACCCCATGGTTACCATGGCAACACAACCCTATGGTTGCCATGGCAACACAACCCCGTGGTTTAAATGGCAACCCAACCCCATCGTTACCATGGCAACACAACCCCATGGTTTCCATGGAAACACTACCCCATGTTTGCCATGGAAACACTACCCCATGGTTCCCATGGCAACAGAACCCCATAGTTGCCTTGGCAACGAAACGCCATGGTTACCATGGCAACACAACCCCATGGTTGCCATGGAAACACTACCCCATGGTTGCCCTGGCAACAGAACCCCATAGTTGCCATGGAAACAAAACGCCATGGTTACCAAGGCAACACAACACCATGGTTGCCATGGCAACCCAACCCCATGGTTACCATGGCAACACAACCGCATGGTTACCATAGCAACACAAACCCATAGTTACCATGGCAACACAACCCCATTGTTACCATTGCAACACAACCCCATGGTTGCCATGGCAACTCAACCCCATGGTTACCATGGCAACACAACCCCATAGTTGCAATGGCAACTAAACGCCATGGTTACCATGGCAACCCAACCCCATGGTTACCATAGCAACCAAACCCCGTGGTTCCCATGGCAACCCAACCCCTTGGTTGCCATGGGAACCCAACCCCATGGTTACCATGGCAACACAACCGCATGGTTCCCATGGCAACACAACCCCGTGGTTTCCATGGCAACCCAACCCCATCGTTACCATGGCAACACAACCCCATGGTTGCCATGGAAACACCACCCCATGGTTGCCATGGCAACAAAACGCCATGGTTACCATGGCAACACAACCGCATGGTTACCATAGCAACCCAACCCCATAGTTACCATGGCAACACAACCCCATGGTTGCCATGGAAACACTACGCCATGGTTTCCATGGCAACAGAACCCCATAGTTGCCATGGCAACAAAATGCCATGGTTGCCATAGCAACACAACCCCATGGTTGCCATGGAAACCCAACCCCATGGTTGCCAAGGCAACTAAACCCCATAGTTTCCATAGCAACCCAACCCCATAGTTACCATGGCAACACAACCTCATGGTTGCCATGGCAACCCAACCCCATAGTTGCCATGGCAACTAAACGCCATGGTTACCATGGCAACCCAACCCCATGGTTACCATGGACACAGAACCCCATGGTTACCATAGCAACCAAACCCCGTGGTTGCCATGGAAACACTACCCCATGGTTACCATGGCAACACAACAGCATGGTTAGCACAACAACACAACCGCATGGTTACCACGGCAACCCAACTGCATGGTTACCACGGCATCTCAACCCCATGGTTGCCATGGCAACTAAACCCCATAGTTTTCATAGCAACCCAACCCCATAGTTACCATGGCAACACAACCCCATCGTTACCATGGCAACACAACCCCATGGTTACCATGGCAAGAGAACCCCATAATTGCCATGGCAACTAATCGCCATGGTTACCATGGCAACACAACCCCATGGTTGCCATGGCAAACCAAGCCCATGGTTACCATCGCAACACAATTGCATGGTTACCATAGCAACTCAACCCCATAGTTACCATGGTAACACAACCCCATGGTATCCATGGAAACACTACCCCATTGTTGCCATGGCAACAGAACCCCATAGTTGCCATGGCAGCAAAACGCCATGGTTGCCATTGGAACAGAACCCCATAGTTGCCATGGCAACAAAACGCCATGGTTACCATGGCAACACAACCCCGTGGTTGCCATGGCAACCCAACCCCATGGTTGCCAAGGCAACTAAACCCCATAGTTTCCGTAGCAACCCAACCCCATAGTTACCATGGCAACAGAACCCCATAGTTGCCATGGCAACAAAACGCCATGGTTACCATGGCAACACAACCCCATGGTTGCCATGGCAACCCAACCCCATAGTTGCCATGGCAACTAAACGCCATAGTTACCATGGCAACCCAACCCCATGGTTACCATGGACACAGAACCCCATGGTTACCATAGCAACCAAACCCCGTGGTTGCCATGGCAACCCAATCCCATGGTTACCATGGCAACACAACCGCATGGTTACCACAACAACACAACCGCATGGTTACCACGGCAACCCAACTGCATGGTTACCACAGCATCTCAACCCCATGGTTGCCATGGCAACTAAACCCCATAGTTTCCATAGCAACCCAACCCCATAGTTACCATGGCAACACAACCCCATCGTTACCATGGCAACACAACCGCATGGTTGCCATGGCAACCCAACCCCATGGTTACCATGGCAACAGAACCCCATAGTTGCCATGGCAACTAAACGCCATGGTTACCATGGCAACACAACCCCATGGTTGCCATGGCAACCAAACCCCATGGTTACCATAGCAACCAAACCCCGTGGTTGCCATGGCAACCCAACCCCATGGTTACCATGGCAACACAACCCCATGGTTCCCATGGCAACACAACCCCGTGGTTGCCATGGCAACCCAACCCCATCGTTACCATGGCAACACAACCGAATAGTTACCATGGCAACACAACCCCATGGTTCCCATGGCAACACAACCCCGTGGTTGCCATGGAAACACAACCCCGTGGTTGCCATGGTAACACTACCCCATGGTTACCATGGCAACAGAACCCCATAGTTGCCATGGCAACTAATCGCCATGGTTACCATGGCAACACAACCCCATGGTTGCCATGGCAAACCAAGCCCATGGTTACCATCGCAACACAATTGCATGGTTACCATAGCAACTCAACCCCATAGTTACCATGGTAACACAACCCCATGGTTGCCATGGAAACACTACCCCATTGTTGCCATGGCAACAGAACCCCATAGTTTCCATGGCAACAAAACGCCATGGTTGCCATTGGAACAGATCCCCATAGTTGCCATGGCAACAAAACGCCATGGTTACCATGGCAACACAACCCCGTGGTTGCCATGGCAACCCAACCCCATGGTTGCCAAGGCAACTAAACCCCATAGTTTCCGTAGCAACCCAACCCCATAGTTACCATGGCAACAGAACCCCATAGTTGCCATGGCAACAAAACGCCATGGTTACCATGGCAACACAACCCCATGGTTGCCATGGAAACCCAACCCCATAGTTGCCATGGCAACTAAACGCCATAGTTACCATGGCAACCCAACCCCATGGTTACCATGGACACAGAACCCCATGGTTACCATAGCAACCAAACCCCGTGGTTGCCATGGCAACCCAATCCCATGGTTACCATGGCAACACAACCGCATGGTTACCACAACAACACAACCGCATGGTTACCACGGCAACCCAACTGCATGGTTACCACAGCATCTCAACCCCATGGTTGCCATGGCAACTAAACCCCATAGTTTCCATAGCAACCCAACCCCATAGTTACCATGGCAACACAACCCCATCGTTACCATGGCAACACAACCGCATGGTTGCCATGGCAACCCAACCCCATGGTTACCATGGCAACAGAACCCCATAGTTGCCATGGCAACTAAACGCCATGGTTACCATGGCAACACAACCCCATGGTTGCCATGGCAACCAAACCCCATGGTTACCATAGCAACCAAACCCCGTGGTTGCCATGGCAACCCAACCCCATGGTTACCATGGCAACACAACCCCATGGTTCCCATGGCAACACAACCCCGTGGTTGCCATGGCAACCCAACCCCATCGTTACCATGGCAACACAACCGAATAGTTACCATGGCAACACAACCCCATGGTTCCCATGGCAACACAACCCCGTGGTTGCCATGGCAACACAACCCCGTGGTTGCCATGGTAACACTGCCCCATGGTTACCATGGCAACAGAACCCCATAGTTGCCTTGGCAACTAAACGCCATGGTTGCCATGGCAACCCAACCCCATGGTTACCATGGACACAGAACCCCATGGTTACCCCAGCAACCAAACCCCGTGGTTGCCATGGCAACCCAACCCCATGGTTACCATAGCAACAGAACCCCATAGTTGCCATGGCAACTAAATCCCATGGTTACCATGGCAACACAACCCCATGGTTCCCATAGCAACCAAACAACGTGGTTGCCATGGCAACGCAACCCCATGGTTCCCATGGCAACGCAACCCCATGGTTCCCATGGCAAAACAACCCCGTGGTTGACATGGCAATCCAACCCCATCGTTACCATGGCAACACAACCCCATGGTTGCCATGGAAGCACAACCCCATGGTTGCCATGGCAACCCAACCCCTTGGTTGCCAAGGCAACTAAACCCCATAGTTTCCATAGCAACCCAACCCCATAGTTACCATGGCAACACAACCCCATGGTTGCCATGGAAACACTACCCCATGGTTGCCATGTCAACAGAACCCCATAGTTGCCTTGGCAACGAAACGCCATGGTTACCATGGCAAAACAACCCCATGGTTGCCATGGAAACACTACCCGATGGTTGCCATGGCAACAGAACCCCATAGTTGCCATGGCAACAAAACGCCATGGTTACCACGGCAACACAACACCATGGTTGCCATGGCAACCCAACCCCATGGTTACCATGGCAACACAACCGCATGGTTACCATAGCAACCCAAACCCATAGTTACCATGGCAACACAACCCCATGGTTGCCATGGAAACACTACCCCATGGTTGCCACTGCAACAGAACCCCATAGTTGCGATGGCAACAAAACGCCATGGTTACCATGGCAACCCAACCCCATGGTTGCCATGGAAACACTACCCCATGGTTGCCACTGCAACAGAACCCCATGGTTACCATAGCAACCAAACCCCGTGGTTGCCATGGCAACCCAATCCCATGGTTACCATGACAACACAACCGCATGGTTACCACAACAACACAACCGCATGGTTACCATGGCAATCCAACTGCATGGTAACCACGGCATCTCAACCCCATGGTTGCCGTGGCAACTAAACCCCATAGTTTCCATAGCAACCCAACCCCATAGTTACCATGGCAACACAACCCCATCGTTACCATGGCAACACAACCCCATGGTTGCCATGGCAACTAAACGCCATGGTTACCATGGCAACAGAACCCCATAGTTGCCATGGCAACTAAACGCCATGGTTACCATGGCAACACAACCCCATGGTTGCAATGGCAACCCACCCCATGGTTACCATAGCAACCAAACCCCGTGGTTGCCATGGCAACCCAACCCCATGGTTACCATGGCAACACAACCCCATGGTTCCCATGGCAACACAACCCCGTGGTTGCCATGGCAACCCAACCCCATCGTTACCATGGCAACACAACCCCATGGTTGCCATGGAAACACTACCCCATGGTTGCCATGGCAACCCAACCCCATGGTTGCCAAGGCAACAAAACTCCATGGTTACCATGGCAACACAACCCCATGGTTGCCATGGAAACACTACTCCATGGTTGCCATGGCAACAGAACCCCATAGTTGCCATGGCAACAAAACGCCATGGTTACCATGGCAACACAACCCCATGGTTGCCATGGTAACACAAGCTCACGGTTACCATGGCAACCCAACCCCATGGTTACCCTAGCAACCAAACCCCGTCGTTGCCATGGCAACACAACCCCATGGTTACCATGGCAACACAACCCCATCGTTCCCATGGCAACACAACACCGTGGTTGCCATGGCAACCCAACCCCATCGTTACCATGGCAACACAACCCCATGGTTGGCATGGAAACACTACCCCATGGTTTCCATGGCAACAGAACCCCATGGTTACCATGGCAACAAAACGCCATGGTTACCATGGCAACACAACCCCATCGTAACCATGGCAACACAATCCCATGGTTGCCATGGCAACCCAACCCCATGGTTACCAAGGCAACTAAACCCCATAGTTTCCATAGCAACCCAACCCCATAGTTACCATGGCAACACAACCCCATGGTTGCCATGGAAACACTACCCCATGGTTGCCATGGCAACAGAACCCTATAGTTGCCATGGCAACAAAACGCCATGGTTACCATGGCAACCCAACCCCATGGTTACCATGGACACAGAACCCCATGATTACCATAGCAACCAAACCCCATAGTTTCCATAGCAACCCAACCTCATAGTTACCATGGCAACCCAACCCCATCGTTACCATGGCAACACAACCCCATGGTTGCCATGGCAACACAACCCCATCGTTACCATGGCAACACAACCCCATAGTTGCCATGGCAACTAAACGCCATGGTTACCATGGCAACACAACCCCATAGTTGCCATGGCAACACAACCCCATGGTTACCATAGCCTCCAAACCCCGTGGTTGCCATGGTAACCCAACCCCATGGTTACCATGGCAACACAACCCCATGGTTCCCATGGCAACACAACCCCGTGGTTGCCATGGCAACCCAACCCCATCGTTACCATGGCAACGCAACCCCATGGTTGCCATGGAAACACTACCCCATGGTTGCCATGGCAACAGAACCCCATAGTTGCCATGGCAACAAAACGCCATGGTTACCATGGCAACACTACCCCATGGTTGCCATGGCTACCCAACCCCATGGTTACCATGGCAACACAACCGCATGGTTACCATAGCAACCCAACGCCATAGTTACCATGGCAACACAACACCATGGTTGCCATGGAAACACTACGCCATGGTTTCCATAGCAACAGAACCCCATAGTTGCCATGGCAACAAAACGCCATGGTTGCCATGGCAACAGAACCACATAGTTTCCATGGCAACACAACGCCATGGTTGCCATGGAAACACTACCCCATGGTTGCCATGGCAACAGAACCCCATAGTTGCCATGGAAACAAAACGCCATGGTTACCATGGCAACACAACCGATGGTTGCCATGGCAATCCAAACCCATAGTTGCCATGGTAACTAAACGCCATGGTTACCATGGACACAGAACCCCATGGTTACCATAGCAACCAAACCCCGTGGTTGCCATGGCAACCCAACCCCATGGTTACCATGGCAACACAACCCCATAGTTGCCATGGCAACTAAACGCCATGGTTACCATGGCAACACAACCCCATGTTTGCCATGGCAACCCAACCCCATGGTTACCATAGCAACCAAACCCCGTGGTGGCCATGGCAACCCAACCCCATGGTTACCATGGCAACACATCCCCATGGTTCCCATGGCAACACAACCCCGCGGTTTCCATGGCAACACAACCCCATCGTTACCATGGCAACACAACCGCATGGTTGGCATGGAAACACTACCCCATGGTTTCCATGGCAACAGAACCCCATGGTTACCATGGCAACAAAACGCCATGGTTACCATGGCAACACAACCCCATGGTTGCCATGGAAACACTATCCCATGGTTGCCATGGCAACAGAACCCCATAGTTGCCATGGCAACAAAACGCCATGGTTACCATGGCAACACAACCCCATGGTTGCCATGGCAACACAACCCCATGGTTGCCAAGGCAACTAAACCCCATAGATTCCATAGCAACCCAACCCCATAGTTACCATGGCAACACAACCCCATGGTTGCCATGGAAACACTACCCCATGGTTGCCATGGCAACGGAACCCCATAGTTGCCATGGCAACAAAACGCCATGGTTACCATGGCAACACAACCCCATGGTTGCCATTGCAACCCAACCCCATAGTTGCCATGGCAACTAAACGCCATGGTTACCATGGCAACCCAACCACATGGCTACCATGGACACAGAACACCATGGTTACCATAGCAACCAAACCCCGTGGTTGCCATGGCAATGCAACCCCATGGTTACCATGGCAACGCAACCCCATGGTTCCCATGGCAACACAACCCCGTGGTTGCCATGGCAAAACAACCCCATCGTTACCATTGCAACACAACCCCATGGTTGCCATGGAAGCACTACCCCATGGTTGCCATGGCAACAGCACCGCATAGTTGCCATGGCAACAAAACGCCATGGTTACCATGGCAACACAACCCCATGGTTGCCATGGCAACCCAACCCCATGGTTGCCAAGGCAACTAAACCCCATAGTTTCCATAGCAACACAACCCCATAGTTAGCATGGCAACACAACCCCATGGTTGCCATGGAAACCCAACCCCATGGTTGCCATGGCAACAGAACCCCATAGTTGCCATGGGAACAAAACACCATGGTTACCATGGCAACACAACCCCATGGTTGCCATGGCAACCCAACCCCACCGTTACCATGGCAACCCAACCCCATGGTTACCATGGACACAGAACCCCATGGTTACCATAGCAACCAAACCCCGTGGTTGCCATGGCAACCCAATCCCATGGTTACCACGGCAACACAACCGCATGGTTACCACAACAACACAACCGCATGGTTACCACGGCAACCCAACTGCATGGTTACCACGGCATCTCAACCCCATGGTTACCATGGCAACTAAACCCCATAGCTTCCATAGCAACCCAACCCCATAGTTACCATGGCAACACAACCCCATCGTTACCATGGCAACACAACCCCATGGTTGCCATGGCAACTAAACCCCACGATTACCATGGCAACAGAACCCCATAGTTGCCATGGCAACTAAACGCCATGGTTACCATGGCAACACAACCCCATGGTTGCCATGGCAACCCAACCCCATGGTTACCATAGCAACCAAACCCCGTGGTTGCCATGGCAACCCAACCCCATGGTTACCATGGCAACACAACCCCATGGTTCCCATGGCAACACAACCCCGTGGTTGCCATGGCAACCCAACCCCATCGTTACCATGGCAACACAACCCCATGGTTGCCATGGAAACACTACCCCATGGTTGCCATGGAAACACTACCCCATGGTTGCCATGGCAACCCAACCCCATGGTTGCCAAGGCAACAAAACTCCATGGTTACCATGGCAACACAACCCCATGGTTGCCATGGAAACACTACCCCATGGTTGCCATGGCAACAGAACCCCATAGTTGCCATGGCAAAAAAAACGCCATGGTTACCATGGCAACACAACCCCACGGTTGCCATGGTAACACAAGCTCCTGGTTACCATGGCAACCCAACCCCATGGTTACCATGGCAACCCAACCCCATGGTTACCATAGCAACCAAACGCCGTGGTTGCCATGGCAACCCAACCCCATGGTTACCATGGCAACACAACCCCATCGTTCCCATGGCAACACAACACCGTGGTTGCCATGGCAACCCAACCCCATCGTTACCATGGCAACACAACCCCATGGTTGGCATGGAAACACTACCCCATGGTTTCCATGGCAACAGAACCCCATGGTTACCATGGCAACAAAACGCCATGGTTACCATGGCAACACAACCCCATCGTCACCATGGCAACACAATCCCGTGGTTGCCTGGCAACCCAACCCCATGGTTACCAAGGCAACTAAACCCCATAGTTTCCATAGCAACCCAACCCCATAGTTACCATGGCAACACAACCCCATGGTTGCCATGGAAACACTACCCCATGGTTGCCATGGCAACAAAACGCCATGGTTACCATGGCAACACAACCCCATGGTTGCCATTGCAACCCAACCCCATAGTTGCCATGGCAACTAAACGCCATGGTTACCATGGCAACCCAACCACATGGTTACCATGGACACAGAACCCCATGGTTACCATAGCAACCAAACCCCGTGGTTGCCATGGCAATGCAACCCCATGGTTACCATGGCAACGCAACCCCATGGTTCCCATGGCAACACAACCCCGTGGTTGCCATGGCAAAACAACCCCATCGTTACCATTGCAACACAACCCCATGGTTGCTATGGAAGCACTACCCCATGGTTGCCATGGCAACAGCACCGCATAGTTGCCATGGCAACAAAACCCCATGGTTACCATGGCAACACAACCCCATGGTTGCCATGGCAACCCAACCCCATGGTTGCCAAGGCAACTAAACCCCATAGTTTCCATAGCAACACAACCCCATAGTTAGCATGGCAACACAACCCCATGGTTGCCATGGAAACGCTACCCCATGGTTGCCATGGCAACAGAACCCCATAGTTGCCATGGCAACAAAACACCATGGTTACCATGGCAACACAACCCCATGGTTGCCATGGCAACCCAACCCCATCGTTACCATGGCAACCCAACCCCATGGTTACCATGGACACAGAACCCCATGGTTACCATAGCAACCAAACCCCGTGGTTGCCATGGCAACCCAATCCCATGGTTACCACAGCAACACAACCGCATGGTTACCACAACAACACAACCGCATGGTTACCACGGCAACCCAACTGCATGGTTACCACGGCATCTCAACCCCATGGTTACCATGGCAACTAAACCCCATAGCTTCCATAGCAACCCAACCCCATAGTTACCATGGCAACACAACCCCATCGTTACCATGGCAACACAACCCCATGGTTGCCATGGCAACTAAACCCCATAGTTTCCATAGCAACCCAAACCCATAGTTACCATGGCAACACAACCCCATGGTTGCCATGGAAACACTACCCCATGGTTGCCATGGCAACAAAACGCCATGGTTACCATGGCAACACAACCCCATGGTTGCCATTGCAACCCAACCCCATAGTTGCCATGGCAACTAAACGCCATGGATACCATGGCAACCCAACCCCATGGTTACCATGGACACAGAACCCCATGGTTACCATAGCAACCAAACCCCATAGTTTCCATAGCAACCCAACCTCAAAGTTACCATGGCAACCCTACCCCATCGTTACCATGGCAACACAACCCCATGGTTGCCATGGCAACACAACCAGATGGTTACCATGGCAACAGAACCCCATAGTTGCCATGGCAACTAAACGCCATGGTTACCATGGCAACACAACCCCATAGTTGCCATGGCAACCCAACCCCATGGTTACCATAGCAGCCAAACCCCGTGGTTCCCATGGTAACCCAACCCCATGTTTACCATGGCAACACAACCCCATGGTTCCCATGGAAACACAACCCCGTGGTTGCCATGGCAACCCAACCCCATCGTTACCATGGCAACACAACCCCATGGTTGCCATGGAAACACTACCCCATGGTTGCCATGGCAACAGAACCCCATAGTTGCCATGGCAACAAAACGCCATGGTTACCATGGCAACACTACCCCATGGTTGCCATGGCAACCCAACCCCATGGTTACCATGGCAACACAACCGCATGGTTACCATAGCAAGCCAACGCCATAGTTACCATGGCAACACAACACCATGGTTGCCATGGAAACACTACGCCATGGTTTCCATAGCAACAGAACCCCATAGTTGCCATGGCAACAAAACGCCATGGTTTCCATGGCAACAGAACCCCATAGTTGCCATGGCAACAAAACGCCATGGTTACCATGGCAACATAACCCCATGGTTGCCTTGGAAACACTACCCCATGGTTGCCATGGCAACAGAACCCCATAGTTGCCATGGAAACAAAACGCCATGGTTACCATGGCAACACAACCGATGGTTGCCATGGCAACCCAACCCCACAGTTGCCATGGTAACTAAACGCCATGGTTACCATGGACACAGAACCCCATGGTTACCATAGCAACCAAACCCCGTGGTTGCCATGGCAACCCAATCCCATGGTTACCATGGCAACACAATTGCATGGTTACCACAACAACACAACCGCATGGTTACCACGGCAACCCAACTGCATGGTTACCACGGCATCTCAACCCCATGGTTGCCATGGAATCTAAACTCCATAGTTTCCATAGCAACCCAACCCCATAGTTACCATGGCAACACAACCCCATCGTTACCATGGCAACACAACCCCATGGTTGCCATGGCAACCCAACCCCATGGTTACCATGGCAACAGAACCCCATAGTTGCCATGGCAACTAAACGCCATGGTTACCGTGGCAACACAACCCCATGGTTACCATAGCAACCAAACCCCGTGGTTGCCATGGCAACCCAACCCCATGGTTACCATGGCAACACAACCCCATGGTTCCCATGGCAACACAACCCCGTGGTTGCCATGGCAACAAAACGCCATGGTTACCATGGCAACACAACCCCATGGTTGCCATGGCAACCCAACCCCATGGTTACCATGGCAACACAACCCCATGGTTACCATAGCAACCCAACCCCATAGTTACCATGGCAACCCAACCCCATGGTTACCATGGCAACAGAACCCCATAGTTGCCATTGCAACACGACCGCATGGTTACCATAGCAACCCAACCCCATAGTTACCATGGCAACACAACCCCATGGTTGCCATGGAAACACTACCCCATGCTTGCCATGGCAACAGAACCCCATAGTTGCCATGGCAACAAAACGCCATGGTTTCCATGGCAACCCAACCCCATGGTTACCATGGCAACAGAACCCCATAGTTGCCATGGCAACTAAACGCCATGGTTACCATGGCAACACAACCCCATGGTTAACATAGCAACCAAACCCCGTGGTTGCCATGGCAACAAAACGCCATGGTTACCATGGCAACACAACCCCATGGTTCCCATGGCAACACAACCCCGTGGTTGCCATGGCAACAAAACGCCATGGTTACCATGGCAACACAACCCCATAGTTACCATGGCAACCCAACGCCATGGTTACCATGGCAACAGAACCCCATAGTTGCCATGGCAACACAACCGCATGGTTACCATAGCACCCCAACCCCATAGTTACCATGGCAACACAACCCCATGGTTGCCATGGAAACACAACCCCATGGTTGCCAAGGCAACTAAACCCCATAGTTTCCATAGCAACACAACCCCACAGTTACCATGGCAACACAACCCCATGGTTGCCATGGAAACACTACCCCATGGTTGCCATGGCAACAGAACCCCATAGTTGCCATGGCAACAAAACGCCATGGTTACCATGGCAACACAACCCCATGGTTGCCATGGCAACCCAACCCCATATTTGCCATGGCAACTAAACGCCATGGTTACCATGGCAACCCAACCCCATGGTTACCATGGCAACAGAACCCCATGGTTGCCATGGCAACCCAACCCCGTGGTTGCCATGGCAACCCAATCCCATGGTTACCATGGCAACACAACCGCATGGTTACCACAACAACACAACCGCATGGTTACCACGGCAACCCAACTGCATGGTTACCACGGCATCTCAACCCCATGGTTCCCATGGCTACACAACCCCGAGGTTGCCATGGCAACACTACCCTATGGTTACCATGGCAACAGAACCCCATAGTTGCCATGGCAACTAAACGCCATGGTTACCATGGCAACACATCCCCATGGTTGCCAAGGCAACTAAACCCCATAGTTTCCATAGCAACCCAACCCCATTGTTACCATGGCAACACAACCCCATGGTTGCTATGGAAACACTACCCCATGGTTGCCATGGAAACAGAACCCCATAGATGCCATGGCAACAAAACGCCATGGTTACCATGGCAACACTACCCCATGGTTGCCATGGCAACCCAACCCCATGGTTACCATGGCAACACAACCGCATGTTTACCATAGCAACCCAACCCCATAGTTACCATGGCAACACAACCCCATGGTTGCCATGGAAACACTACCCCATGGTTGCCATGGCAACAGAACCCCATTGTTGCCATGGCAACACAACCCCATGGTTCCCATGGCAACAAAACCCCGTGGTTGCCATGGCAACACAACCCCATCGTTACCATGGCAACACAACCCCATAGTTGCCATTCCAAGAGAACTGCCTTGTTACCATTGCAACCCAACCCCATTGTTACCATGGCAACAGAACCCCATGGTTGCCATGGGAACACTACCCCATGGTTACCATGGCAACAGAACCCCATGGTTACCTTAGTGACCAAACCCCGTGGTTGCCATGGCAACCCAAACACGTGGTTGCCATGGCAACAGAACCCCATTGTTACCATGGCAACAGAACCCCATGGTTGCCATGGCAACACTACCCCATGGTTACCATGGCAACAGAACCCCATGGTTACCATAGTAACCAAACCCCGTGGTTGCCATGGCAACCCAAACCCATGGTTACCATGGCAACACAACCGCATGGTTACCACAACAACAAAACCGCATGCTTACCACGGCAACCCAAATGCATGGTTACCACGGCATCTCTACCCTATGGTTGCCATGGCAACTAAACCCCATAGTATCCATAGCAACCCAACCCCATAGTTACCATGGCAAAACAACGCCATGGTTCCCATGGCAACACAACCCCGTGGTTGCCATGGCAAAACTACCCCATGGTTATCATGGCAAAAGAACCCCATAGTTGCCATGGAAACTAAACGCCATGGTTACCATGGCAACACAACCCCATGGTTGCCATGGTAACCAAACCCCATGGTTACCATGGCAACACAACCGCATGGTTACCATGGCAACACTACCCCATGGTTACCGTGGCAACACAACCGCATGGTTACCATGGCAACACTACCCCATAGTTTCCATTCCAAGAGAACTGCCTGGTTACCATTGCAACCCAACCCCATTGTTACCATGGCAACACAACACCATGGTTACCATGGCAACAGAACCCCATAGTTGCCATGGCAACTAAACGCCATGGTTGCCAAGGCAACCCAACCCCATGGTTACCATGGCAACACAACCGCATTGTTACCACAACAACACAACCGCATCGTTACCACGGCAACCCAACTGCATGGTTACCACGCATCTCAAACCCATGGTTGCCAAGGCAAATAAACCCCATAGTTTCCATAGCAACCCAACCCCATAGTTACCATGGCAACACAACCCCATCGTTGCCATGGCAACACAACCCCGTGGTTGCCATGGCAACACAAACCCATGGTTACCATGGCAACACAACCCCATAGTTGCCATTCCAAGAGAACTGCCTGGTTACCATTGCAACGCAACCCCATTGTTACCATGGCAACAGAACCCCATGGTTACCATGGCAACACTACCCCATGGTGACCATGGGAATAGAACCCCATAGTTGCCATGGCAACTAAATGCCATGGTTACCATGGCAACACAACACCATGGTTATCATGGCAGCACAACCGCATGGTTACCATAGCAACAAAACCCCATAGTTACCATGGCAACACAACCCCATGGTTCCCATGGCAACACAACCCCGTGGTTGCCATGGCAACACAACCCCATCGTTACCAGGCAACACAACCCCATAGTTGCCATTCCAAGAGAACTGCCTGGTTACCATTGCAGCACTACCCCATTGCTACCATGGCAACAGAACCCCGTGGTTGCCATGGCAACACTACCCCATGGTTACCATGGCAAAAGAACCCCATAGTTGCCATGGCAACTAAACGCCATGGTTACCATGGCAACACAACACCATGGTTGCCATGTTAACCAAACCCCATGGTTACCATGGCAACAGAACCCCGTGGTTACCATGGCAACACTACCCCATGGTTGCCATGGCAACAGAACCCCATAGTTGCCATGGCAACTAAACGCCATGGTTAACATCGCAACCCAACACCATGCTTACCATGGCAACAGAACACCATGGTTACCATAGCAACCAAACCCCGTGGTTGCCCTGGCAACCCAACCCCATGGTTACCATGGCAGCCCAACCCCATGGTTACCATGGCAACACAACCGCATGGTTACCATGGCAACACTACCCCATGGTTGCCATTCCAAAAGAACCGCCTGATAACCATTGCAACCCAACCCCATAGTTACGATGGCAACACAACCCCATGGTTACCAGGGCAACCCAACCCCATGGTTACCATGGCAACACAACCCCATGCTTGCCATGGCAACACTACCCCATGGTTACCATGGCAACAGAACCCCATAGTTGCCATGGCAACTAAACGCCATGGTTACTATGGCAACACTACCCCATGGTTGTCTTTCCAAAAGAACCGCCTGATAACCATTGCAACCCAACCCCATAGTTACCATGGCAACTAAACCCCATAGTTTCCATAGCAACGCCATTGTCACCATTGCAACCCAACCCCATTGTTACCATGGCAACACAACTCCATGGTTGCCATGGAAACACTACCCCATTGTTACCATGGCAACAGAACCCCATGGTTACCATAGCGACCAAACCCCGTGGTTGCCATGGCAACCCAACCCCATGGTTACCATGGCAACACAACCGCATGGTTACCACAAAAACACAACCGCATGGTTACCACGGCAACCCAACTGCATGGTTACCACGGCATCTCAACTCCATGGTTGCCATGGCAACTAAACCCCATAGTTTCCATAGCAACCCAACCCCATAGTTACCATGGCAACACAACCCCATGGTTCCCATGGCAACACAACCCCGTGGTTGCCATGGCAAAACAACCCCATGGTTACCATGGCAAAAGAACCCCATAGTTGCCATGGAAATTAAACGCCATGGTTACCATGGCAACACAACCCCATGGTTCCCATGGTAACCAAACCCCATGGTTACCATGGCAACACAACCGCATGGTTCCCATGGCAACACTACCCCATGGTTACCGTGGCAACACAACCGCATGGTTACCATGGCAACACTACCCCATGGTTGCCATTCCAAAAGAACCGCCTGATAACCATTGCAACCCAACCCCATAGTTACCATGGCAACACAACACCATGGTTACCATGGCAACAGAACCCCATAGTTGCCATGGCAACTAAACGCCATGGTTGCCAAGGCAACCCAACCACATGCTTACCATGGCAACACAACCGCATTGTTACCACAACAACACAACCGCATCGTTACCACGGCAACCCAACTGCGTGGTTACCACGCATCTCAAACCCATGGTTGCCAAGGCAAATAAACCCCATAGTTTCCATAGCAACCCAAACCCATAGTTACCATGGCAACACAACCCCATGGTTGCCATGGCAACACAACCCCGTGGTTGCCATGGCAACACAAACCCATGGTTACCATGGCAACACAACCCCATAGTTGCCATTCCAAGAGAACTGCCTGGTTACCATTGCAACCCAACCCCATTGTTACCATGGCAACAGAACCCCATGGTTACCATGGCAACACTACCCCATGGTGACCATGGCAATAGAACCCCATAGTTGCCATGGCAACTAAATGCCATGGTTACCATGGCAACACAACCCCATGGTTATCATGGCAGCACAACCGCATGGTTACCATAGCAACACAACCCCATAGTTACCATGGCAACACAACCCCATGGTTCCCATGGCAACACAACCCCGTGGTTGCCATGGCAACACAACCCCATCGTTACCAGGCAACACAACCCCATAGTTGCCATTCCAAGAGAACTGCCTGGTTACCATTGCAACACTACCCCATTCTTACCATGGCAACAGAACCCCGTGGTTGCCATGGCAACACTACCCCATGGTTACCACGGCAACAGAACCCCATAGTTGCCATGGCAACTAAACGCCATGGTTACCATGGCAACACAACCCCATGGTTGCCATGTCAACCAAACCCCATGGTTACCATGGCAACAGAACCCCGTGGTTACCATGGCAACACTACCCCATGGTTACCATGGCAACAGAACCCCATAGTTGCCATGGCAACTAAACGCCATGGTTAACATCGCAACCCAACCCCATGCTTACCATGGCAACAGAACACCATGGTTACCATAGCAACCAAACCCCGTGGTTGCCCTGGCAACCCAACCCCATGGTTACCATGGCAGCCCAACCCCATGGTTACCATGGCAACACTACCCCATGGTTACCATGGACACAGAACCCCATAGTTACCATAGAAACCAAACCCCGTGGTTGCCATGGCAACCCAACCCCATGGTTACCATGGCAACACAACCGCATGGTTACCATGGCAACACTACCCCATGGTTGCCATTCCAAAAGAACCGCCTGATAACCATTGCAACCCAACCCCATAGTTACGATGGCAACACAACCCCATGGTTACCAGGGAAACCCAACCCCATGGTTACCATAGCAACCAAACCCCGTGGTTGCCATGGCAACCCAACCCCATGGTTACCATGGCAACACAACCCCATGCTTGCCATGGCAACACTACCCCATGGTTACCATGGCAACAGAACCCCATAGTTGCCATGGCAACTAAACGCCATGGTTACCATGGCAACACTACCCCATGGTTGTCATTCCAAAAGAACCGCCTGATAACCATTGCAACCCAACCCCATAGTTACCATGGCAACTAAACCCCATAGTTTCCATAGCAACCCAACCCCATCGTTACCATGGCAACACAAGCCCATGGTTACCATGGAAACACTACCCCATGGTTACCATGGTAACAAAACACCATTGTTACCATGGCAACCCAACCCCATAGTTACCATGGCAACACAACCCCATAGTTCCCACGGCAACACAACCCCGTGGTTGCCATGGCAACACAACCCCATGGTTACCATGGCAACACAACCCCATAGTTGCCATTCCAAGAGAACTGCCTGGTTACCATTGCAACCCAACCCCATTGTTACCATGGCAACAGAACCCCATGGTTGCCATGGCAACACTACCCCATGGTTACCATGGGGTTTGTTCCCATGACAAACATACAGTTGTGTTGCCATGGTAACAATGCGGTTGTGTTGCCATGGCAACCGTGCTGTGGTGTTGCCATGGTAACCATGGGGTGGGGTTGCCATGGCAACCATGGCATTTTGCTTCCATGGAAACCATGGGGTTGTGTTGCCCTGGTAACCATGGGGTTGTGTTGCCATGGCAAACATGGGTTTGTGTTGTTATGGTAACCATGGGGTGGGGTTGCCATGGCAACCATGGGATTTTGCTTCCATGGAAACCATGGGGTTGTGTTGGCAGGGTAACCATGGGGTTATATTGCCATGGCAACCGTGGGGTGGTGTTGCCATGGTAACCATGGGGTTGGGTTTCCATGGCAACCATGGGATTTTGCTTCCATGGAAACCATGGGGTTGTGTTGCCCTGGTAATCATGGGGTTGTGTTGCCATGGCAAACATGGGTTTGTGTTGTCATGGTAACCATGGGGTTGGGTTGCCATGGCAACCATGGGGTTTGGTTGCCATAGCAACAATGGAGTTCTGTTGCCATGGTAACCATGGTGTTGTGTTTCCATGGCAACCATGGGGTGGGGTTGTCATGTTAACCAGGGGGTTGGGTTGCAACGGCAACCCTCGGGTGGTGTTTCCATGGAAACCATGGTTTTCTGTGGCCATTGTAACCAAGGGGTTCTGTTTCCATGGCAACCATGTGTTTGTGTTGACATGGTAACCATGGGGTTGTGTTGCCATGGTAAGCATGGGGTTGTGTTTCCATGGTAACCATTTGATTCTGTTGCAATGGCAACCATGGAATTGGGTTGCCATGGCAACCATGGGGTGGTGTTGCCTTGGCATCATGGTTTTATGTTGCCATGGGAACCATGGGGTTTTTTTACCATGGCAACCATGGTTTTCTGTTGCCATGGTAACTATTTGGTTTTGTTGCCATGGCAACTTTGGTGTTGTGTTGCCATGTCCACCATGGAGTTTTGTTGCCATGGTAACCGTGCTGTTGAGTTACCATTGTAAGCATGCGGTTGTATTGCCATTTTAACCCTGGAATTGTGTTGCCATGGCAACCATGGGGTGGGGTTGCCATGGCAAACATGCGGTTGTGTTGCCATGGTAACCATTTGGTGGTGTTACCATGGCAACCATGGGGTTGTGCTGTCATGGCAGCCATGGGGATGGGTTGCAATGGCTACCATGCGGATGTGTTACCATGGTAACCATGGAGTTTTGTTGCCATGGTAATCATGCTGTTGGGTTGCCATGGTAACCATGCGGTTGTGTTGCCATTGTAACCCTGGAGTTGTGTTGCCATGGAAACCATAGGGTTGTGTTGCCATGTCAACGATGGTGTTGTATTGCCATGGTAAGCGTTTGGTTGTGTTGGCATGGCAACCATGGAGTGGTGTTTCCATGGCAACCGTGGGGTTGTGTTGCCATGGTAACCATGCGGTTGTGTTGCGATGGCAACCATTGGGTGGTGTTTCCATGGTAACCATCAAGATGGGTTTCCATGGACACAATGGTGTTGTGTTGCCGTGGTAACCATGTGGTTGTGTTGCCATGGCAACCATGGGGTTGTGTTGTCATAGCAACCATGGGATTTTGCTTCCATGGAAACCATAGGGTTGTGTTGCCCTGGTAACCATGGGGTTGTGTTGGCATGGCAAACATGGGATGGGGTGTTCATGGTAACCATGGAGTTGGGTTGCAACGGGAACCCTCGGGTGGTGTTTCCATGGAAACCATGGTTTTCTGTGGCCATGGTAACCAAGGGGTTTTTTTGCCATGGTATCTATGGGGCTGGGTTGCCATGGCAACCATCGAGTGGCGATGCCATGGCAACCATGGTTTCTGTTGCCATGGTAACCATGGGGTTGTGTTTGCAGAGTAACCATGTGGTTATATTGCCATGGTAACTATTTGGTTGTGTTGCCATGGCAACTTTGGTGTTGTGTTGCCATGGCAACCATGCGGTTGGGTTGCTATGGTAACCATGCAGTTGTGTTGCCATGTCAACCATGGAGTTTTGTTGCCACGGTAACCATGCGGTTGTGTTGCCATTTTAACGTTGGAGTTGTGTTGCCATGGAAACCATGGGGTTGTGTTGCCATGTTAACCATGGTGTTGTGTTGCCATGGCAACCAAGGGGTTGTGTTGCCATGGTAACCATGGGGTTCGGTTGCCATGGGAACCATGGGGTTTTGTTGCTACTGAAACCATGGGGTTGTGTTGCGATGGTAACCATGGGGTTGTGTTGCCATGGCAACCAAGGGGTTTAGTTGCCATGGTAACCATGGGGTTGTGTTGCCATGGTAACCATGGGGTTGGTTTGCCATGGCAACAATGGGGTTGCGTTGCCATGGTAAACATGATGTTGTGCTGCCATGGCAACCATGGTGTTTTGTTGCCATGGTAACCATTGGGTTGTATTTCCATGGTTACCTTTTGGTTGTGTTGCAATGGTTACCGTGGGGTTGTGTTGCCTTGGCAACCACCGGGTGATGTTGCCAAGGCAACCATGGTTTTCTGTTGCCATGGTAACCATGGTATTGTTTTCCAATGGCAACCATGGTGTGGTGTTGCCATGGTAACCATGGGGTTCGGTTTCCATGGGAACCATGTTTTTTTTTTGCCATGGCAACCATGGGTTTGTGTTTCCATGGTAACTATGGTGTTGCGTTGCCATGGCAACCAAGGGGTTGTGTTGCCATGGTAACAATGCACTTGGGTTACCATTTTAACTATTTGGTTGTTTTGCCATGGACACCATGTGGTTTTTTTGCCATGGCAACCATCGTGTGGTGTTGCCATGGCAACCAAGGGGTTGTGTTGCCATGGTAACCACGGGATTGTGTTTCCATGGTAACCATAGTGTTGTGTTGCCATGGCAACCAAGGGGTTGTGTTGCCATTGTAACCATGGGGTTTTGTTTCCATGGTAACAATTTGGTTGTGTTGCCATGGCAGCCATTAGGTTCGGTTGCCATGGCAATCATCGGGTGGCGATGCCATGGTAACCATGGTGTTTCTGTTGCCATGGTAACCATGGGGTTGTGTTGGCAGGGTAACCATGGGGTTATATTGCCATGGCAACCGTGGGGTGGTGTTGCCATGGTAACCATGGGGTTGGGTTTCCATGGCAACCATGGGATTTTGCTTCCATGGAAACCATGGTGTTGTGTTGCCCTGGTAATCATGGGGTTGTGTTGCCATGGCAAACATGGGTTTGTGTTGTCATGGTAACCATGGGGTTGGGTTGCCATGGCAACCATGGGGTGGGGTTGTCATGGTAACCAGGGGGTTGGGTTGCAACGGCAACCCTCGGGTGGTGTTTCCATGGAAACCATGGTTTTCTGTGGCCATGGTAACCAAGGGGTTTTGTTGCCATGGAAACCAAGGAGTTCTGTTTCCATGGCAACCATGGGTTTTTGTTGACATGGTAACCATGGGGTTGTGTTGCCATGGTAAGCATGGGGTTGTGTTTCCATGGTAACCATTTGATTCTGTTGCCATGGCAACCGTGGAATTGGGTTGCCATGGCAACCATGGGGTGGTGTTGCCTTGGCACCATGGTTTTATGTTGCCATGGGAACCATGGTGTTGTATTGCCATGGGAACCATGGGGTTTTGTTACCATGGCAACCATGGTTTTCTGTTGCCGTGGTAACTATTTGGTTTTGTTGCCATGGCAACTTTGGTGTTGTGTTGCCATGTCCACCATGGAGTTTTGTTGCCATGGTAACCGTGCTGTTGAGTTACCATTGTAAGCATGCGGTTGTATTGCCATTTTAACCCTGGAATTGTGTTGCCATGGCAAACATGGGGTGGTGTTGTCATGGCAACCATGGGGTTGTATTTCCATGGTTACCATTTTGTTGTGTTGCAATGGTTACCATGGGGTAGTGTTGCCATGGCAACCACCGGGTGGTGTTGCCAAGGCAACCATGGTTTTCTTTTGCCATGGTAACCATGGTATTTTTTTCCAATAGCAACCATGGGGTGGTGTTGCCATGGTAACCATGGGGTTGTGTTGCCATGGCAACCATGGAATTTTGTTGCCATGGCAACCATGGGTTTGTGTTTCTATGGTAACCATTGTGTTGTGTTGCCATGGCAACCAAGGGGTTGTGTTGTCTTGTTAACCATGGGGTTGGGTTGCCATGGCAAAAATGCTGTTGTGCTGCCATGGCAACCATGCGGTTGTGTTGCGATGGCAAACATTGTGTGGTGTTGCCATGGTAACCATCAAGTTGGGTTTCCATGGACACAATATGGTTGTGTTGCCTTGGTAACCAAGGGATTGTGTTGCCATGGCAACCATGTGGTTCGGTTGCTATGGTAAGCATGCGGTTGTGTTTCCATGGTAAAAATGGGGTTGTGTTTCAATGGCAACCATGGGTTAGTGTTACCATGGTAACCACGGGGTTTTGTTGCCATGGTACTAAGGGGATGTGTTGCCCTGTTAACCAAGGGGTTTTGTTGCCATGTCAACGATGGTGTTGTATTGCCATGGTAAGCATTTGGTTGTGTTGCCATGGCAACCATGGAGTGGTGTTTCCATGGCAACCGTGGGGTTGTGTTGCCATGGCAACCATACGGTTGTGTTGCCGTGGTAACCATGGGGTTGTGTTGCCATGGCAACCATGGGGTTGTGTTGTCATGGCAACCATGGGGTTGTATTTCCATGGTTACCATTTTGTTGTGTTGCAATGGTTACCATGGGGTAGTGTTGCCATGGCAACCACCGGGTGGTGTTGCCAAGGCAACCATGGTTTTCTTTTGCCATGGTAACCATGGTATTTTTTTCCAATAGCAACCATGGGGTGGTGTTGCCATGGTAACCATGGGGTTGTGTTGCCATGGCAACCATGGAATTTTGTTGCCATGGCAACCATGGGTTTGTGTTTCTATGGTAACCATTGTGTTGTGTTGCCATGGCAACCAAGGGGTTGTGTTGTCTTGTTAACCATGGGGTTGGGTTGCCATGGCAAAAATGCTGTTGTGCTGCCATGGCAACCATGCGGTTGTGTTGCGATGGCAAACATTGTGTGGTGTTGCCATGGTAACCATCAAGTTGGGTTTCCATGGACACAATATGGTTGTGTTGCCTTGGTAACCAAGGGATTGTGTTGCCATGGCAACCATGTGGTTCGGTTGCTATGGTAAGCATGCGGTTGTGTTTCCATGGTAAAAATGGGGTTGTGTTTCAATGGCAACCATGGGTTAGTGTTACCATGGTAACCACGGGGTTTTGTTGCCATGGTACTAAGGGGATGTGTTGCCCTGTTAACCAAGGGGTTTTGTTGCCATGTCAACGATGGTGTTGTATTGCCATGGTAAGCATTTGGTTGTGTTGCCATGGCAACCATGGAGTGGTGTTTCCATGGCAACCGTGGGGTTGTGTTGCCATGGCAACCATACGGTTGTGTTGCCGTGGTAACCATGGGGTTGTGTTGCCATGGCAACCATGGGGTTGTGTTGTCATGGCAACCATGGGTTTGGGTTGCCATGGCAACCATGCGGTTGTGTTGCCATGGCAACCGTGGGGTGGTGTTGCCATGGCAACCATGGGCTGGGGTTGCCATGGCAATCATGGGATTTTGCTTCCATGGAAACCATAGGGTTGTGTTGCCCTGGTAACCATGGGGTTGTGTTGGCATGGCAAACATGGGATGGGGTGTTCATGGTAACCATGGAGTTGGGTTGCAACGGGAACCCTCGGGTGGTGTTTCCATGGAAACCATGGTTTTCTGTGGCCATGGTAACCAAGGGGTTTTGTTGCCATGGTAACTATGGGGTTGGGTTGCCATGGCAACCATCGAGTGGCGATGCCATGGCAACCATGGTTTCTGTTGCCATGGTAACCATGGGGTTGTGTTTGCAGAGTAACCATGTGGTTATATTGCCATGGTAACTATGGGGTTGTGTTGCCATGGCAACTTTGGGGTTGTGTTGCCATGGCAACCATGCGGTTGGGTTGCTATGGTAACCATGCGGTTGTGTTGCCATGTAAACCAAAGAGATTTGTTGCCATGGTAACCATGCTGTTGAGTCACCATGGTAACCATGCGGTTGTTTTGCCATTGTAACATTGGAGTTGTGTTGCCATGGAAACCATGGTGTTGTGTTGCCATGTTAACCATGGGGTTGTGTTGCCATGGCAACCAAGGGGTTGTGTTGCCATGGTAACCATGGGGTTCGGTTGCCATGGCAACCATCGGGTTTTGTTGCTACTGAAATCATGGGGTTGCGTTGCCATGGCAACCATGGGTTTGTGTTTCTATGGAAACCATTGTGTTGTGTTGCCATGGCAATTAAGGGGTTGTGTTGCCATGGTAACCATGGGGTTGGGTTGCCATGACAAACGTGTGGTTGTGTTGCCATGGTAACCATGCGGTTGTGTTGCGATGGCAAACATGGGTTTGTGTTGTTATGGTAACCATGGGGTTGGGTTGCCATGGCAAACGTGCGGTTGTGTTGCCCTGGTAACCATGGGGTTGTGTTGCCATGGCATTCATGGGTTTGTGTTGTTATGGTAACCATGGGGTTGGGTTGCCATGGCAACCATGGGGTTTGGTTGCCATAGCAACCATGGAGTTCTGTTCCCATGTTAACCATGGTGTTGTGTTGCCATGGCAAACAAGGGATGGGGTGTTCATGGTAACCATGGAGTTGGGTTGCAACGGGAACCCTCGGGTGGTGTTTCCATGGAAACCATGGTTTTCTGTGGCCATGGTAACCAAGGGGTTTTGTTGCCATGGTAACTATGGGGTTGGGTTGCCATGGCAACCATCGAGTGGCGATGCCATGGCAACCATGCTTTCTGTTGCCATGGTAACCATGGGGTTGTGTTTGCAGAGTAACCATGTGGTTATATTGCCATGGTAACTATTTGGTTGTGTTGCCATGGCAACTTTGGTGTTGTGTTGCCATGGCAACCATGCGGTTGGGTTGCTATGGTAACCATGCGGTTGTGTTGCCATGTCAACCATGGAGTTTTGTTGCCACGGTAACCACGCGGTTGTGTTGCCATTTTAACGTTGGAGTTGTGTTGCCATGGCAACCAAGGGGTTGTGTTGCCATGTTAACCATGGTGTTGTGTTGCCATGGCAACCAAGGGGTTGTGTTGCCATGGTAACCATGGGGTTCGGTTGCCATGGAAACTATGGGGTTGTGTTGCCATGTTAACCATGGTGTTGTGTTGCCATGGCAACCAAGGGGTTGTGTTGCCATGGTAACCATGGGATTGTGTTTCCATGGTAACCATAGTGTTGTGTTGCCATGGCAACCAAGGGGTTGTGTTGCCATTGTAACCATGGGGTTTTGTTTCCATGGTAACAATTTGGTTGTGTTGCCATGGCAGCCATTAGGTTCGGTTGCCATGGCAACCATCGGGTGGCGATGCCATGGTAACCATGGTTTTCTGTTGCCATGGTAACCATGGGGTTGTGTTGGCAGGGTAACCATGGGGTTATATTGCCATGGCAACCGTGGGGTGGTGTTGCCATGGTAACCATGGGGTTGGGTTTGCATGGCAACCATGTGATTTTGCTTCCATGGAAACCATGGGGTTGTGTTGCCCTGGTAACCATGGGGTTGTGTTGCCATGGCAAACATGGGTTTGTGTTGTCATGGTAACCATGGGGTTGGGTTGCCATGGCAACCATGGGGTTTGGTTGCCATAGCAACAATGGAGTTCTGTTGCCATGGTAACCATGGTGTTGTGTTTCCATGGCAACCATGGGGTGGGGTTGTCATGGTAACCAGGTGGTTGGGTTGCAACGGCAACCCTCGGGTGGTGTTTCCATGGAAACCATGGTTTTCTGTGGCCATGGTAACCAAGGGGTTTTGTTGCCATGGAAACCAAGGGGTTCTGTTTCCATGGCAACCATGGGTTTGTGTTGACAGGGTAACCATGGGGTTGTGTTGCCATGGTAACCGTGCTGTTGAGTTACCATTGTAGCCATGCGGTTGTTTTGCCATTTTAACCCTGGAATTGTGTTGCCATGGCAACCATGGGGTGGGGATGCCATGGCAACCATGGGGTTGGGTTGCCATGGCAAACATGCGGTTGTGTTGCCATGGTAACCATTTGGTGGTGTTACCATGGCAACCATGGGGTTGTGCTGTCATGGCAGCCATGGGGATGGGTTGCAATGGCTACCATGCGGATGTGTTACCATGGTAACCATGGAGTTTTGTTGCCATGGTAATCATGCTGTTGGGTTGCCATGGTAACCATGCGGTTGTGTTGCCATTGTAACCCTGGAGTTGTGTTGCCATGGAAACCATAGGGTTGTGTTGCCATGTTAACCATGGGGTTGGGTTGCTATGGCAAACATGCGGTTGTGTTACCATGGTAAAAATTTGGTTGTGTTGCCATGGCAAACATGGGGTGGTGTTGTCATGGCAACCATGGGGTTGTATTTCCATGGTTACCATTTTCTTGTGTTGCAATGGTTACCATGGGGTAGTGTTGCCATGGCAACCACCGGGTGGTGTTGCCAAGGCAACCATGGTTTTCTTTTGCCATGATAACCATGGTATTTTTTTCCAATAGCAACCATGGGGTGGTGTTGCCATGGTAACCATGGGGTTGTGTTGCCATGGCAACCATGGAATTTTGTTGCCATGGCAACCATGGGTTTGTGTTTCTATGGTAACCATTGTGTTGTGTTGCCATGGCAACCAAGGGGTTGTGTTGTCTTGTTAACCATGGGGTTGGGTGTCCATGGCAAAAATGCTGTTGTGTTGCCATGGCAACCATGCGGTTGTGTTGCGATGGCAAACATTGGTTGGTGTTGCCATGTTAACCATGGGGTTGATTTGCCATGGTAACCAAAAAAGTTTTGTTGCCATGGCAACCATGGCGTTTTTTTGCCATGTTAACCATATGGTTGTGTTGCCACGGATTCCATGGGGTGGTGTTGCCATGGTAACCATGGGGTTGTGTTGCAATGGAAACCATGGGGTGGTGTTGCCATGGCAAACATACAGTTGTGTTGCCATGGTAACAATGCGGTTATGTTGCCATGGCAACCGTGGGGTGGTGTTGCCATGGTAACCATGGGGTTGTGTTGCAATGGCAACCATGGGGTTTTGTTGCCATGGCAAACATACAGTTGTGTTGCCATGGTAACAATGCGGTTGTGTTGCCATGGAAACCGTGGGGTGGTGTTGCCACGGTAACCATGGGGTGGGGTTGCCATGGCAACCATGGGATTTTGCTTCCATGGAAACGATGGGGTTGTGTTGCCCTGGTAACCATGGGGTTGTGTTGCCATGGCAAACATGGGTTTGTGTTGTTATGGTAACCATGGGGTGGGGTTGCCATGGCAACCATGGGATTTTGCTTCCATGGAAACCATGGGGTTGTGTTGCCATGGTAACCATGGGGTTGTGTTTCCATGGCAACCATGGGGTGGGGTTGTCATGGTAACCATGGAGTTGGGTTCCAACGGGAACCCTCGGGTGGTGTTTCCATGGAAGCCATGGTTTTCTGTGGCCATGGTAACCAAGGGGTTTTGTTGCCATGGTAACTATGGGGTTGTGTTGCCATGGCAACCATCGAGTGGCGATGCCATGGCAACCATGCTTTCTGTTGCCATGGTAACCATGGGGTTGTGTTTGCAGAGTAACCATGTGGTTATATTGCCATGGTAACTATTTGGTTGTGTTGCCATGGCAACTTTGGTGTTGTTTTGCCATGGCAACCATGCGGTTGGGTTGCTATGGTAACCATGCGGTTGTGTTGCCATGTCAACCATGTAGTTTTGTTGCCACGGTAACCATGGGGTTGTGTTGCCATTTTAACGTTGGAGTTGTGTTGCCATGGAAACCAAGGGGTTTTGTTGCCATGGTAACCATGGGGTTCGGTTGCCATGGGAACCATGGGGTTTTGTTGCTACTGAAACCATGGGGTTGTGTTGCCATGGTAACCATGGGGTTGTGTTGCCATGGTAACCATGGGGTTGGTTTGCCATGGCAACAATGGGGTTGCGTTGCCATCGTAAACATGATGTTGTGCTGCCATGGCAACCATGGTGTTTTGTTGCCATGGTAACCATTGGGTTGTATTTCCATGGTTACCTTTTGGTTGTGTTGCAATGGTTACCGTGGGGTTGTGTTGCCTTGGCAACCACCGGGTGATGTTGCCAAGGCAACCATGGTTTTCTGTTGCCATGGTAACCATGGTATTGTTTTCCAATGGCAACCATGGTGTGGTGTTGCCATGGTAACCATGGGGTTCGGTTTCCATGGGAACCATGGTTTTTTTTTGCCATGGCAACCATGGGTTTGTGTTTCCATGGTAACTATGGTGTTGCGTTGCCATGGCAACCAAGGGGTTGTGTTGCCATGGTAACAATGCGCTTGGGTTACCATTTTAACTATTTGGTTGTTTTGCCATGGACACCATGTGGTTGATTTGCCATGGCAACCATCGTGTGGTGTTGCCATGGCAACCAAGGGGTTGTGTTGCCATGGTAACCATGGGGTTGTGTTGCCATGGTAACCATGGGGTTGTATTGCCATGGCAACAATGGGGTTGCGTTGCCATGGTAAACATGATGTTGTGCTGCCATGGCAACCAAGGGGTTGTGTTGCCATTGTAACCATGGGGTTTTGTTTCAATGGTAACTATTTGGTTGTGTTGCCATGGCAGCCATTAGGTTCGGTTGCCATGGCAACCATCGGGTGGTGATGCCATGGTAACCATGGTTTTCTGTTGCCATGGTAACCATGGGGTTGTGTTGGCAGGGTAACCATGGGGTTATATTGCCATGGCAACCGTGGGGTGGTGTTGCCATGGTAACCATTGGGGTTGGGTTTCCATGGCAACCAAGGGGTTGTGTTGTCTTGTTAACCATGGGGTTGTGTTGCCATGGCAAAAATGCTGTTGTGTTGCCATGGTAACCATGCGGTTGTGTTGCGATGGCAAACATTGGGTGGTGTTGCCATGTTAACCATGGGGTTGATTTGCCATGGTAACCAAAAAAGTTGTGTTGCCATGGCAACCATGGCGTTTTTTTGCCATGTTAACCATATGGTTGTGTTGCAATGGCAACCATGGGGTTTTGTTGCCATAGCAAACATACAGTTGTGTTGCCATGGTAACAATGCGGTTGTGTTGCCATGGCAAACATGGGTTTGTGTAATCATGGTAACCATGGGGTGGTGTTGCCTTGGCACCATGGTTTTATGTTGCCATGGGAACCATGGTGTTGTATTGCCATGGGAACCATGGGGTTTTGTTACCATGGCAACCATGGTTTTCTGTTGCCATGGTAACTATTTGGTTTTGTTGCCATGGCAACTTTGGTGTTGTGTTGCCATGTCCACCATGGAGTTTTGTTGCCATGGTAACCGTGCTGTTGAGTTACCATTGTAAGCATGCGGTTGTATTGCCATTTTAACCCTGGAATTGTGTTGCCATGGCAACCATGGGGTTGGGTTGCCATGGCAAACATGCGGTTGTGTAGCCATGGTAACCATTTGGTGGTGTTACCATGGCAACCATTGGGTTGTGCTGTCATGGCAGCCATGGGGATGGGTTGCAATGGCTACCATGCGGATGTGTTACCATGGTAACCATGGAGTTTTGTTGCCATGGTAATCATGCTGTTGGGTTGCCATGGTAACCATGCGGTTGTGTTGCCATTGTAACCCTGGAGTTGTGTTGCCATGGAAACCATAGGGTTGTGTTGCCATGTTAACCATGGGGATGGTTGCCATGGCAACCATGGGGTTTTGTTGCCATGGAAACCATGGGGTTGGGTTGCTATGGCAAATATGCGGTTGTGTTACCATGGTAAAAATTTGGTTGTGTTGCCATGGCAAACATGGGGTGGTGTTGTCATGGCAACCATGGGGTTGTATTTCCATGGTTACCATTTTGTTGTGTTGCAATGGTTACCATGGGGTAGTGTTGCCATGGCAACCACCGGGTGGTGTTGCCAAGGCAACCATGGTTTTCTTTTGCCATGGTAACCATGGTATTTTTTTCCAATAGCAACCATGGGGTGGTGTTGCCATGGCAATCATGGGATGGTGTGTTCATGGTAACCATGGAATTGGGTTGCAACGGGAACCATCGGGTGGTGTTTCCATGGAAGCCATGGTTTTCTGTGGCCATGGTAACCAAGGGGTTTTGTTGCCATGGTAACTATGGGGTTTGGTTGCCATGGCAACCATCGAGTGGCGATGCCATGGCAACCGTGCTTTCTGTTGCCATGGTAACCATGGGGTTGTGTTTGCAGGGTAACCATGTGATTATATTGCGTTGGTAACTATTTGGTTGTGTTGCCATGGCAACCATGCGGTTGTGTTCCCATGGAAACCATGCGGTTGTGTTGCCGTGGAAACCATGCGGTTGTGTTGCGATGGCAACCATTGGGTGGTGTTGCCATGGTAACCATCAAGTTGGGTTTCCATGGACACAATGGTGTTGTGTTGCCGTGGTAACCATGGGGTGGGGTTGCCATTTTAACGTTGGAGATGTGTTGCCATGGAAACCATGCGGTTGTGTTGCCGTGGAAACCATGCGGTTGTGTTGAGATGGCAACCATTGGGTGGTCTTGCCATGGTAACCATCAAGTTGGGTTTCCATGGACACAATGGTGTTTTGTTGCCATGGCAACCATGCGGTTGGGTTGCTATGGTAACCATGCGGTTGTGTTGCCATGTCAACCATGGAGTTTTGTTGCCACGGTAACCATGCGGTTGTGTTGCCATTTTAACGTTGGAGTTGTGTTGCCATGGAAACCATGGGGTTGTGTTGCCATGGTAACCATGGGGATGTGTTGCCATGGCAACCAAGGGGTTGTGTTGCCATGGTAACCATGGGGTTGTGTTGCCATGGTAACCATGGGGTTGTGTTGCGATGGTAACCATGGGGTTGGTTTGCCATGGCAACAATGGGGTTGCGTTGCCATGGTAAACATGATGTTGTGCTGCCATGGCAACCATGGTGTTTTGTTGCCATGGTAACCATGGGGTTGTATTTCCATGGTTACCTTTTGGTTGTGTTGCAATGGTTACCGTGGGGTTGTGTTGCCTTGGCAACCACCGGGTGATGTTGCCAAGGCAACCATGGTTTTCTGTTGCCATGGTAACCATGGTATTGTTTTCCAATGGCAACCATGGTGTGGTGTTGCCATGGTAACCATGGGGTTCGGTTTCCATGGGAACCATGGTGTTTTTTTTGCCATGGCAACCATGGGTTTGTGTTTCCATGGTAACTATGGTGTTGCGTTGCCATGGCAACCAAGGGGTTGTGTTGCCATGGTAACCATGGGGTTTTGTTTCCACGGTAACAATTTGGTTGTGTTGCCATGGCAGCCATTAGGTTCGGTTGCCATGGCAACCATCGGGTGGCGATGCCAGGGTAACCATGGTGTTTCTGTTGCCATGGCAACCATGGGGTTGTGTTGGCAGAGTAACCATGGGGTTATATTGCCATGGCAACCGTGGGGTGGTGTTGCCATGGTAACCATGGGGTTGCGTTGCCATGGTAAACATGATGTTGTGCTGCCATGGCAACCATGGTGTTTTGTTGCCATGGTAACCATGGGGTTGTATTTCCATGGTTACCTTTTGGTTGTGTTGCAATGGTTACCGTGGGTTTGTGTTGCCTTGGCAACCACCGGGTGATGTTGCCAAGGCAACCATGGTTTTCTGTTGCCATGGTAACCATGGTATTTTTTTCCAATGGCAACCATGGTGTGGTGTTGCCATGGTAACCATGGGGTTCGGTTTCCATGGGAACCATGGTTTTTTTTTGCCATGGCAACCATGGGTTTGTGTTTCCATGGTAACTATGGTGTTGCGTTGCCATGGCAACCAAGGGGTTGTGTTGCCATGGTAACAATGCGCTTGGGTTACCATTTTAACTATTTGGTTGTTTTGCCATGGACACCATGTGGTTGATTTGCCATGGCAACCAAGGGGTTGTGTTGCCATGGTAACCACGGGATTGTGTTTCCATGGTAACCATAGTGTTGTGTTGCCATGGCAACCAAGGGGTTGTGTTGCCATTGTAACCATGGGGTTTTGTTTCCATGGTAACAATTTGGTTGTGTTGCCATGGCAGCCATTAGGTTCGGTTGCCATGGCAACCATCGGGTGGCGATACCATGGTAACCATGGTGTTTCTGTTGCCATGGTAACCATGGGGTTGTGTTGGCAGGATAACCATGGGGTTATATTGCCATGGCAACCGTGGGGTGGTGTTGCCATGGTAAGCATGGGGTTGGTTTTCCATGGCAACCATGTGATTTTGCTTCCATGGAAACCATGGGGTTGTGTTGCCCTGGTAATCATGGGGTTGTGTTGCCATGGCAAACATGGGTTTGTGTTGTCATGGTAACCATGGGGTTGGGTTGCCATGGCAACCATGGGGTTTGGTTGCCATAGCAACAATGGAGTTCTGTTGCCATGGTAACCATGGTGTTGTGTTTCCATGGCAACCATGGGGTGGGGTTGTCATGGTAACCAGGGGGTTGGGTTGCAACGGCAACCCTCGGGTGGTGTTTCCATGGAAACCATGGTTTTCTGTGGCCATGGTAACCAAGGGGTTTTGTTGCCATGGAAACCAAGGGGTTCTGTTTCCATGGCAACCATGGGTTTGTGTTGACATGGTAAGCATGGGGTTGTGTTGCCATGGTAAGCATGGGGTTGTGTTTCCATGGTAACCATTTGATATTGTTGCCATGGCAACCATGGAATTGGGTTGCCATGGCAACCATGGGGTGGTGTTGCCTTGGCACCATGGTTTTATGTTGCCATGGGAACCATGGTGTTGTATTGCCGTGGGAACCATGGGGTTTTGTTACCATGGCAACCATGGTTTTCTGTTGCCATGGTAACTATTTGGTTTTGTTGCCATGGCAACTTTGGTGTTGTGTTGCCATGTCCACCATGGAGTTTTGTTGCCATGGTAACCGTGCTGTTGAGTTACCATTGTAAGCATGCGGTTGTATTGCCATTTTAACCCTGGAATTGTGTTGCCATGGCAACCATGGGGTTGGGTTGCCATGGCAAACATGCAGTTGTGTTGCCATGGTAACCATTTGGTGGTGTTACCATGGCAACCATGGGGTTGTGCTGTCATGGGGATGTCATGGGGATGGGTTGCCATGGTAACCATGCGGTTGTGTTGCCATTGTAACCCTGGAGTTGTGTTGCCATGGAAACCATAGGGTTGTGTTGCCATGTTAACCATGGGGATGGTTGCCATGGCAAGCATGGGGTTTTGTTGCCATGGAAACCATGGGGTTGGGTTGCTATGGCAAACATGCGGTTGTGTTACCATGGTAAAAATTTGGTTGTGTTGCCATGGCAAACATGGGGTGGTGTTGTCATGGCAACCATGGGGTTGTATTTCCATGGTTACCATTTTGTTGTGTTGCAATGGTTACCATGGGGTAGTGTTGCCATGGCAACCACCGGGTGGTGTTACCAAGGCAACCATATTTTTCTTTTGCCATGGTAACCATGGTATTTTTTTCCAATAGCAACCATGGTGTTGTGCTGCCATGGTAAGCATGGGGTTGTGTTTCCATGGTAACCATTTGATTCTGTTGCCACGGCAACCATGAAATTGGGTTGCCATGGCAACCATGGGGTGGTGTTGCCTTGGCACCATGGTTTTATGTTGCCATGGGAACCATGGTGTTGTATTGCCATGGGAACCATGGGGTTTTGTTACCATGGCAACCATGGTTTCCTGTTGCCATGGTAACTATTTGGTTTTGTTGCCATGGCAACTTTGGTGTTGTGTTGCCATGTCCACCATGGAGTTTTGTTGCCATGGTAACCGTGCTGTTGAGTTACCATTGTAAGCATGCGGTTGTATTGCCATTTTAACCCTGGAATTGTGTTGCCATGGCAACCATGGGGTTGGGTTGCCATGGCAAACATGCAGTTGTGTTGCCATGATAAGCATGGAGTTGTGTTTCCATGGTAACCATTTGATTCTGTTGCCATGGCAACCATGGAATTGGGTTGCCATGGCAACCATGGGGTGGTGTTGCCATGGCAACCATGGTTTTATGTTGCCATGGTAACCATGGTGTTGGGTTGCCATGGCAACCATAGGGTTTTGTTGCCATGGCAACCATGGTTTTATGTTGCCATGGTAACCATGGGTTTGGGTTGCCATGGCAACCATGCGGTTGTGTTGCCATGGCAACCGTGGGGTGGTGTTGCCAAGGCAACCATGGTGTGGGGTTGCCATGGCAATCATGGGATTTTGCTTCCATGGAAACCATAGGGTTGTGTTGCCCTGGTAACCATGGGGTGGTGTTTCCATGGCAAACATGGGTTTGTGTTGTTATGGTAACCATGGGGTTGGGTTGCCATGGCAACCATAGGTTTTGGTTGCCATAGCAACCATGGAGTTCTGTTGCCATGGTAACCATGGTGTTGTGTTGCCATGGCATCCATGGGGTGGGGTTGTCATGGTAACCATGGAGTTGGGTTGCAATGGGAACCCTCGGGTGGTGTTTCCATGGAAACCATGGTTTTCTGTGGCCATGGTAACCAAGGGGTTTTGTTGCCATGGTAACCGTGCTGTTGAGTTACCATTGTAACCATGCGGTTGTATTGCCATTTTAACCCTGGAATTGTGTTGCTATGGCAACCATGGGGTTGGGTTGCCATGGCAAACATACAGTTGTGTTGCCATGGTAACAATGCGGTTGTGTTGCCATGGCAACCGTGGGGTGGTGTTGCCATGGTAACCATGGGGTGGGGTTGCCATGGCAACCATGGGATTTTGCTTCCATGGAAACCATGGGGTTGTGTTGCCCTGGTAACCATGGGGTTGTGTTGCCATGGCAAACATGGGTTTGTGTTGTTATGGTAACCATGGGGTTGTGTTGCCATGGCAACCATGGGGTGGGGTTGTCATGGTAACCATGGAGTTGGGTTGCAACGGGAACCCTCGGGTGGTGTTTCCATGGAAACCATAGTTTTCTGTGGCCATGGTAACCAAGGGGTTTTGTTGCCATGGTAACTATGGGGTTGGGTTGCCATGGCAACCATCGAGTGCGATGCCATGGCAGCCATGGTTTCTGTTGCCATGGTAACCATGGGGTTGTGTTTGCAGAGTAACTATGTGGTTATATTGCCATGGTAACTATTTGGTTGTTTTGCCATGGCAACTTTGGTGTTGTGTTGCCATGGCAACCATGCGGTTGGGTTGCTACGGTAACCATGCGGTTGTGTTGCCATGTCAACCATGGAGTTTTGTTGCCATGGTAACCATGCGGTTGTGTTGCCATTTTAACTTTGGAGTTGTGTTGCCATGGCAACCATGGGGTTGTGTTGCCATGTTAACCATGGTGTTGTGTTGCCATGGCAACCAAGGGGTTGTGTTGCCATGGTAACCATGGGGTTCGGTTGCCATGGCAACCATGGGGTTTTGTTGCTACTGAAACCATGGGGTTGATTTGCCATGGCAACCAAGGGGTTGTGTTGCCATGGTAACCATAGTGTTGTGTTGCCATGGCAACCAAGGGGTTGTGTTGCCATTGTAACCATGGGGTTTTGTTTCCATGGTAACAATTTGGTTGTGTTGCCATGGCAGCCATTAGGTTCGGCTGCCATGGCAACCATCGGGTGGCGATGCCATGGTAACCATGGTGTTTCTGTTGCCATGGTAACCATGGGGTTGTGTTGGCAGGGTAACCATGGGGTTATATTGCCATGGCAACCGTGGGGTGGTGTTGCCATGGTAAGCATGGGGTTGGTTTTCCATGGCAACCATGTGATTTTGCTTCCATGGAAACCATGGGGTTGTGTTGCCCTGGTAATCATGGGGTTGTGTTGCCATGGCAAACATGGGTTTGTGTTGTCATGGTAACCATGGGGTTGGGTTGCCATGGCAACCATGGGGTTTGGTTGCCATAGCAACAATGGAGTTCTGTTGCCATGGTAACCATGGTGTTGTGCTTCCATGGCAACCATGGGGTGGGGTTGTCATGGTAACCAGGGGGTTGGGTTGCAACGGCAACCCTCGGGTGGTGTTTCCATGGAAACCATGGTTTTCTGTGGCCATGGTAACCAAGGGGTTTTGTTGCCATGGAAACCAAGGGGTTCTGTTTCCATGGCAACCATGGGTTTGTGTTGACATGGTAAGCATGGGGTTGTGTTGCCATGGTAAGCATGGGGTTGTGTTTCCATGGTAACCATTTGATTCTGTTGCCATGGCAACCATGGAATTGGGTTGCCATGGCAACCATGGGGTGGTGTTGCCTTGGCACCATGGTTTTATGTTGCCATGGGAACCATGGTGTTGTATTGCCGTGGGAACCATGGGGTTTTGTTACCATGGCAACCATGGTTTTCTGTTGCCATGGTAACTATTTGGTTTTGTTGCCATGGCAACTTTGGTGTTGTGTTGCCATGTCCACCATGGAGTTTTGTTGCCATGGTAACCGTGCTGTTGAGTTACCATTGTAAGCATGCGGTTGTATTGCCATTTTAACCCTGGAATTGTGTTGCCATGGCAACCATGGGGTTGGGTTGCCATGGCAAACATGCGGTTGTGTAGCCATGGTAACCATTTGGTGGTGTTACCATGGCAACCATGGGGTTGTGCTGTCATGGCAGCCATGGGGATGGGTTGCAATGGCTACCATGCGGATGTGTTGCCATGGTAACCATGGAGTTTTGTTGCCATGGTAATCATGCTGTTGGGTTGCCATGGTAACCATGCGGTTGTGTTGCCATTGTAACCCTGGAGTTGTGTTGCCATGGAAACCATAGGGTTGTGTTGCCATGTTAACCATGGGGATGGTTGCCATGGCAACCATGGGGTTTTGTTGCCATGGAAACCATGGGGTTGGGTTGCTATGGCAAACATGCGGTTGTGTTACCATGGTAAAAATTTGGTTGTGTTGCCATGGCAAACATGGGGTGGTGTTGTCATGGCAACCATGGGGTTGTATTTCCATGGTTAACATTTTGTTGTGTTGCAATGGATACCATGGGGTAGTGTTGCCATGGCAACCACCGGGTGGTGTTGCCAAGGCAACCATGGTTTTCTTTTGCCATGGTAACCATGGTATTTTTTTCCAATAGCAACCATGGGGTGGTGTTGCCATGGTAACCATGGTGGTGTGTTGCCATGGCAACCATGGAATTTTGTTGCCATGGCAACCATGGGTTTGTGTTTCTATGGTAACCATTGTGTTGTGTTGCCATGGCAACCAAGGGGTTGTGTTGTCTTGTTAACCATGGGGTTGGGTGTCCATGGCAAAAATGCTGTTGTGTTGCCATGGCAACCATGCGGTTGTGTTGCGATGGCAAACATTGGTTGGTGTTGCCATGTTAACCATGGGGTTGATTTGCCATGGTAGCCAAAAAAGTTGTGTTGCCATGGCAACCATGGCGTTTTTTTGCCATGTTAACCATATGGTTGTGTTGCCATGGCTTCCATGGGGTGGTGTTGCCATGGTAACCATGGGGTTGTGTTGCAATGGCAACCATGGGGTGGTGTTGCCATGGCAAACATACAGTTGTGTTGCCATGGTAACAATGCGGTTGTGTTGCCATGGCAACCGTGGGGTGGTGTTGCCATGGTAACCATGGGGTTGTGTTGCAATGGCAACCATGGGGTTTTGTTGCCATGGCAAACATACAGTTGTGTTGCCATGGTAACAATACGGTTGTTTTGCCATGGCAACCGTGGGGTGGTGTTGCCATGGTAACCATGGGGTGGGGTTGCCATGTCAACCATGGGATTTTGCTTCCATGGAAACGATGGGGTTGTGTTGCCCTGGTAACCATGGGGTTTTGTTGCCATGGCAAACACGGGTTTGTGTTGTTATGGTAACCTTGGTGTTGGGTTGCCATGGCAACCATGGGTTTTGTTTGCCATAGCAACCATGGGGTTGTGTTGCCCTGGTAACCATGTGGTTGTGTTGCCATGGCAACCATGGTGTGGGGTTGTCATGGTAACCATGGAGTTGGGTTGCAACGGGAACCATCGGGTGGTGTTTCCATGGAAACCATGGTTTTCTGTGGCCATGGTAACCAAGGGGTTTTGTTGCCATGGTAACTATGGGGTTGGGTTGCCATGGCAACCATCGAGTGGCGATGCCATGGCAGCCATGGTTTCTGTTGCCATGGTAACCATGGGGTTGTGTTTGCAGAGTAACCATGTGGTTATATTGCCATGGTAACTATGGGGTTGTGTTGCCATGGCAACTTTGTTGTTGTGTTGCCATGGGAACCATGCGGTTGTGTTGACATGGTAACCATGGGGTAGTGTTACCATGGCAACCACGTGGTTGTGTTGCCATGGGAACAATGGGGTTGGGTTGCCATGGCAACCACGGGGTTTGGTTGCTATGGTAACCATGGCGTTCTGTTGCCATGGTAACCATGGGGTAGTGTTGCCATGGCAACCATGCGGTTGTGTTGCCATGTTAACTATGGGGTTGTGTTGCCATGGCAACCACGGTGTTGTGTTGCCATGTCAACCATGGAGTTTTGTTGCCACGGTAACCATGCGGGTGTGTTGCCATTTTAACGTTGGAGTTGTGTTGCCATGGAAACCATGGGGTTGTGTTGCCATGTTAACCATGGGGTTGTGTTGCCATGGCAACCAAGGGGTTGTGTTGCCATGGTAACCATGGGGTTCGGTTGCCATGGTAACCATTGTGTTCGGTTGCCATGGGAACCATGGGGTTTTGTTGCTACTGAAACCATGGGGTTGTGTTGCGATGGTAACCCTGCGGTTGTGTTGCCATGGCAACCATGGAATTTTATTGCCATGGCAACCATCGGTTTGTGTTTCGATGGAAACCATTGTGTTGTGTTACCATGGCAATTAAGGGGTTGTGTTGCCATGGTAACCATGGGGTTGGGTTGCCATGGCAAACATGCGGTTGTGTTGCCATGGTAACCATGCGGTTGTGTTGCGATGGCAACCATTGGGTGGTGTTGCCATGGTAACAATCAAGTTGGGTTTCCATGGACACAATGGTGTTGTGTTGCTGTGGTAACCATGGGGTTGTGTTCCCATGGCAACCATGGCGTTGTGTTGTCATGGCAACCATGGGTTTGGGTTGCCATGGCAACCATGCTGTTGTGTTGCCATGGCAACCGTGGGGTGGTGTTGCCATGGCAACCATGGGGTGGGGTTGACATGGCAATCATGGGATTTTGCTTCCATGGAAACCATAGGGTTGTGTTGTCCTGGTAACCATGGGGTTGTGTTTCCATGGCAAACATGGGTTTCTGTTGTTATGGTAACCATGGGGTTTGGTTGCCATGGCAACCATGGGTTTTGGTTGCAATAGCAACCATGGAGTTCTGTTGCCATGGTAACCATGGTGTTGTGTTGCCATGGCAACCATGGGGTGGGGTTGTCATGGTAACCAGGGGGTTGGGTTGCAACGGCAACCCTCGGGTGGTGTTTCCATGGAAACCATGGTTTTCTGTGGCCATGGTAACCAAGGGGTTCTGTTTCCATGGCAACCATGGGTTTGTGTTGACATGGTAACCATGGGGTTGTGTTGCCATGGTAAGCATGGGGTTGTGTTTCCATGGTAACCATTTGATTCTGTTGCCATGGCAACCATGGAATTGGGTTGCCATGGCAACCATGGGGTGGTGTTGCCTTGGCACCATGGTTTTATGTTGCCATGGGAACAATGGTGTTGTATTGCCATGGGAACCATGGGGTTTTGTTACCATGGCAACCATGGTTTTCTGTTGCCATGGTAACTATTTGGTTTTGTTGCCATGGCAACTTTGGTGTTGTGTTGCCATGGCAACCATGCGGTTGGGTTGCAATGGTAACCATGCGGTTGTGTTGCCATGTCAACCATGGAGTTTAGTTGCCATGGTAACCATGCTGTTGAGTCACCATGGTAACCATGCGGTTGTGTTGACATGGCAACCATTGGGTGGTATTGCCATGGTAACCATGGGGTTCGGTTGCTATGGCAACCATGGGGTTTTGTTGCTACTGAAACCATGGGGTTGTGTTGCCATGGTAACCGTGGGGTTGTGTTGCCATGGTAACAATACGGTTGTTTTGCCATGGCAACCGTGGGGTGGGGTTGCCATGGCAACCATTGGGTGGTGTTGCCATGGCAAGCATGGGGTGGGGTTGCCATGGCAATCATGGGATTTTGCTTCCATGGAAACCATGGGGTTGTGTTGCCCTGGTAACCCTGGGGTTGTGTTGCCATGGCAAACATGGGATGGGGTCTTCATGGTAATCATGGATTTGGGTTGCAACGGGAACCATCGGGTGGTGTTTCCATGGAAACCATGGTTTTCTTTGGCCATGGTAACCAAGGGGTTTTGTTGCCATGGTAACTATGGGGTTGGGTTGCCATGGCAACCATCGAGTGCGATGCCATGGCAGCCATGGTTTCTGTTGCCATGGTAACCATGGGGTTGTGTTTGCAGAGTAACCATGTGGTTTTGTTGCCATGGTAACTATTTGGTTGTGTTGCCATGTCAACCATGGAGTTTTGTTGCCACGGTAACCATGCGGTTGTGTTGCCATTTTAACGTTGGAGTTGTGTTGCCATGGAAACCATGGGGTTGTGTTGCCATGTTAACCATGGTGTTGTGTTGCCATGGAAAGCAAGGGGTTGTGTTGCCATGGTAACCATGGGGTTTTGTTTCCATGGTAACAATTTGGTTGTGTTGCCATGGTAACCATGGGGTTCGGTTGCCATGGGAACCATGGGGTTTTGTTGCTACTGAAACCATGGGGTTGTGTTGCGATGGTAACCATGGGGTTGTGTTGCCATGGCAACCAAGGGGTTGTGTTGCCATGGTAACCATGGGGTTCAATTGCCATGGTAAACATGATGTTGTGCTGCCATGGCAACCATGGTGTTTTGTTGCCATGGTAACCATTGGGTTGTATTTCCATGGTTACCTTTTGGTTGTGTTTCAATTATTACTGTGGGGTTGTGTTGCCCTGGCAACCACCGGGTGATGTTGCCAAGGCAACCATGGTTTTCTGTTGCCATGGTAACCATGGTATTTTTTTCCAATGGCAACCATGGTGTGGTGTTGCCATGGTAACCATGGGGTTCGGTTTCCATGGGAACCATGGTTTTTTTTTGCCATGGCAACCATGGGTTTGTGTTTCCATGGTAACTATGGTGTTGCGTTGCCATGGCAACCAAGGGGTTGTGTTGCCATGGTAACCATGCGCTTGGGTTACCATTTTAACTATTTGGTTGTTTTGCCATGGACACCATGTGGTTGATTTGCCATGGCAACCAAGGGGTTGTGTTGCCATTGTAACCATGGGGTTTTGTTTCCATGGTAACAATTTGGTTGTGTTGCCATGGCAGCCATTAGGTTCGGTTGCCATGGCAACCATCGGGTGGCGATGCCATGGTAACCATGGTGTTTCTGTTGCCATGGTAACCATGGGGTTGTGTTGGCAGGGTAACCATGGGGTTATATTGCCATGGCAACCGTGGGGTGGTGTTGCCATGGTAACCATGGGGTTGGGTTTCCATGGCAACCATGTGATTTTGCTTCCATGGAAACCATGGGGTTGTGTTGCCCTGGTAATCATGGGGTTGTGTTGCCATGGCAAACATGGGTTTGTGTTGTCATGGTAACCATGGGGTTGGGTTGCCATGGCAACCATGGGGTTGGGTTGCCATAGCAACAATGGAGTTCTGTTGCCATGGTAACCATGGTGTTGTGCTTCCATGGCAACCATGGGGTGGGGTTGTCATGGTAACCAGGGGGTTGGGTTGCAACGGCAACCCTCGGGTGGTGTTTCCATGGAAACCATGGTTTTCTGTGGCCATGGTAACCAAGGGGTTTTGTTGCCATGGAAACCAAGGGGTTCTGTTTCCATGGCAACCATGGGTTTGTGTTGACATGGTAAGCATGGGGTTGTGTTGCCATGGTAAGCATGGGGTTGTGTTTCCATGGTAACCATTTGATTCTGTTGCCATGGCAACCATGGAATTGGGTTGCCATGGCAACCATGGGGTGGTGTTGCCTTGGCACCATGGTTTTATGTTGCCATGGGAACCATGGTGTTTTATTGCCATGGGAACCATGGGGTTTTGTTACCATGGCAACCATGGTTTTCTGTTGCCATGGTAACTATTTGGTTTTGTTGCCATGGCAACTTTGGTGTTGTGTTGCCTTGTCCACCATGGAGTTTTGTTGCCATGGTAACCGTGCTGTTGAGTTACCATTGTAGCCATGCGTTTGTATTGCCATTTTAACCCTGGAATTGTGTTGCCATGGCAACCATGGGGTTGCGTTGCCATGGCAACCATGGGGTTGGGTTGCCATGGCAAACATGCGGTTGTGTTGCCATGGTAACCATTGGGTGGTATTGCCATGGTAACCATGGGGTTCGGTTGCTATGGCAACCATGGGGTTTTGTTGCTACTGAAACCATGGGGTTGTGTTGCCATGGTAACCATGGGGTTGTGTTGCCATGGTAACAATACGGTTGTTTTGCCATGGCAACCGTGGGGTGGGGTTGCCATGGCAACCATTGGGTGGTGTTGCCATGGCAAGCATGGGGTGGGGTTGCCATGGCAATCATGGGATTTTGCTTCCATGGAAACCATGGGGTTGTGTTGCCCTGGTAACCCTGGGGTTGTGTTGCCATGGCAAACATGGGATGGGGTCTTCATGGTAATCATGGATTTGGGTTGCAACGGGAACCATCGGGTGGTGTTTCCATGGAAACCATGGTTTTCTTTGGCCATGGTAACCAAGGGGTTTTGTTGCCATGGTAACTATGGGGTTGGGTTGCCATGGCAACCATCGAGTGCGATGCCATGGCAGCCATGGTTTCTGTTGCCATGGTAACCATGGGGTTGTGTTTGCAGAGTAACCATGTGGTTTTGTTGCCATGGTAACTATTTGGTTGTGTTGCCATGTCAACCATGGAGTTTTGTTGCCACGGTAACCATGCGGTTGTGTTGCCATTTTAACGTTGGAGTTGTGTTGCCATGGAAACCATGGGGTTGTGTTGCCATGTTAACCATGGTGTTGTGTTGCCATGGAAAGCAAGGGGTTGTGTTGCCATGGTAACCATGGGGTTTTGTTTCCATGGTAACAATTTGGTTGTGTTGCCATGGTAACCATGGGGTTCGGTTGCCATGGGAACCATGGGGTTTTGTTGCTACTGAAACCATGGGGTTGTGTTGCGATGGTAACCATGGGGTTGTGTTGCCATGGCAACCAAGGGGTTGTGTTGCCATGGTAACCATGGGGTTCAATTGCCATGGTAAACATGATGTTGTGCTGCCATGGCAACCATGGTGTTTTGTTGCCATGGTAACCATTGGGTTGTATTTCCATGGTTACCTTTTGGTTGTGTTTCAATTATTACTGTGGGGTTGTGTTGCCCTGGCAACCACCGGGTGATGTTGCCAAGGCAACCATGGTTTTCTGTTGCCATGGTAACCATGGTATTGTTTTCCAATGGCAACCATGGTGTGGTGTTGCCATGGTAACCATGGGGTTCGGTTTCCATGGGAACCATGGTTTTTTTTTTGCCATGGCAACCATGGGTTTGTGTTTCCATGGTAACTATGGTGTTGCGTTGCCATGGCAACCAAGGGGTTGTGTTGCCATGGTAACCATGCGCTTGGGTTACCATTTTAACTATTTGGTTGTTTTGCCATGGACACCATGTGGTTGATTTGCCATGGCAACCAAGGGGTTGTGTTGCCATTGTAACCATGGGGTTTTGTTTCCATGGTAACAATTTGGTTGTGTTGCCATGGCAGCCATTAGGTTCGGTTGCCATGGCAACCATCGGGTGGCGATGCCATGGTAACCATGGTGTTTCTGTTGCCATGGTAACCATGGGGTTGTGTTGGCAGGGTAACCATGGGGTTATATTGCCATGGCAACCGTGGGGTGGTGTTGCCATGGTAACCATGGGGTTGGGTTTCCATGGCAACCATGTGATTTTGCTTCCATGGAAACCATGGGGTTGTGTTGCCCTGGTAATCATGGGGTTGTGTTGCCATGGCAAACATGGGTTTGTGTTGTCATGGTAACCATGGGGTTGGGTTGCCATGGCAACCATGGGGTTGGGTTGCCATAGCAACAATGGAGTTCTGTTGCCATGGTAACCATGGTGTTGCGCTTCCATGGCAACCATGGGGTGGGGTTGTCATGGTAACCAGGGGGTTGGGTTGCAACGGCAACCCTCGGGTGGTGTTTCCATGGAAACCATGGTTTTCTGTGGCCATGGTAACCAAGGGGTTTTGTTGCCATGGAAACCAAGGGGTTCTGTTTCCATGGCAACCATGGGTTTGTGTTGACATGGTAAGCATGGGGTTGTGTTGCCATGGTAAGCATGGGGTTGTGTTTCCATGGTAACCATTTGATTCTGTTGCCATGGCAACCATGGAATTGGGTTGCCATGGCAACCATGGGGTGGTGTTGCCTTGGCACCATGGTTTTATGTTGCCATGGGAACCATGGTGTTTTATTGCCATGGGAACCATGGGGTTTTGTTACCATGGCAACCATGGTTTTCTGTTGCCATGGTAACTATTTGGTTTTGTTGCCATGGCAACTTTGGTGTTGTGTTGCCTTGTCCACCATGGAGTTTTGTTGCCATGGTAACCGTGCTGTTGAGTTACCATTGTAGCCATGCGTTTGTATTGCCATTTTAACCCTGGAATTGTGTTGCCATGGCAACCATGGGGTTGCGTTGCCATGGCAACCATGGGGTTGGGTTGCCATGGCAAACATGCGGTTGTGTTGCCATGGTAACCATTTGGTGGTGTTACCATGGCAACCATGGGGTTGTGCTGTCATGGCAGCCATGGGGATGGGTTGCAATGGCTACCATGCGGATGTGTTACCATGGTAACCATGGAGTTTTGTTGCCATGGTAATCATGCTGTTGGGTTGCCATGGTAACCATGCGGTTGTGTTGCCATGGTAACCCTGGAGTTGTGTTGCCATGGAAACCATAGGGTTGTGTTGCCATGTTAACCATGGGGATGGTTGCCATGGCAACCATGGGGTTTTGTTGCCATGGAAACCATGGGGTTGGGTTGCTATGGCAAACATGCGGTTGTGTTACCATGGTAAAAATTTGGTTGTGTTGCCATGGCAAACATGGGGTGGTGTTGTCATGGCAACCATGGGGTTGTATTTCCATGGTTACCATTTTGTTGTGTTGCAATGGTTACCATGGGGTAGTGTTGCCATGGCAACCACCGGGTGGTGTTGCCAAGGCAACCATGGTTTTCTTTTGCCATGGTAACCATGGTATTTTTTTCCAATAGCAACCATGGGGTGGTGTTGCCATGGTAACCATGGGGTTGTGTTGCCATGGCAACCATGGAATTTTGTTGCCATGGCAACCATGGGTTTGTGTTTCTATGGTAACCATTGTGTTGTGTTGCCATGGCAACCAAGGGGTTGTGTTGTCTTGTTAACCATGGGGTTGGGTGTCCATGGCAAAAATGCTGTTGTGTTGCCATGGCAACCATGCGGTTGTGTTGCGATGGCAAACATTGGGTGGTGTTGCCATGGTAACCGTGGGGTTGATTTGCCATGGTAACCAAAAAAGTTGTGTTGCCATGGCAACCATGGGGTGGTGTTGCCATGGTAACCATGGGGTTGTGTTCAATGGCAACCATGGGGTTATGTTGCCATGGCAAACATACAGTTGTGTTGCCATGGTAACAATGCGGCTGTGTTGCCATGGCAACCGTGGGGTGGTGTTGGCATGGTAACCATGGGGTGGGGTTGCCATGGCAACCATGGGATTTTACTTCCATGGAAACCATGGGGTTGTGTTGCCCTGGTAACCATGGGGTTGTGTTGCCATGGCAAACATTGGTTTGTGTTGTTATGGTAACCATGGGGTGGGGTTGCCATGGCAACCATGGGATTTTGCTTCCATGGAAACCATGGGGTTGTGTTGCCCTGGTTACCATGGGGTTGTGTTGCCATGGCAAACATGGGTTTGTGTTGCCATTGTAATCATGGTGTTGTTTTTCCATGGCAACCATGGGGTAAGGTTATCATGGTAACCATGGAGTTGTGTTGCCATGGCATCCATGGGGTGGGGTTGTCATGGTAACCATGGAGTTGGGTTGCAACGGGAACCCTCGGGTGGTGTTTCCATGGAAACCATGGTTTTCTGTGGCCATGGTAACCAAGGGGTTTTGTTGCCATGGTAACTATGGGGTTGGGTTGCCATGGCAACCATCGAGTGGCGATGCCATGGCAACCATGGTTTCTGTTGCCATGGTAACCATGGGGTTGTGTTTGCAGAGTAACCATGTGGTTATATTGCGTTGGTAACTATTTCGTTGTGCTGCCATGGCAACCATGCGGTTGGGTTGCAATGGTAACCATGCGGTTGTGTTGCCATTGTAACATTGGAGTTCTGTTGCCATGGAAACCATGGGGTTGTGTTGCCATGTTAAACATGGTGTTGTGTTGCCATGGCAACCAAGGGGTTGTGTTGCCATGGTAACCATTGGGTTCGGTTGCCATGGCAACCATGGGGTTTTGTTGCTACTGAAACCATGGGGTTGTGTTGCGATGGTAACCATGGGGTTGTGTTGCAATGGCAACCGTGGAATTTCATTGCCATGGCAACCATGGGTTTGTGTTTCGATGGAAACCATTGTGTTGTGTTGCCATGGCAATTAAGGGGTTGTGATGCCATGGTAACCATGGGGTTGGGTTGCCATGGCAAACATGCGGTTGTGTTGCCATGGTAACCATGCGGTTGTGTTGCGATGGCAACCATTGGGTGGTGTTGCCATGGTAACCATCAAGTTGGGTTTCCATGGACACAATGGTGTTGTGTTGCCGTGGTAACCATGGGGTTGTGTTGCCATGGCAACCATGGCGTTGTGTTGTCATGGCAACCGTGGGGTGGGGTTGCCATGGCAATCATGGGATTTTGCTTCCATGGAAACGATAGGGTTGTGTTGCCCTGGTAACCATGGGGTTGTGTTGCCATGGCAAACATGGGTTTGTGTTGTTATGGTAACCATGGGGTTGGGTTGCCATGGCAACCATGGGGTTTGGTTGCCATAGCAACCATGGAGTTCTGTTGCCATGGTAACCATGGTGTTGTGTTGCCATGGCAACCATGGGGTTGGGTTGTCATGGTAACCAGGGGGTTGGGTTGCAACGGCAACCCTCGGGTGGTGTTTCCATGGAAACCATGGTTTTCTGTGGCCATGGTAACCAAGGGGTTTTGTTGCCATGGAAACCAAGGGGTTCTGTTTCCATGGCAACAATGGGGTTGGGTTGCCATGGCAAACATGCGGCTGTGTTGCCACGGTCACCATTTGGTGGTGTTACCATGGCAACCATGGGGTTGTGCTGTCATGGCAGCCATGGGGATGGGTTGCAATGGCTACCATGCGGATGTGTTACCATGGTAACCATGGAGTTTTGTTGCCATGGTAATCATGCTGTTGGGTTGCCATGGTAACCATGCGGTTGTGTTGCCATTGTAACCCTGGAGTTGTGTTGCCATGGAAACCATAGGGTTGTGTTGCCATGTTAACCATGGGGTTGGGTTGCCATGGCAAACAGGCGGTTGTGTTACCATGGTAAAAATTTGGTTGTGTTGCCATGGCAAACATGGGGTGGTGTTGTCATGGCAACCATGGGGTTGTATTTCCATGGTTACCATTTTGTTGTGTTGCAATGGTTACCATGGGGTAGTGTTGCCATGGCAACCATGGTTTTCTTTTGCCATGGTAACCATGGTATTTTTTTCCAATAGCAACCATGGGGTGGTGTTACCATGGTAACCATGGGGTTGTGTTGCCATGGCAACCATGAATTTTGTTGCCATGGCAACCATGGGTTTGTGTTTCTATGGTAACCATTGTGTTGTTTTGCCATGGCAAACAAGGGGTTGTGTTGTCTTGTTAACCATGGGGTTGGGTGTCCATGGCAAAAATGCTGTTGTGTTGCCATGGCAACCATGCGGTTGTGTTGCGATGGCAAACATTGGTTGGTGTTGCCATGTTAACCATGGGGTTGATTTGCCATGGTAGCCAAAAAAGTTGTGTTGCCATGGCAACCATGGCGTTTTTTTGCCATGTTAACCATATGGTTGTGTTGCTATGGCTTCCATGGGGTTATGTTGCCATGGCAAACATACAGTTGTGTTGCCATGGTAACAATGCGGTTGTGTTGCCATGGCAACCGTGGGGTGGTGTTGGCATGGTAACCATGGGGTGGGGTTGCCATGGCAACCATGGGATTTTGCTTCCATGGAAACCATGGGGTTGTGTTGCCATGGCAAACATGGGTTTGTGTTGTTATGGTAACCTTGGGGTTGGGTTGCCATGGCAACCATGGGTTTTGGTTGCCATAGCAACCATGGAGTTGGGTTGCAACGGGAACCCTCGGGTGGTGTTTCCATGGAAACCATGGTTTTCTGTGGCCATGGTAACCAAGGGGTTTTGTTGCCATGGTAACTATGGGGTTGGGTTGCCATGGCAACCATCGAGTGGCGATGCCATGGCAACCATGGTTTCTGTTGCCATGGTAACCATGGGGTTGTGTTTGCAGAGTAACCATGTGATTATATTGCGTTGGTAACTATTTGGTTGTGTTGCCATGGCAACCATTCGGTTGGGTTGCAATGGTAACCATACGGTTGTGTTGCCATTGTAACATTGGAGTTGTGTTGCCATGGAAACCATGCGGTTGTGTTGCCATGGTAACCATGTGGTTGTGTTGCGATGGCAACCATTGGGTGGTGTTGCCATGGTAACAATGAAGTTGGGTTTCCATGGACACAATTGTGCTGTGTTGCCGTGGTAACCATGGGGTTGTGTTGCCATGGGAACCATGGGGTTGTGTTGTCATGGCAACCATGGGTTTGTGTTTCCATGGCAACCATGCGGTTGTGTTGCCATGGCAACCGTGGGGTGGTGTTGCCAAGGCAACCATGGTGTGGGGTTGCCATGGCAATCATGGGATTTTGCTTCCATGGAAACCATAGGGTTGTGTTGCCCTGGTAACCATGGGGTTGTGTTTCCATGGCAAACATGGGTTTGTGTTGTTATGGTAACCATGGGGTTGGGTTGCCATGGCAACCATAGGTTTTGGTTGCCATACCAACCATGGAGTTCTGTTGCCATGGTAACCATGGTGTTGGGTTGCCATGGCAAACATGCGGTTGTGTTACCATGGTAAAAATTTGGTTGTGTTGCCATGGCAAACATGGGGTGGTGTTGTCATGGCAACCATGGGGTTGTATTTCCATGGTTACCATTTTGTTGTGTTGCAATGGTTACCATGGGGTAGTGTTGCCATGGCAACCATGGTTTTCTTTTGCCATGGTAGCCATGGTATTTTTTTCCAATAGCAACCATGGGGTGGTGTTGCCATGGTAACCATGGTGGTTTGTTGCCATGGCAACCATGGAATTTTGTTGCCATGGCAACCATGGGTTTGTGTTTCTATGGTAACCATTGTGTTGTTTTGCCATGGAAACCAAGGGGTTGTGTTGTCTTGTTAACCATGCGGTTGGGTTGCCATGGCAAAAATGCTGTTGTGTTGCCATGGCAACCGTGCGGTTGTGTTGCGATGGCAAACATTGGGTGGTGTTGCCATGTTAACCATGGGGTTGATTTGCCATGTTAACCATATGGTTGTGTTACCATGGCTTCCATGGGGTGGTGTTGCCATGGTAACCATGGGGTTGTGTTGCAATGGCAACCATGGGGTTTTGTTGCCATGGCAAACATACAGTTGTGTTGCCATGGTAACAATGCGGTTGTGTTGCCATGGCAACCGTGGGGTGGTGTTGGCATGGTAACCATGGGGTGGGGTTGCCATGGCAACCATGGGATTTTGCTTCCATGGAAACCATGGGGTTGTGTTGTCCTGGTAACCATGGGGTTGTGTTGCCATGGCAAACATGGGTTTGTGTTGTTATGGTAACCATGTGGTGGGGTTGCCATGGCAACCATGGGGTGGGGTTGTCATGGTAACCATGGAGTTGGGTTGCAACGGGAACCCTCGGGTGGCGTTTCCATGGAAACCATGGTTTTCTGTGGCCATGGTAACCAAGGGGTTTTGTTGCCATGGTAACTATGGGGTTGGGTTGCCATGGCAACCATCGAGTGGCGATGCCATGGCAACCATGGTTTCTGTTGCCATGGTAACCATGGGGTTGTGTTTGCAGAGTAACCATGTGGTTATATTGCCATGGTAACTATTTGGTTGTTTTGCCATGGCAACTTTGGTGTTGTGTTGCCATGGCAACCATGGAGTTTTGTTGCCATGGTAACCATGCGGTTGTGTTGCCATTTTAACGTTGGAGTTGTGTTGCCATGGAAACCATGGGGTTGTGTTGCCATGTTAACCATGGGGTTGTGTTGCCATGGCAACCAAGGGGTTGTGTTGCCATGGTAACCATGGGGTTCGGTTGCCATGGGAACCATGGGGTTTTGTTGCTACTGAAACCATGGGGTTGTGTTGCCATGGCAACCAAGGGGTTGTGTTGCCATGGTAACCATGGGGTTGTGTTGCCATGGTAACCATGGGGTTGGTTTGCCAGGGCAACAATGGGGTTGCGTTGCCATGGTAAACATGATGTTGTGCTGCCATGGCAACCATGGTGTTTTGTTGCCATGGTAACCATTGGGTTGTATTTCCATGGTTATTTTTTGGTTGTGTTGCAATGGTTACCGTGGGGTTGTGTTGCCTTGGCAACCACCGGGTGATGTTGCCAAGGCAACCATGGTTTTCTGTTGCCATGGTAACCATGGTATTGTTTTCCAATGGCAACCATGGTGTGGTGTTGCCATGGTAACCATGGGGTTCGGTTTCCATGGGAACCATGTTTTTTTTTTTGCCATGGCAACCATGGGTTTGTGTTTCCATGGTAACTATGGTGTTGCGTTGCCATGGCAACCAAGGGGTTGTGTTGCCATGGTAACAATGCGCTTGGGTTACCATTTTAACTATTTGGTTGTTTTGCCAGGGACACCATGTGGTTGATTTGCCATGGCAACCAAGGGGTTGTGTTGCCATGGCAACCAAGGGGTTGTGTTGCCATGGTAACCACGGGATTGTGTTTCCATGGTAACCATGGTGTTGTGTTGCCATGGCAACCAAGGGGTTGTGTTGCCATTGTAACCATGGGGTTTTGTTTCCATGGTAACCATTTGATTCTGTTGCCATGGCAACCATGGAATTGGGTTGCCATGGCAACCATGGGGTGGTGTTGCCTTGGCACCATGGTTTTATGTTGCCATGGGAACTATGGTGTTGTCTTGCCATGGGAACCATGGGGTTTTGTTACCATGGCAACCATGGTTTTCTGTTGCCATGGTAACTATTTGGTTTTGTTGCCATGGCAACTTTGGTGTTGTGTTGCCATGTCCACCATGGAGTTTTGTTGCCATGGTAACCGTGCTGTTGAGTTACCATTGTAACCACGCGGTTGTATTGCCATTTTAACCCTGGAATTGTGTTGCCATGGCAACCATGGGGTTGAGTTGCCATGGCAAACATGCGGTTGTGTTGCCATGGTAACCATTTGGTGGTGTTACCATGGCAACCATGGGGTTGTGCTGTCATGGCAGCCATGGGTTTTGGTTGCAATGGCTACCATGCGGATGTGTTGCCATGGTAACCATGGAGTTCTGTTGCCATGGTAATCATGCTGTTGGGTTCCCATGGTAACCATGCGGTTGTGTTGCCATTGTAACCTTGAAGTTGTGTTTCCATGGAAACCATAGGGTTGTGTTGCCATGTTAACCATGGGGATGGTTGCCATGGCAACCATGGGGTTTTGTTGCCTTGGAAACCATGGGGTTGCGTTGCTATGGCAAACATGCGGTTGTGTTACCATGGTAAAAATTTGGTTGTGTTGCCATGGCAAACATGGGGTGGTGTTGTCATGGCAACCATGGGGTTGTATTTCCATGGTTACCATTTTGTTGTGTTGCAATGGTTACCATGGGGTAGTGTTGCCATGGCAACCACCGGGTGGTGTTGCCAAGGCAACCATGGTTTTCTTTTGCCATGGTAACCATGGTATTTTTTTCCAATAGCAACCATGGGGTGGTGTTGCCATGGTAACCATGGGGTTGTGTTGCCATGGCAACCATGGAATTTTGTTGCCATGGCAACCATGGGTTTGTGTTTCTATGGTAACCATTGTGTTGTGTTGCCATGGCAACCAAGGGGTTGTGTTGTCTTTTTAACCATGGGGTTGGGTTGCCATGGCAAAAATGCTGTTGTGTTGCCATGGCAACCATGCGGTTGTGTTGCGATGGCAAACATTGGGTTTTGTTGCCATGGTAACCGTGGGGTTGATTTGCCATGGTAACCAAAAAAGTTGTGTTGCCATGGCAACCATGGCGTTTTTTTGCCATGTTAACCATATGGTTGTGTTGCCATGGCTTCCATGGGGTGGTGTTGCCATGGTAACCATGGGGTTGTGTTGCAATGGCAACCATGGGGTTTTTTATTGCCATGGGAAACATACAGATGTGTTGCCATAGTAACCATGCGGTTGTGTTGCCATGGCAACCGTGGGGTGGTGTTGCCATGGTAACCATGGGGTTGTGTTGCCGTGGCAAACATACAGTTGTGTTGCCATGGTAACAATGCGGTTGTGTTGCCATGGCAACCGTGGGGTGGTGTTGCCATGGTAACCATGGGGTGGGGTTGCCATGGCAACCTTGGGATTTTGCTTCCATGGAAACCATGGGGTTGTGTTGCCCTGGTAACCATGGGGTTGTGTTGCCATGGCAAACATGGGTTTGTGTTGTTATGGTAACCTTGGGGTTGGGTTGCCATGGCAACCATGGGTTTTGGTTGCCATAGCAACCATGGAGTTCTGTTGCCATGGTAACCATGGTGTTGTTTTCCCCTTGCAACCATGGGGTGGGGTTGTCATGGTAACCATGGAGTTGGGTTGCAACGGGAACCATCGGGTGGTTTTTCCATGGAAGCCATGGTTTTCTGTGGCCATGGTAACCAGGGGGTTTTGTTGCCATGGTAACTATGGGGTTGGGTTGCCATGGCAACCATCGAGTGGCGATGCCATGGCAACCATGGTTTCTGTTGCCATGGTAACCATGGGGTTGTGTTTGCAGAGTAACCATGTGGTTATATTGCCATGGTAACTATTTGGTTGTGTTGCCATGGCAACTTTGGTGTTGTGTTGCCATGGCAACCATGCGGTTGGGTTGCTATGGTAACCATGCGGTTGTGTTGCCATGTCAACCATGGAGTTCTGTTGCCACGGTAACCATGCGGTTGTGTTGCCATTTTAACGTTGGAGTTGTGTTGCCATGGAAACCATGGGGTTGTGTTGCCATGTTAACCATGGTGTTGTGTTGCCATGGCAACCAAGGGGTTGTGTTGCCATGGTAACCATGGGGTTGTGTTGCCATGGTAACCATGGGGTTGGTTTGCCATGGCAACAATGGGGTTGCGTTGCCATGGTAAACATGATGTTGTGCTGCCATGGCAACCATGGTGTTTTGTTGCCATGGTAACCATTGGGTTGTATTTCCATGGTTACCTTTTGGTTGTGTTGCAATGGTTACCGTGGGGTTGTGTTGCCTTGGCAACCACCGGGTGATATTGCCAAGGCAACCATGGTTTTCTGTTACCATGGCAACCATGGGGTTGTGCTGTCATGGCAGCCATGGGTTTTGGTTGCAACGGCTACCATGCGGATGTGTTGCCATGGTAACCATGGAGTTCTGTTGCCATGGTAATCATGCTGTTGGGTTGCCATGGTAACCATGCGGTTGTGTTGCCATTGTAACCTTGGAGTTGTGTTGCCATGGAAACCATAGGGTTGTGTTGCCATGTTAACCATGGGGATGGTTGCCATGGCAACCATGGGGTTTTGTTGCCTTGGAAACCATGGGGTTGCGTTGCTATGGCAAACATGCGGTTGTGTTACCATGGTAAAAATTTGGTTGTGTTGCCATGGCAAACATGGGGTTGTATTTCCATGGTTACCATTTTGTTGTGTTGCCATGGTAACCATGGAGTTGTGTTGCCATGGCAACCATGGAATTTTGTTGCCATGGCAACCATGGGTTTGTGTTTCTATGGTAACCATTGTGTTGCGTTGCCATGGCAACCAAGGGGTTGTGTTGTCTTTTTAACCATGGGGTTGGGTTACCATGGCAAAAATGCTGTTGTGTTGCGATGGCAACCATGCGGTTGTGTTGCGATGGCAAACATTGGGTGGTGTTGCCATGGTAACCATGGGGTTGATTTGCCATGGTAACCAAAAAAGTTGTGTTGCCATGGCAACCATGGCGTTTTTTTTGCCATGGTAACCATATGGTTGTGTTGCCATGGCTTCCATGGGGTGGTGTTGCCATGGTAACCATGGGGTTGTGTTGCAATGGCAACCATGGGGTTTTGTTGCCATGGCAAACATACAGTTGTGTTGCCATGGTAACAATGCGGTTGTGTTGCCATGGCAACCGCGGGGTGGTGTTGCCATGGTAACCATGGGGTTGTGTTGCAATGGCAACCATGGGGTTTTGTTGCCATGGCAAACATGCAGTTGTGTTGCCATGGTTACAATGCGGTTGTGTTGCCATGGAAACTGTGGGATGGTGTTGCCATGGTAACCATGGGGTGGGGTTGCCATGGCAACCATGGGATTTTGCTTCCATGGAAACCATGGGGTTGTGTTGCCCTGGTAACCATGGGGTTGTGTTGCCATGGCAAACATGGGGTTGGTTTGCCATGGCAACAATGGGGATGCGTTTCCATGGTAAACATGATGTTGTGCTGCCATGGCAACCATGGTGTTTTGTTGCCATGGTAACCATTGGGTTGTATTTCCATGGTTACCTTTTGGTTGTGTTGCAATGGTTACCGTGGGGTTGTGTTGCCTTGGCAACCACCGGGTGATGTTGCCAAGGCAACCATGGTTTTCTGTTGCCATGGTAACCATGGTATTGTTTTCCAATGGCAACCATGGGGTGGGGTTGTCATGGTAACCAGGGGGTTGGGTTGCTACTGAAACCATGGGGTTGTGTTGCCATGGCAACCATGGGGTGGGGTTGTCATGGTAACCATGGAGTTGGGTTGCAACGGGAACCCTCGGGTGGTGTTTCCATGGAAACCATGGTTTTCTGTGGCCATGGTAACCAAGGGGTTTTGTTGCCATGGTAACTATGGGGTTGGGTTGCCATGGCAACCATCGAGTGGCGATGCCATGGCAACCATGGTTTCTGTGTCCATGGCAACTATTTGGTTTTGTTGCCATGGCAACTTTGGTGTTGTGTTGCCATGGCAACCATGCGGTTGTGTTGCAATGGTAACCATGCGGTTGTGTTGCCATGTCAACCATGGAGTTTTGTTGCCATGGTAACCATGCTGTTGAGTCACCATGGTAACCATGTGGTTGTGTTGCCATTGTAACATTGGAGTTCTGTTGCCATGGAAACCATGGGGTTTTGTTGCCATGGTAACCATGCGGTTGTGTTGACATGGCAACCATTGGGTGGTATTTCCATGGTAACCATGGGGTTGTGTTGCCATGGCAACCATGGAATTTTGTTGCCATGGCAACCATGGGTTTGTGTTTCTATGGAAACCCTTGTGTTGTGTTGCTATGGCAATTAAGGGGTTGTGTTGCCATGGTAACCATGGGGTTGGGTTGCCATGGCAAACATGCGGTTGTGTTGCCATGGTAACAATGCGGTTGTGTTGCCATGGCAACCGTGGGGTGGTGTTGCCATGGTAACCATGGGGTTGTGTTGCCATGGCAAACATACAGTTGTGTTGCCATGGTAACAATGCGGTTGTGTTGCCATGGCAACCGTGGGGTGGTGTTGCCATGGTAACCATGGGGTGGGGTTGCCATGGCAACCTTGGGATTTTGCTTCCATGGAAACCATGGGGTTGTGTTGCCCTGGTAACCATGGGGTTGTGTTGCCATGGCAAACATGGGTTTGTGTTGTTATGGTAACCTTGGGGTTGGGTTGCCATGGCAACCATGGGTTTTGGTTGCCATAGCAACCATGGAGTTCTGTTGCCATGGTAACCATGGTGTTGTGTTCCCCTTGCAACCATGGGGAGGGGTTGTCATGGTAACCATGGAGTTGGGTTGCAATGGGAACCATCGGGTGGTGTTTCCATGGAAGCCATGGTTTTCTGTGGCCATGGTAACCAAGGGGTTTTGTTGCCATGGTAACTATGGGGTTGGGTTGCCATGGCAACCATCGAGCGGTGATGCCATGGCAACCATGGTTTCTGTTGCCATTGTAACCATGGGGTTGTGTTTGCAGAGTAACCATGTGGTTATATTGCCATGGTAACTATTTGGTTGTGTTGCCATGGCAACTTTGGTGTTGTGTTGCCATGGCAACCATGCGGTTGGGTTGCTATGGTAACCATGCGGTTGTGTTGCCGTGTCAACCATGGAGTTCTGTTGCCACGGTAACCATGCGGTTGTGTTGCCATTTTAACGTTGGAGTTGTGTTGCCATGGAAACCATGGGGTTGTGTTGTCATGTTAACCATGGTGTTGTGTTGCCATGGCAACCAAGGGGTTGTGTTGCCATGGTAACCATGGGGTTCGGTTGCCATGGGAACCATGGGGTTTTGTTGCTACTGAAACCATGGGGTTGTGTTGCGATGGTAACCATGGGGTTGTGTTGCCATGGCAACCAAGGGGTTGTGTTGCCATAGTAACCACCTGGTGGTGTTGCCAAGGCAACCATGGTTTTCTTTTGCCATGGTAACCATGGTATTTTTTTCCAATAGCAACCATGGGGTGGTGTTGCCATGGTAACCATGGGGTTGTGTTGCCATGGCAACCATGGAATTTTGTTGCCATGGCAACCATGGGTTTGTGTTTCTATGGTAACCATTGTGTTGTGTTGCCATGGCAACCAAGGGGTTGTATTGTCTTGTTAACCATGGGGTTGGGTTGCCATGGCAAAAATGCTGTTGTGTTGCCATGGCAACCATGCGGTTGTGTTGCGATGGCAAACATTGGGTGGTGTTGCCATGGTAACCGTGGGGTTGATTTGCCATGGTAACCAAAAAAGTTGCGTTGCCATGGCAACCATGGCGTTTTTTTGCCATGTTAACCATATGGTTGTGTTGCCATGGCTTCCATGGGGTGGTGTTGCCATGGTAACCATGGGGTTGTGTTGCAATGGCAACCATGGGGTTTTTTATTGCCATGGGAAACATACAGATGTGTTGCCATGGTAACAATGCGGTTGTGTTGCCATGGCAACCGCGGGGTGGTGTTGCCATGGTAACCATGGGGTTGTGTTGCCATGGCAAACATACAGTTGTGTTGCCATGGTAACAATGCGGTTGTGTTGCCATGGCAACCGTGGGGTGGTGTTGCCATGGTAACCATGGGGTGGGGTTGCCATGGCAACCTTGGGATTTTGCTTCCATGGAAACCATGGGGTTGTGTTGCCCTGGTAACCATGGGGTTGTGTTGCCATGGCAAACATGGGTTTGTGTTGTTATGGTAACCTTGGGGTTGGGTTGCCATGGCAACCATGGGTTTTGGTTGCCATAGCAACCATGGAGTTCTGTTGCCATGGTAACCATGGTGTTGTGTTCCCCTTGCAACCATGGGGTGGGGTTGTCATGGTAACCATGGAGTTGGGTTGCAACGGGAACCATCGGGTGGTGTTTCCATGGAAGCCATGGTTTTCTGTGGCCATGGTAACCAGGGGGTTTTGTTGCCATGGTAACTATGGGGTTGGGTTGCCATGGCAACCATCGAGCGGTGATGCCATGGCAACCATGGTTTCTGTTGCCATGGTAACCATGGGGTTGTGTTTGCAGAGTAACCATGTGGTTATATTGCCATGGTAACTATTTGGTTGTGTTGCCATGGCAACTTTGGTGTTGTGTTGCCATGGCAACCATGCGGTTGGGTTGCTATGGTAACCATGCGGTTGTGTTGCCATGTCAACCATGGAGTTTTGTTGCCACGGTAACCATGCGGTTGTGTTGCCATTTTAACGTTGGAGTTGTGTTGCCATGGAAACTATGGGGTTGTGTTGCCATGTTAACCATGGTGTTGTGTTGCCATGGCAACCAAGGGGTTGTGTTGCCATGGTAACCATGGGGTTCGGTTGCCATGGGAACCATGGGGTTTTGTTGCTACTGAAACCATGGGGTTGTGTTGCCATGGTAACCATGGGGTTGTGTTGCCATGGCAACCAAGGGGTTGTGTTGCCATGGTAACCATGGGGTTGTGTTGCCATGGTAACCATGGGGTTGGTTTGCCATGGCAACAATGGGGTTGCGTTGCCATGGTAAACATGATGTTGTGCTGCCATGGCAACCATGGTGTTTTGTTGCCATGGTAACCATTGGGTTGTATTTCCATGGTTACCTTTTGGTTGTGTTGCAATGGTTACCGTGGGGTTGTGTTGCCTTGGCAACCACCGGGTGATATTGCCAAGGCAACCATGGTTTTCTGTTACCATGGCAACCATGGGGTTGTGCTGTCATGGCAGCCATGGGTTTTGGTTGCAACGGCTACCATGCGGATGTGTTGCCATGGTAACCATGGAGTTCTGTTGCCATGGTAATCATGCTGTTGGGTTGCCATGGTAACCATGCGGTTGTGTTGCCATTGTAACCTTGGAGTTGTGTTGCCATGGAAACCATAGGGTTGTGTTGCCATGTTAACCATGGGGATGGTTGCCATGGCAACCATGGGGTTTTGTTGCCTTGGAAACCATGGGGTTGCGTTGCTATGGCAAACATGCGGTTGTGTTACCATGGTAAAAATTTGGTTGTGTTGCCATGGCAAACATGGGGTTGTATTTCCATGGTTACCATTTTGTTGTGTTGCCATGGTAACCATGGAGTTGTGTTGCCATGGCAACCATGGAATTTTGTTGCCATGGCAACCATGGGTTTGTGTTTCTATGGTAACCATTGTGTTGCGTTGCCATGGCAACCAAGGGGTTGTGTTGTCTTTTTAACCATGGGGTTGGGTTACCATGGCAAAAATGCTGTTGTGTTGCGATGGCAACCATGCGGTTGTGTTGCGATGGCAAACATTGGGTGGTGTTGCCATGGTAACCATGGGGTTGATTTGCCATGGTAACCAAAAAAGTTGTGTTGCCATGGCAACCATGGCGTTTTTTTGCCATGGTAACCATATGGTTGTGTTGCCATGGCTTCCATGGGGTGGTGTTGCCATGGTAACCATGGGGTTGTGTTGCAATGGCAACCATGGGGTTTTGTTGCCATGGCAAACATACAGTTGTGTTGCCATGGTAACAATGCGGTTGTGTTGCCATGGCAACCGCGGGGTGGTGTTGCCATGGTAACCATGGGGTTGTGTTGCAATGGCAACCATGGGGTTTTGTTGCCATGGCAAACATGCAGTTGTGTTGCCATGGCAAACATGCAGTTGTGTTGCCATGGTTACAATGCGGTTGTGTTGCCATGGAAACTGTGGGATGATGTTGCCATGGTAACCATGGGGTGGGGTTGCCATGGCAACCATGGGATTTTGCTTCCATGGAAACCATGGGGTTGTGTTGCCCTGGTAACCATGGGGTTGTGTTGCCATGGCAAACATGGGGTTGGTTTGCCATGGCAACAATGGGGTTGCGTTTCCATGGTAAACATGATGTTGTGCTGCCATGGCAACCATGGTGTTTTGTTGCCATGGTAACCATTGGGTTGTATTTCCATGGTTACCTTTTGGTTGTGTATCAATGGTTACCGTGGGGTTGTGTTGCCTTGGCAACCACCGGGTGATGTTGCCAAGGCAACCATGGTTTTCTGTTGCCATGGTAACCATTGTATTGTTTTCCAATGGCAACCATGGGGTGGGGTTGTCATGGTAACAAGGGGGTTGGGTTGCTACTGAAACCATGGGATTGTGTTGCCATGGCAACCATGGGGTGGGGTTGTCATGGTAACCATGGAGTTGGGTTGCAACGGGAACCCTCGGGTGGTGTTTCCATGGAAACCATGGTTTTCTGTGGCCATGGTAACCAAGGGGTTTTGTTGCCATGGTAACTATGGGGTTGGGTTGCCATGGCAACCATCGAGTGGCGATGCCATGGCAACCATGGTTTCTGTGTCCATGGCAACTATTTGGTTTTGTTGCCATGGCAACTTTGGTGTTGTGTTGCCATGGCAACCATGCGGTTGGGTTGCAATGGTAACCATGCGGTTGTGTTGCCATGTCAACCATGGAGTTTTGTTGCCATGGTAACCATGCTGTTGAGTCACCATGGTAACCATGCGGTTGTGTTGCCATTGTAACATTGGAGTTCTGTTGCCATGGAAACCATGGGGTTTTGTTGCCATGGTAACCATGTGGTTGTGTTGACATGGCAACCATTGGGTGGTATTGCCATGGTAACCATGGGGTTGTGTTGCCATGGCAACCATGGAATTTTGTTGCCATGGCAACCATGGGTTTGTGTTTCTATAGAAACCCTTCTGTTGTGTTGCTATGGCAATTAAGGGGTTGTGTTGCCATGGTAACCATGGGGTTGGGTTGCCATGGCAAACATGCGGTTGTGTTGCCATGGTAACCATGGGGTTCGGTATCCATGGGAACCATGGGGTTTTGTTGCTACTGAAACCATGGGGTTGGTTTGCCATGGCAACAATGGGGTTGCGTTGCCATGGTAAACATGATGTTGTGCTGCCATGGCAACCATGGTGTTTTGTTGCCATGGTAACCATGGGGTTGTATTTCCATGGTTACCTTTTGGTTGTGTTGCAATGGTTACCGTGGGGTTGTGTTGCCTTGGCAACCACAGGGTGATGTTGCCAAGGCAACCATGGTTTTCTGTTGCCATGGTAACCATGGTATTGTTTTCCAATGGCAACCATGGTGTGGTGTTGCCATGGTAACCATGGGGTTCGGTTTCCATGGGAACCATGGTTTTTTTTTGCCATGGCAACCATGGGTTTGTGTTTCCATGGTAACTATGGTGTTGCGTTGCCATGGCAACCAAGGGGTTGTGTTGCCATGGTAACAATGCGCTTGGGTTACCATTTTAACTATTTGGTTGTTTTGCCATGGACACCATGTGGTTGATTTGCCATGGCAACCATCGTGTGGTGTTGCCATGGCAACCAAGGGGTTGTGTTGCCATGGTAACCACGGGATTGTGTTTCCATGGTAACCATGGTGTTGTGTTGCCATGGCAACCAAGGGGTTGTGTTGCCATTGTAACCATGGGATTTTGTTTCCATAGTAACAATTTGGTTGTGTTGCCATGGCAGCCATTAGGTTCGGTTGCCATGGCAACCATCGGGTGGCGATGCCATGGTAACCATGGTGTTTCTGTTGCCATGGTAACCATGGGGTTGTGTTGGCAGGGTAACCATGGGGTTATATTGCCATGGCAAACGTGGGGTGGTGTTGCCATGGTAACCATGGGGTTGGTTTTCCATGGCAACCATGGGGTTTGGTTGCCATAGCAACAATGGAGTTCTGTTGCCATGGTAACCATGGGGTTGTGTTTCCATGGCAACCATGGGGTGGGGTTGTCATGGTAACCAGGGGGTTGGGTTGCAACGGCAACCCTCGGGTGGTGTTTCCATGGAAACCATGGTTTTCTGTGGCCATGGTAACCAAGGGGTTTTGTTGCCATGGAAACCAAGGGGTTCTGTTTCCATGGCAACGATGCGGATGTGTTGCCATGGTAACCATGGAGTTTTGTTGCCATGATAATCATGCTGTTGGGTTGCCATGGTAACCATGGGGTTGTGTTGCCATGATAAGCATGGGGTTGCGTTTCCATGGTAACCATTTGATTCTGTTGCCATGGCAACCATGGAATTGGGTTGCCATGGCAACCATGGGGTGGTGTTGCCTTGGCACCATGGTTTTATTTTGCCATGGGAACCATGGTGTTGTCTTGCCATGGGAACCATGGGATTTTGTTACCATGGCAACCATGGTTTTCTGTTTCCATGGCAACTATTTGGTTTTGTTGCCATGGCAACTTTGGTGTTGTGTTGCCATGTCCACCATGGAGTTTTGTTGCCATGGTAACCGTGCTGTTGAGTTACCATTGTAACCATGCGGTTGTATTGCCATTTTAACCCTGGAATTGTGTTGCCATGGCAACCATGGGGTTGGGTTGCCATGGCAAACATGCGGTTGTGTTGCCATGGTAACCATTTGGTTGTGTTACCATGGCAACCATGGGGTTGTGCTGTCATGGCAGCCATGGGTTTTGGTTGCAATGGCTACCATGCGGATGTGTTACCATGGTAACCATGGAGTTTTGTTGCCATGGTAACCATGCTGTTTAGTCACCATGGTAACCATGCGGTTGTGTTGCCATTGTAACCTTGGAGTTCTGTTGCCATGGAAACCATGGGGTTTTGTTGCCATGGTAACCATGCGGTTGTGTTGACATGGTAAGCATTTGGTTGTGTTGCCATGGCAACCATGGAGTGGTGTTTCCATGGCAACCGTGGGGTTGTGTTGCCATGGTAACCATGCGGTTGTGTTGCGATGGCAACCATTGGCTGGTGTTGCCATGGTAACCATCAAGTTGGGTTTCCATGGACACAATGGTGTTGTGTTGCCGTGGTCACCATGGGGTTGTGTTGCCATGGCAACCATGCGGTTGTGTTGTCATGGCAACCATGGGGTGGGGTTGCCATGGCAACCATGGGGTGGGTTTGCCATGGCAATCATGGGATTTTGCTTCCATGGAAACCATAGGGTTGTGTTGCCCTGGTAACCATGGGGTTGTGTTGGCATGGCAAACATGGGATGGGGTGTTCATGGTAACCATGGAGTTGGGTTGCAACGGGAACCCTCGGGTGGTGTTTCCATGGAAACCATGGTTTTCTGTGGCCATGGTAACCAAGGGGTTTTGTTGCCATGGTAACTATGGGGTTGGGTTGCCATGGCAACCATCGAGTGGCGATGCCATGGCAACCATGGTTTCTGTTGCCATGGTAACCATGGGGTTGTGTTTGCAGAGTAACCATGTGGTTATATTGCCATGGTAACTATTTGGTTGTGTTGCCATGGCGACTTTGGTGTTGTGTTGCCATGGCAACCATGCGGTTGGGTTGCTATGGTAACCATGCGGTTGTGTTGCCATGTCAACCATGGAGTTTTGTTGCCACGGTAACCATGCGGTTGTGTTGCCATTTTAACGTTGGAGTTGTGTTGCCATGGAAACCATGGGGTTGTGTTGCCATGTTAACCATGGTGTTGTGTTGCCATGGCAACCAAGGGGTTGTGTTGCCATGGTAACCATGGGGTTCGGTTGCCATGGGAACCATGGGGTTTTGTTGCTACTGAAACCATGGGGTTGTGTTGCGATGGTAACCATGGGGTTGTGTTGCCATGGCAACCATGGGGTTGTGTTGCCATGGTAACCATGGGGTTGTGTTGCCATGGTAACCATGGGGTTGGTTTGCCATGGCAACAATGGGGTTGCGTTGCCATGGTAAACATGATGTTGTGCTGCCATGGCAACCATGGTGTTTTGTTGCCATGGTAACCATTGGGTTGTATTTCCATGGTTACCTTTTGGTTGTGTTGCAATGGTTACCGTGGGGTTGTGTTACCTTGGCAAACACCGGGTGATGTTGTCAAGGCAACCATGGTTTTCTGTTGCCATGGTAACCATGGTATTGTTTTCCAATGGCAACCATGGTGTGGTGTTGCCATGGTAACCATGGGGTTCGGTTTCCATGGGAACCATGGTTTTTTTTTGCCATGGCAACCAAGGGTTTGTGTTTCCATGGTAACTATGGTGTTGCGTTGCCATGGCAACCAAGGGGTTGTGTTGCCATGGTAACAATGCGCTTGGGTTACCATTTTAACTATTTGGTTGTTTTGCCATGGACACCATGTGGTTGATTTGCCATGGCAACCAAGGGGTTGTGTTGCCATGGCAACCAAGGGGTTGTGTTGCCATGGTAACCACGGGATTGTGTTTCCATGGTAACCATAGTGTTGTGTTGCCATGGCAACCAAGGGGTTGTGTTGCCATTGTAACCATGGGGTTTTGTTTCCATGGTAACAATTTGGTTGTGTTGCCATGGCAGCCATTAGGTTCGGTTGCCATGGCAACCATCGGGTGGCGATGCCATTGTAACAATGGTTTTCTGTTGCCATGGTAACCATGGGGTTGTGTTGGCAGGGTAACCATGGGGTTATATTGCCATGGCAACCGTGGGGTGGTGTTGCCATGATAACCATGGGGTTGGTTTTCCATGGCAACCATGTGATTTTGCTTCCATGGAAACCATGGGGTTGTGTTGCACTGGTAATCATGGGGTTGTGTTGCCATGGCAAACATGGGTTTGTGTAGTCATGGTAACCATGGGGTTGTGCTGTCATGGCAGCCATGGGTTTTGGTTGCAATGGCTACCATGCGGATGTGTTGCCATGGTAACCATGGAGTTTTGTTGCCATGGTAATCATGCTGTTGGGTTCCCATGGTAACCATGCGGTTGTGTTGCCATTGTAACCCTGGAGTTGTGTTGCCATGGAAACCATAGGGTTGTGTTGCCATGTTAACCATGGGGATGGTTGCCATGGCAACCATGGGGTTTTGTTGCCATGGAAACCATGGGGTTGGGTTGCTATGGCAAACATGCGGTTGTGTTACCATGGTAAAAATTTGGTTGTGTTTCCATGGCAAACATGGGGTGGTGTTGTCATGGCAACCATGGGGTTGTATTTCCATGGTTACCATCTTGTTGTGTTGCAATGGTTACCATGGGGTAGTGTTGCCATGGCAACCACCGGGTGGTGTTGCCAAGGCAACCATGGTTTTCTTTTGCCATGGTAACCATGGTATTTTTTTCCAATAGCAACCATGGGGTGGTGTTGCCATGGTAACCATGGGGTTGTGATGCCATGGCAACCATGGAATTTTGTTGCCATGGCAACCATGGGTTTGTGTTTCTATGGTAACCATTGTGTTGCGTTGCCATGGCAACCAAGGGGTTGTGTTGTCTTCTTAACCATGGTGTTGGGTTGCCATGGCAAAAATGCTGTTGTGTTGCCATGGCAACCATGCGGTTGTGTTGCGATGGCAAACATTGGTTGGTGTTGCCATGTTAACCATGGGGTTGATTTGCCATGGTAACCAAAAAAGTTGTGTTGCCATGGCAACCATGGCGTTTTTTTGCCATGTTAACCATATGGTTGTGTTGCCATGGCTTCCATGGGGTGGTGTTGCCATGGTAACCATGGGGTTGTGTTGCAATGGCAACCATGGGGTTTTGTTGCCATGGCAAACATGCAGTTGTGTTGCCATGGTAACCATGCGTTTGTGTTGCCATGGCAACCGTGGGGTGGTGTTGCCCTGGTAACCATGGAATGGGGTTGCGATGGCAACCATGGGATTTTGCTTCCATGGAAACCATGGGGTTGTGTTGCCCTGGTAACCATGGGGTTGTGTTGCCATGGCAAATATGGGTTTGTGTTGTTATGGTAACCTTGGGGTTGGGTTGCCATGGCAACCATGGGTGTTGGTTGCCATAGCAACCATGGTGTTCTGTTGCCATGGTAACCATGGTGTTGTGTTGCCATGGCAACCATGGGGTGGGGTTGTCATGGTAACCATGGAGTTGGGTTGCAACGGGAACCCTCGGGTGGTGTTTCCATGGAAACCATGGTTTTCTGTGGCCATGGTAACCAAGGGGTTTTGTTGCCATGGTAACTATGGGGTTGGGTTGCCATGGCAACCATCGAGTGGCGATGCCATGGCAACCATGGTTTCTGTTGCCATGGTAACCATGGGGTTGTGTTTGCAGAGTAACCATGTGGTTATATTGCCATGGTAACTATTTGGTTGTGTTGCCATGGCAACTTTGGTGTTGTGTTGCCATGGCAACCATGCGGTTGGGTTGCTATGGTAACCATGCGGTTGTGTTGCCATGTCAACCATGGAGTTTTGTTGCCACGGTAACCATGCGGTTGTGTTGCCATTTTAACGTTGGAGTTGTGTTGCCATGGTAAGCATGGGGTTGTGTTTCCATGGTAACCATTTGATTCTGTTGCCATGGTAACCATGGGGTTGGTTTGCCATGGCAACAATGGGGTTGCGTTGCCATGGTAAACATGATGTTGTGCTGCCATGGCAACCATTGTGTTTTGTTGCCATGGTAACCATTGGGTTGTATTTCCATGGTTACCTTTTGGTTGTGTTGCAATGGTTACCGTGGGGTTGTGTTGCCTTGGCAACCACCGGGTGATGTTGCCAAGGCAACCATGGTTTTCTGTTGCCATGGTAACCATGGTATTTTTTTCCAATGGCAACCATGGTGTGGTGTTGCCATGGTAACCATGGCGTTCGGTTTCCATGGGAACCATGGTTTTTTTTTGCCATGGCAACCATGGGTTTGTGTTTCCATGGTAACTATGGTGTTGCGTTGCCATGGCAACCAAGGGGTTGTGTTGCCATGGTAACCATGGGGTTTTGTTTCCATGGTAACAATTTGGTTGTGTTGCCATGGCAGCCATTAGGTTCGGTTGCCATGGCAACCATCGGGTGGCGATGCCATGGTAACCATGGTGTTTCTGTTGCCATGGTAACCATGGGGTTGTGTTGGCAGAGTAACCATGGGGTTATATTGCCATGGCAACCGTGGGGTGGTGTTGCCATGGGAACCATGGGGTTGGGTTTCCATGGCAACCATGTGATTTTGCTTCCATGGAAACCATGGGGTTGTGTTGCCATGGCAAACATGGGTTTGTGTTATCATGGTAACCATGGGGTTGGGTTGCCATGGCAACCATGGGGTTTGGTTGCCATAGCAACAATGGAGTTCTGTTGCCATGGTAACCATGGTGTTGTGTTTCCATGGCAACCATGGGGTGGGGTTGTCATGGTAACCAGGGGGTTGGGTTGCAACGGCAACCCTTGGGTGGTGTTTCCATGGAAACCATGGTTTTCTGTGGCCATGGTAACCAAGGGGTTTTGTTGCCATGGAAACCAAGGGGTTCTGTTTCCATGGCAACCATGGGTTTGTGTTGACATGGTAAGCATGGGGTTGTGTTGCCATGGTAAGCATGGGGTTGTGTTTCCATGGTAACCATTTGATTCTGTTGCCATGGTAACCATGGGGTTGGTTTGCCATGGCAACAATGGGGTTGCGTTGCCATGGTAAACATGATGTTGTGCTGCCATGGCAACCATGGTGTTTTGTTGCCATGGTAACCATTGGGTTGTATTTCCATGGTTACCTTTTGGTTGTGTTGCAATGGTTACCGTGGGGTTGTGTTGCCTTGGCAACCACCGGGTAATGTTGCCAAGGCAACCATGGTTTTCTGTTGCCATGGTAACCATGGTATTGTTTTCCAATGGCAACCATGGTGTGGTGTTGCCATGGGAACCATGTTTTTTTTTTGCCATGGCAACCATGGGTTTGTGTTTCCATGGTAACTATGGTGTTGCGTTGCCATGGCAACCACGGGGTTGTGTTGCCATGGTAACAATGCGCTTGGGTTACCATTTTAACTATTTGGTTGTTTTGCCATGGACACCATGTGGTTGATTTGCCATGGCAACCATCGTGTAGTGTTTCCATGGCAACCAAGGGGTTGTGTTGCTATGGTAACCACGGTGTTGTGTTGCCATGGCAACCAAGGGGTTTGGTTGCTATGGTAACCACGGGATTGTGTTTCCATGGTAACCATAGTGTTGTGTTGCCATGGCAACCAAGGGGTTGTGTTGCCATGGCAGCCATTAGGTTCGGTTGCCATGGCAACCATCGGGTGGCGATGCCATGGTAACCATGGTGTTTCTGTTGCCATGGTAACCATGGGGTTGTGTTGGCAGGGTAACCATGGGGTTATATTGCCATGGCAACCGTGGGGTGGTGTTGCCATGGTAACCATGGGGTTGGGTTGCCATGGAAACCATGGGGTTGGGGTGTTACGGCAACCATCGGGTGGTGTTGCCATGGCAACCATGGTTTTTTGTTGCCATGGTAATCATGGTGTTGCATTGCCATGGCAACCATGCGGTGGTGTTTCCATGGTAACCATTGGGTTTTGTTGCCATGGTAACCATGGGGTTTTGGTACCATGGCAACCATGGCTTTGTGTTTTCATGGTAACCAAGGTGTTGTGTTTCAATGGCAAACATGGGGTTGTGTTGACATGGTAACCATGCGGTTGTTTTGCCATTATAAACCTGGAGTTGTGGGTGGGTTGCCATTGTACCAATTTGGTTGTGTTCCCATGGCAAGCATGGTCTTGGGTTGCCATGGTAACCATCGTTTGGTGTTGCCATGGCAACCATGGTTTTCTGTTTCCATGGTAACCATGGGGTTTTGTTGCCATGGCAACCATAGTGTTGTGTTGCCATGCTAACCATGAGGTTGGGTTGCTATGGTAACCATGCGGTTGTGTTGCCATGGTAACCACGGAATTGTGTTGCCATGGCAACCATGTCGTTTTGTTGCCAAGGTAACCATATCGTTGTATTGCCATGGTAACCATGGGGTTGTGTTGCCATGGTAACCAAGGGGTTTTGTTGCAATGTCAACGATGGGGTTGTGTTGCCATGGCAACCATGGGTGTGTTTTACCATGGCAAACATGCGGTTGGGTTGCTATGGTAAACATGCTATTGTGTTGCTATTGTAACAATGGGGTATTGTTTCCATGGAAACATGGGTTACTGTTGCCATGGCAACCATGGGGTGGTGTTGCCATGGTAACCATGCGGTTGGGTTGCCATGGCAACCATGGTTTCTTTTTGCCATGGCAAACATGGGTTTGTCTTGCCATGGTAACCATGAGGTTGGATACCATGGTATCCATGGGGATGTGTTGCCATGGCAACCATGGGCTTGTGTTGCCATGGTAACCATGGGGATAGATTGCCATGACAACCATGGGGTTTGGTTTCCATGGGAACCATGGGGACGTTTTGCAATGGCAAACATGGGTTTTTGTTGCCATGCCAACTAAGGGATTGTGTTGCCATTGGAATAATGGCGTTGTGTTGCCATGGTAACAACGGGGATGGGTTGCCATGGCAACGTAGGGTTTTGTTGCTATGGCAAACATGGCGTTGTGTTGCCATGGTAACCTTGTGGATTTTGTGGTATTGTAAACATGGTGTTCTGTTCCTATGGCAACAATGGGGTTGTGTTCCTACCCGTAATCCTAACCCTAACACTAACAGAACACTAACCCTAACACTAACGCTAACCCTAACCCTAACCCTAACCCTAACCCTAACCCTAACCCTAACCCTAACCCTAACCCTAACCCTAACGCTAACCCTAAGCCTAACCCTAACCTTAACCCTAACCAAAACCGTAACCAACTCTAACCCTAACACTAACAGAACCCTGACCCTAACCCTAACCCAAAACCTAACACTAACAGAAGCCTATCCCTAACCCTAATTCTAACCCAACCCTAAACCTAATACTAACCCTAACCCTAACTTTAACCCTAACCCTAACCCTAACCCTAACCCTAAACCTAACCCTAACCCTAACCCTAACCCTAACCCTAATCCTATCACTAACCTAACCCTAATCCGAACCCTAACCCTAACCCTAACCCTAACAGAACCCTAACCCTAACCCTAAATTAAAACTAAATCAAAACCTAAAGCTAACCCTAATCCTAGTCCTAACCCTAAAACTAACCTTGAAAATAACCCAACACTAAACCTAACCCTTACCCTGACCCTAACCCTAATCCTAACCCTAACCATAACCCTAACCCTAAACCAAAACCTAATCCTAACCCTAACTCTAAACCAAAACGTAACCGTAACACTAACCCTAACCCGAACTCTAACGAACTCTAACCCTAACCAAAACAGAAACCTAACCCTGACCCTAACCCTAACCCTAAACCTAACCCTAACCCTAACCCTAACCCTAACCCTAACCCCAACCTTAAAAGAAGCCTAACCCTAACCCTAATTCGAACCCTATCCTAAACCTAACCCTAACCCTAACCTAAACCTAACGCTAACCCTAACCTAACCCTAACCCTAACCCTAACCATAACCCTAACCCTAACCCTAACACTAGCCCTAACCTCAACCCTAAACCTAAGCCTAACCCTAACCCTAACCCTAACCCTAACCCTAACCCTAACCCTAACCCTAACCCTAACCCTAACCCTAACCCTAAACCTACAGAAACCCTAATCCTAACCCTTACCCTAACCCTAACCCTTACAGAACCCTAACCCTAACCCTAAGCTAAACCTAAATATAACCCCAACGCTAACCCTAATCTTAACCCTACCCCTAACCCTAAACCTAACCATAACCATAACCCTAACACTAAACCTAACCATAACCATAACCCTAACCCTAACACTAACCCTAACATAAACCTAACCCTAAACCCAAACATACCCTACCCCTTAGCCTAACACTAACCCTAACCCTAACAATAACAGAACCCTAACGCTTACCCTACTCCTAACCCTAACACTAACCCTACCCCAAAAACTAACACTAACAGAACCCTAGCCCTAAACCTAACCCTAACCCTAAACCTAACCCTAACCATAAACATGACCCTATCCCTAACACTAACTCTAACCCTAACACTAACCCTAACAATAATCCTAACCCTAAACCTACCCTAACCCTAACCCTAACAGAACCCTAGCCCTAACACTAACCCTAACCGTAAACCTACCGTAACCCTACTCTAAACCTAACCCTAACCTTAACGCTAACAGAACCCTTACCCTAAACCTAACCCTAAGAGAACCCTAACCCTAACCCTAACCTAAACCTAAATCAAAACCTAACGCAAAACCTAATCCTTGCCCTAACCCTAACCCTGAACAAAACCCAACACTAAACCTAACCCTTACCCTAATCCTAACCCTAACCCTAACCCTAACCATAACCCTAACCCTAAACCCAAACCTAATCCTAACCCTAACCCTAAACATAACCCTAACCCTAAACATAACCCTAACCCTAACCCTAAGTCTAAGCCTAACAGAAACCTAAACCTAACCCTTACCCTAATCCTAACCCTAACCCTAACCCTAACCCTAACCCTAACCCTAACCCTAACCCTAACCCTAACCCTAACCCTAACCCTAACCCTAACCCTAACCCTAACCCTAACCCTAACCCTAACCCTAACCCTAACCCTAACCCTAAACCTAACAATAAACTTAAGCCTAACCCTAATCCTAAACCTAACCCTAACCAAACCCTAAACCTACTCTAACCCTAACCCTAACAGAAGCCTAACCCTAACCCTTACCCTAACCCTAACCCAACCCTAACACTAAACCTAACCCTAAACCTACCCTAACCCTAACAATAATCCTAACCCTAAACCTAACAGAAGCCTAACACTGACCCTAAACCTAACTCTAACCCTAACCCTAAATGTAACCGTAACCTGATCCCTGACCCTAACTCTAACATTAATCCTAATACTAACCCTAAACATAACCCTAACCCTATGTCTAACCCTAACAGAACCCTAAACATAACCCTAACCCTAATCCTAACGTAAACCTTACGCTAACCCTAACACTAAGTCTAACCCTAACATCACACTAACCCTAACCCTAAACATAACCCTAACCCTAACCCTAAGTCTAAGCCTAACAGAACCCTAAACCTAACCCTAACCCTAACCCTAACCCTAACCCTAACCCTAACGCTAACCAATAACCCTAACCCTAACCATAAACCTAACCCTAACCCTAACCCTAAGCCTAACCCTAACCCTAACCCTAACCCTAACCCTAAACCTATTCCTAAGCCTAACCGAAACCCGAACCCTAACAGAGCCCTAACCCTAATCCTAACCGTAACCGTAACCCTAACCCTAACTCTAACCCTGACAATAACCCTAACCATAATGCTGACTATAATCCTAACCCTAACCATAAAAGTAACTCTAAACCTAAACCTAACACTAAACTTAAGCCTAACCCTAACCCTAACCCTAACCTAACCCTAAACCTACTCAAACGCTAAACATAACAGAAGCCTAACACTAAACCTAAACCTATCCCTTATCCTAACCCTAACAATAACCGTAACCATAACCCTAACCCAAAACCTAACCCTAACCCTAACCCTAACCTTAACCCTAACCCTAACCCTAACGCTAACCCTAACTCTGACCCTAACACTAACCCTAACCCTAACCCTAACACCAAACCTAAACCTAACCCTAAACCTAACCGTAACTCTAACCCTAACCCTAACAGAACCCTAACGCTAACCCTAACCCTAACCCTAACCCTAACCCTAACCCTAACCCTAGCCCTAGCCCTGACCCTAAACCTAACTATAATCCTAACCCTAACTCTAACCCTAACCCTAAGTCTAACCCTAACAGAAACCTAAACCTAACCCTAACTCTAAACCTAACCTAAACCTAACACTAACAATAACCCTAACGTTAACCCCAATCCTAATTCTAACCCTTAACATAAAACCAAACCTAACCCTAACCCTAAACTTAAACCTTCCCTACACCTTATCCTAACTCTAACCCTAACGTTAACCCTAACAGAACCCTAACTTTTACCCTAAACCTAAACCTAACACTAACCGCAACCCTAAGTCTAACCGTAACCCTAACCCTAACCCTAAACCTAACCCAAACCCTAACCCTAACACTAACCCTAACCTTAACCTAACTCTAACCCTAACCTTAACCCTAACCTA